>NC_031993.1:27672492-27682653 GCF_001879085.1 Nicotiana attenuata
GGATCCTCTAACTTCGGAGCCATTGAATGTACTATAGCACTAACTTGGTGGGTCATCTTGATAGTTTCACAGTCCATGGATCTTTTCTTTTTCACCAAATCTTTCATGAATTTAGCATAGCCAGGCATTTGCTCTAAAGCCTCCACCAAAGGCACATTAATGGATAAGCTCTTCATCATGTCAGTGAACTTTTTGAATTGATTCTCATTTTTCTACTTGGCTAGCCTCTGAGGATAAGGTGGAGGTGGCCTAGGCAAGGGTGCCCTGGCTTTTGGCACAACCGGCTCCGGCATGTCTATTACGTGTTCCCTAGACGGGTTCACGTCATTTTGCATTTCCACCTCGGCATCTTGAATATCAATCCTCACATCTTCGTTCACATTTTCATCAACCACATTCTCAAGCACCAAAGGAACTTCATCTTCTTGCAACTCAACTTCATCACCCAAAACTTGCTTTTGTTTGGAGGCATTCACATCACCGCCTCGTCCACTCCTTGTAGTTACCGCCATAACATGATTGTTACCACCCTTTGGGTTAACTACCGTATTACTCGGTAGAGCCCCCTTAGGGCGAGTATTTAAGGACTGTGAGATTTGGCCTAGCTGGACCTCCAAATTCCTGATTGAAGTATTGTGAGAAGCCAATTGGGCATCGGAGTCAGCATTCTTTTTCATCATCTGTTCAAACATCATTTCAATTCTACCCATTTCATTATTGGAAGAACTAGGACCCNAAGCTTTAGCAAAGTCTGCACTCCCAATAGTGCAAGGGATAGTGAAAGCACCAGGATCCTCTAACTTCAGAGCCGTTGAATGTACTGTAGCACTAACTTGGTGGGTCATCTTGATAGTTTCACAATCCATGGATCTTTTCTTTGTCACCAAATCTTTCATGAATTTAGCATAGCCAGGCATTTGCTCTAAAGCCTCCACCAAAGGCACATTAATGGATAAGTTCTTCATCATGTCAATGAACTTTTTGAATTGATTCTCATTTTTCTGCTTGGCTAGCCTCTGAGGATAAGGTGGAGGTGGCCTAGGCAAGGTTCCTTGGCTTTTGGCACAACCGGCTCCGGCATGTCTATTACGTGTTCCCTAGATGGGTTCACGTCATTTTGCGTTTCCACCTCGGCATCTTGAATATCAATCCTCACTTCTTCGTTCACATTTTCTTCAACCACATTCTCAACCACCGAAGGAACTTCATCTTCTTGCAACTCAACTTCATCACCCAAAACTTGCTTTTGTTTGGAGGCATTCACATCACCGCCTCGTCCACTCCTTGTAGTTACCACCATAACATGATTGTTTCCACCCTTTGGGTTAACTACTGTATCACTCGGTAGATCCCCCTTAGGGCGAGTATTTAAGGACTGTGAGATTTGGCCTAGCTGGACCTCCAAATTCCTGATTGAAGTATTGTGAGAAGCCAATTGGGCATCGGAGTCAGCATTCTTTTTCATCATCTGTTCAAACATCATTTCAATTCTACCCATTTTATTGATGGAAGAACTAGGACCCTGGGATGGAAAAGGCGGTGGGTTGCTTGGTTGTTGGTACATTGGGGGCCTTTGAAAGCCTTGCCCCTGATTTCCTTGGTTATTGTTCCATCCACCCTGGTTGTTGTTGTTTCCACCCCAATTGTTGTTGTTTCCCCAGTTTCCCTGATTGTTCCGACTGTTATATTGATTTTCTCAATTGTTGTTCCCTTGTTGTTGATTGTTCCAATTATTGTTGCCTTGTTGTTGGTTACCCCAATTGCCCTGTGATGTCCATTGTTGTTGTTGGTTTGAAGAATTGCCTCTTTGGCCTTGGTAATTATTCACATATTGCATCTCTTCGTTCTGCCCATCATAACAATCATCTTGGAATCCACCATAGTCATTGTCAAGTTGATCTGAATTCCCTTGGTTCTGTTGACCTCTTTGTCTTCTATTGTTTACAATCATGTTGATAGCCTCCATGGCATTTACTTGGCGAGGATTCTGAACTTGTTGCAACTGTGCCTTTGCTAATTGGTTCATTGTTGTTGTAAGTTCTGCTATAGCCTGTCCATGGTTATGTAGTTCTTTGTGCAAATGAGTGAGCGTGGGGTCACCCTGTGGCACATTGGCTGTACTTTGTCAAGCAGAGGATGTGTCAGCCATCTCGTCAAGACTAGCACAAGCTTCATCATAAGGCAGCTTCATGAACTTTCCCCCAGCCAATTGATTCACTATGCACTGATTCGTTGTATTGATGCCCCGATAGAAGGTCTTTTGTATCATAGCCTCGATCATATCATTGTTGGGGCATTCTTTCGCCATAGTTCTATATCGCTCCCATATCTCATGCAATGGTTCGGTGGGCTCCTGCTTGAAGGCTAAGATCTCATCCCGTAGTGCTGCCATATGCCTCGGTGAGAAAAATCTGGCAATGAACTTATCTGCCAACTCATCCCAAGTTGTGATGGAATGGTTGGGAAGTCGCTCAAGCCAATCCAGTGCCTTCCCTCTAAGTGAAAATGGAAAGAGCCTCAATCGAAGTGCATCCTCGGACACATTGGTTTGCTTGCTCCCCCAACAGGTATCCACGAAGCCCTTGAGATATTTGTAAGCATTTTGAGTGGCCGCGCCTGTGAAGTACCCACGCTGCTCCAACAATGTCAGCATCACGTTGGTTATTTGAAAATTGCCCGCCCGGATCCGGGGCGGAACAATTGCATTTGCATAGCCTTGGTTGGGAAGAACTCTAGGGGCTACTCTTGGAGGTGGCGGATGAGGGTCTGGGACGTTCTCATTTGCATTGGCCTGGTGGCCTTTATGTTGTCCTTGAGGTACAAGAGCCACCTCATCCTCTCCATTATCATTAACCTCCTCCCCCGTAATCACGTTTCCAAGAGGGTCATTAGAATTTAATGCCATTTTGTACCTGAAGTTGTGACACACACAAATTAGTAACAAAGAAGGAAAGAAGAACAAAACACAAAACTATTTAGATAGATAGCTAAAACCGTTAGCTCCCCAGCAACGGCGCCAAAAAGGTGATCGCAGCCAACCCTGCACTACTGTTAAGTAGCGAGAGAGGTCGAAGCAGCTTTTACCAGATTTAGGGTCGGGATCGATTTCCACAGGGAGCTAGATATTGGAGTTGGGCGTCTATCTAAAGTGGAGTTGTATATTTGCTCCAAATTGCACTTCTACACATTTTTGGTTTTAATTATGATTCTAATTTTATAAACTATAATGCTCAATTAAACTACTATAAGCTAGGATTAAACTATTGCGAGTTGTTCAAAAGATTAAAAGGCACTAGGGTAGTGACTTTCGCCTAGGTGGTCAATTGACGGATTCTTGAGTCTAAAGCTAGATTGACACATTTGGGGAGTATGATATAACCATTGCTCGATTCTAGTCACTCTATACCTCTCGGTAGTTCGCTTTTGCCCGAATTGGCTTTCTCAAGCCCAATTGGGTATGCAAATTTTCACAAGCAATTAAGGTTCAAGTCGGGTATTACGATCTCTCGGTTTAACCCTTTAATTGGGGCTATCAATTCTCTTGAGTACGCCCCAATTCATTGTTGGACTAATTTTAGAGACTTAGGCTCTCTTTCTCAAGAAGAGCAAAAGTCAACTAAACACAAACTAGTATTTGCAACCACTAATTTAGCAATAAAACATGAAATTAGCTCAAATATCAAACATCCATAGTCAATCAAGCCCTAAATTACAAGACCCATCAATTACCCACACTAGGGTTGAGCTACAACCTTAGCTGATGGGTCTAGCTACTCATAATTAGAGACAAAAATAAAGAAATAGATGAAGATAAACTCATAAAAATTAATTTCTAAATTAAACTTGAAGATTCAATGTTGAAACACAGCTAAAATTACTCAAAATAGCTAAAATATTCGAACCCACGAGCGCAGCCTTCAATACTAACTAACGGCTTAACCTAAAAATGGAAAAGAAGCTATTTATACTAAGCTGACAAATCTGGAAAAAAATACCCTTGCGGGGTTAGTGCGGACCGCACAAAATCACGTGCGGCCGCACTAGGGCTCTGACTTGACAAAACTGCTCTCTGAACTTGGGCAATGCGGACTGCACAGAATCAAGTGCGGCCGCGGTGGCTTTTAGTGCGGTCCGAATGAAATGGAGCGCGGAACGCATTGGTCTTCAAACCTGGATTTGGAAACTCTCTGAATCTTCTCTCTGCGGACCGCACTAAATCGAGTGCGGCCGCATTGGTCCTAGTGCGGACCGCACAAAACATCGTGCGGCCGCATTGCCTTTTAGCCTGAATGTCACCCTCTCTGAACCTCACTTGTGCGGACCGCACAGAATGGTGTGCGGCCGCACTGGCCCTGTTTTGCCTGAGCTTTGTCTTTGTCTTCGTACTTGTGCAAGTTTCACTCCTTTTTGAGCTGATCTTTGACACCTTGTCACCTAGTTGATCAAACCTGCAATCAAGCACAACTTGTGAGCCTTGTGGGACTATTTTGTATACATTTCTAATCAAAACTTGAGCATGAAGGAGTGTAAAATGCATCATATTCCATAGTTATCAGCTTTCTAGATCCATGTTCCCTTAAATAAGACTCCAAATATGTGCCCTTAACTTTTTTATGACTTGCGAGAATGGTTAGTTCGAGATTTTGAAGGGTTCGGGTTGAATCGGAACACTTAGTTTGTTAGTATGGATTTTAAAAGGTTAAGTTTGACTTGGGTCAACACTTCTAGGAAATGACCTCGGAATCTGGATTTGACGGTTCTAATAGGATCGTATGATTATTTTGGAATTGGGAGTATGTTCGAATCGTATTTTGGATGACTCGGGAGCGTTTCAGCGCATAAAGTTGAAAGTTGCCGCATTGAAGATTTTATAGTTCTTTAAAATTGGTTTGAAGCAGGTTTTGGTGTTATCGATGTCCGTTTAGAATTTAGAATCTGGGAATAGATCCGTATGGTGATTTAAGACTTGCACGCAAAATTTGTTGTCATTCCGAGTAGTTAAAGTATGATTCGGCATGTTAAGAGTAAATTGGAAGAACCTAAAGTTCATAAGTTGATTCGAATTGGTTTGGAGTATGATTCTTTGTTTTGATGTTGTTTTACGCGTTCCGAGAATTCGTGTATGGACTTGAAGGAATGGAAGAAGCAGCGGAGTTTCTGGTGCAATCGCACGTGCAGCCATCCGCAGGTGCGAGCTCACAGGTGCGAGCGTATGGCCGCAGAAGCAGTTTTGGGCGAGTTGGTTGTGGCCCGTAGAAGTAGAGGGATTTCTGCAGAAGTGGCCTCGCTCTTGCGAAGGAAGGGCCGGCCAGGCCTAAGTCGCAGATGTGAGAGGTGATCCACAGAAGCGGGCTCGCATGAGCGGTGCCCTTTCCGCAGGTATGCCCAGTGCTGGGCTTGGGTCGTTCCGCAGAAGCGGACCATTGTCCGCAGAAGTGGTGTCGCAAGTGCGACCCAAGGTCCGCATATGCGGAATCGCTAGAGGAAGTGAGGTCTTTTAATGTCGGGACTTAGGCCATTTTGAGTTCATTTATTATACTTCTTGGGCGATGTTGGAGCTTTAAAGAGAGGGGTTTCAACCTAGCTTTTAAAGGTAAGTAATTCCTACCCAATGTAAGTTTAATACATAGATTATGGGTAGATTTTAACATGTAAAATGATCTAAATTATGGATTTAGTTGGAAAACCTAGGTTATGACAAAAATGAAATTTAACCACGAAAATGATCATATAATTGAGTGATAATTATACATTTGAGTTCATGAGGTCATGGGTAACGTTTATCTTCGAAAGTTTTTGGAATCCGGGCACGTGAGCCCGGGGGTGAATTTTAGGAATCTTCCAACTTGGGTTAGGTAATTGCTTTATAGTTAAATTATGAACTTTTGAACATGTATTGATTAATTTATGTAACATTTGACTAGTTTCGGATTGTTCGACACCGAGTTAAGGCTTTAGAACGATTTGTGGGCCGGAAAGTGAGCTTTGAGATGAGGAAAGTCTCTTGCCTAACCTTGTAAGAGGGAATTCACCCCATAGGTGATTTAAATTACTATGTGCTTCTACTTATGGGGGCTACGTACGCAAGAGGTGACGAGAGTCGATGCGTAGCTACTAAATATGTTTATGTCCGGGTAGTTTAGGACACATTATCATGAAATACTTGTAATGTTTGCACCCTAATTGTTAATTAAAGCGCTTAAATTATATTGAAACTTGATAAAGAAATTATAAAAGATCGAATTTCACTTATTTTGAGTTTTGTCGAGTTACTTGACAGTTAATGGAAATTGTGCTCCCTTGTGTATATAATTTGTGGTAGTTTTAATATTGGCGATTCCTAGAATATCCTCTTTTCTTGTGAAGCGGGCCGAACGCCTCATCAGAATAGATGCATCTATGGTTCATGTGGCTCGATCCTCGGCAGTATACATATTATTCTAGATTGGTCGTACGACCTCGGCATAAATGTGCGTGATAATGTTTGGAGCCCGAATGCACTTGATATGACTTTTATGACTTAAGAAATTATAATTTATTTAATGTCCTGAGATTATTAAAGTAGTTATTATGTTATTATTTGTTGTTATTCATGTACCCCATGCCTATTAGAGTTTCTGTATTTTATTATTGGCCCGTAGTAAGTGTCGAACTCGACCCCTCGTCACTATTTCTTCGAGGTTAGAATGGATACTTACTGGGTACATGTTGTTTATGTACTCACGCTACACTTCTGCACTAATCGTGCAAAATCTAAGGCAGGTGCATCTGGCGCTCATACAAGTGGGTACCACCGATACCCCGAGGCTTAGTGGTGAGCTGCTTCCTGAGCCGTCATACAGCACCCAGAGTCTCTCTTTTACATTTAGTTCCTGTCTAGTTTATTTCAGACAGTAGTTAGAGTTTTGTATATATTGTACTAGTTTCTCATACACTTGTGACACCAAGTCTTGGAACACCTACTATTAGACTTTATGGTTTGCAGTAATTATTTCACTGCTACTGCTCACTCATTAGTCTCCGTTTACTTTATTAAAATTTCAACTTCTTATTTTCTTAATAATGGAATTTAATTACTTGAAAACTTATAAAAAAGGGAACTTGAATGATTAATTCACTTTTCGCTTGACTAGCGGTAACGTTGCGCGCCATCACGATCAATATGAGTAATTGGGTCATGAGAGGATCACTTGCAGCCCCAAGTCCCCATTTAATTTTCTTTTTTTTTAAACCCCTTTTACCAAATAATCTTAAAGGTGTATAGGTAAAATCGGTTAATATTAAATGCACGTATAATAGAGTGACACGTGGAACAAGAAACAGATGGAAAGTAAGACCGAGGACAGCCGTCTCGGTTGGTACAGGGAAGCCCCGAAAGGAATGTTGCTCATGAACACAGGAATGTTGCTCACGAACATAGGCAAGGCAGTCAGAAACAACTTTTTAAGATAAATAAATACCGGTAAAAACAAACAGAGAAACAAAGACTTAAACGAGAAACAATGTCAGGTGTACTGCTCTGAACCCTGCAAAAACTATCCATTAAAGCTTTCAAGTAGAAGTCGTCAAGGTGATAGTTGATAACCTCCACAGCAGAGCCAGACTCTTCTAAGCTCCACAGAAAACCGTGTGACAGAAAGGGATTAAACTAATGGCGACCTGTGGCATCAAGACTGCACGAATCCCACTCATCTAGCGACATCTTTGAGATCGAAAAAACCACATAAATGGATATCTTTTCAGAAGTCCTTTCCCCCCTCCCCCCCCCCCCCACCCCTAAACAAAGAAAAATCTCTTCATAATTGAAGTGATATCACAAGAACCTATCACTGTAATTTCCATAACTTTCAAAGAGAACACTACATAAGTGCCGGTATCTCTGTATTTTGTATTCTTGATTGCTTTGATAATATTAGTGTGGTTTCAACTTTCAACTACCGCAAAACGAACCCAAAAAAAGGAAATGTCTCAGAAATAGGATAATTAAGAAGCTCTGCCAATAAACAAGTAACTTCAACCAAAACAACATACAGAATTGAAATGAACTTGAAAGAAAAAATTTGATAACTACGACAAAGCTAGTCACTACAGGTACTAACTACCACAAACTACCATCTGTACTAACTACCACAAACTAACTCAAAAATGGTGTACTAACTACCACAAAGATGGTCACGTCTTTGTCCGCTACGCTATTCATTTGAGTGACTCGGCTTGCAGAATATCAAGTAAGAGGTAGCTGACAAGAAGGCACCAGCCACAATAACACTAAGGGGTATGAATATGAGTAATTTTGTATACCATTTAGTATACACATCACTAGACGGCATTTGAGTCAAGCTACTCTTCATGATTTGTATATCTGTCAAGATCTTCTCCGATTTCTTCACCGTATCTTCATCCACTATCCGCATACTCTTATCCCTCCGTCGTTCCAATTCAACCTTCAGCTGCTCATCTTTGCGCATAAAACCTTTAGTTTTGTGAGTCTTAACCGGTAGTCGCAAAGATATATCAGACATTAACAAGCTGATATCTTGCTGTAGAAACTTTATCAGCCTAGTTAACTCTTCTACGCCTTTTTTCACCTTGTTAATTTCCACATTAGCAAACCAACCACAGATAAGTGATACAACAATCTCAACTAACACAGCAATCAGAGTAAAATAAAAAATAGGGCACCCTAGTTTCCTGCATGCAAATAAGACAATCAACACGCCGTTTATCACAAACAATAGTGTTATCACAGCGATTGCAATTTTCAATGGAATGCTAGCCTGCCTTTGTAACCCAGAGTCTTATTCCCGTAGACTGCTAAATGTTGCCTCTAATTCTTTTAAGACAGCTGATATTCTGTTAAGATTTCTCTTAACATCAAAGACCTTTGAAGTTGACATAGTTGTTGGAGTCGCCATAGTTGTTGGAGTCGCGAATGCGAGAGAGTAAGTGAGATTTTGCGTTCACCCGAAGAAGACCGCGATAGTTGTAGGTGAGTATTTTGGTTCGGCAAAACCCTAGATAAAGTGTCAAACTTACCTCCTTGACTTTTGAATATTATGTATATTTATCGTTTATTATTCATGTCAAACTATGCGAACCAAATTTACCTCTATATCTAATATAAACTTTTAAAAATTATCCCAATCCTAACTCACAATCTCCCTATTATAGTATCAATAGTAAGGAAATTAATCATAGCAAATTTTGTCATTAAACAGTATCTATAGAAAATTGTCTATAAATACTTAATTTATGAGATATTAAAAATAACTTTTAATATAAAAGTTTAATGTAATACTCCTTTCTGTTAAACCTATTTAGAGGTACCCAATTATATCAATCAAAGCGTGAAACAATATATTCATGGTGTTCCAAATGAAATAAATTACGTACTATACATAAATTACAGCATTCCACAAGAATATAGTCAAATATTTGTAGCACCATTTTTAAGGATGCTATTTAAAGATTAGCAAATATTTATTTTGTTCTGAAATTTTAAACTAAAAATTTCAGCTTTATGACATATTTGTTCTGAAAATTTAAAATTCAGGATACAGTGACTAATCCCTTTAGAGTGGCTACCTTCTGTCGTTAATTTCTACAAACTTCGTAACCAATGACTTATGATCAAATAACAATATCTTAATTAGGTTTGATATTTTTTACGCAAACGTGTGTGTGGAGTTATATTACGTGTTGGTAACTTCTCAATTTAAAATGGAATATATTAGAATAAATAATTTCTAATATAAAGAATTTATTATTTCCTTAAAAAAAATATAAATATTTTTTCTCTTTTTTGCTCAATGTTACTTGTCATTATTACGTTATTCACTATTTAATATTTTTACATTAACATGTGACTTGTTGTTAGTTTACTATTTGACAAAATATTCTTTTTTAATATAAAAAGTATAATATCGATTTTTTCTACTCCTGAAAATTTAATTTATTCACTTTGATTTTATTGCTAAAATATTTAGGTATTATTTAAATTTGTTAATATTTGAGTAACATTAAAATAATCTCACATTAGCTCTATAATACATACATACATACATACATATACAAGATTTCAAATATATATATATATATATATATATATATATATATATATATATATATACGCAATAGAAGAGAATACAGAAATTTAACACG
>NC_031993.1:27682681-27699552 GCF_001879085.1 Nicotiana attenuata
ATATATATATATATATATATATATATATATATATATATATATATATATATATATATATATATATATATATATATATATATTTGAAATCTTGTTTTATTGCGTGGAAATTTTTTCAATTTTCAAAGTCACAAATTCTTTAATATCTTAAGTACATTTATTTATTTATTAATTTTACATTTTAATTTACCCAAAGTATAATTAGGCATAAGTTATCTCAATCAACGTCTTTTTACAGTTTTTATTTTCTTTGTATTATAATTTTTAATTAATATGTCACCTCTACGTTTCTAGTGATTATAGAAGATAAATTGATGGGCCGATCTATATACAGATATAGATATTGATATATAAATATATAATTTAAATTTATCAAAATATATTTTTAGATTTTGTCCTAAAAGTGACAAGTGACTTTTTCAATAGCGTTCTAAAGTTTTTCTCTAGAGTTCTATCATATAATATTATATATTACTATTTAAAAAGAATTATCGACCATAAATTAATACAAACATATGAATTAATAATATTATTTTAAAGTTTAAACAAATAGAATCCAACAAATAAATTCTCCTTTTAATAATATTAAATATTCTCCTTTCATATAACATAGATTATCACTATGTAACCAATGACCTATGACCAAATAATTATATCTTAGGTTTAATAGTTTTTATGGGAAACACACACATGAATGTAGTTATATTACGCGTTGGTAACTTCCTAATTAAAATAAAAACATGTTCCAGAATAAGTAATTTCCAATATATAAAAATTACTATTTCCTTAAAAAATTAAATATAAAATGTATAATATGGATATTTCCTACTCCGAAAAATTTAATTTATCAAATACCGCATTAGTTCTATGCTCCCACATCACTTTGGAACCATGTGTTTTTGAAACTACCACGTTGATATTATTTAATTTAGAAAATTATTTAATTTCCTTTACCAAACCACATTAAATTTATATTCCCCTATTGGGGAACGTTTGGCATCTCTACATGGAGCATTTCATTGGCTTGGTATTTTCAAGGCTTTTCGTGGTAACGTTTAATATTTCAGATGAAATGTAAGGAGAGATAGCATTACCAGAGACGATGTGCTTGCTCCCTTTATTTAAAATCACGATTAATTTTGATGTAGGCGCAACAGTGTTGGGAGGAGAGCTTTGTGTTAATTACACGGACGAGAGAATTTTTAATTTATGGGTGATGAAAGATTATGGTGTTAAAGAATCTTGGACAAAATTATTTGTTGTACCAAATAATGGAATTGAGCATATCGTACCAATATACAAGTTTTCAGATGGTGAAGTACTACTCGGCTATAATGACTGGAGAACACTGACAAAAATTGAATATAGGATAATATCTGGTCGTTCAGTTGGATTAATCAGTCGAATATGGCATAGGATAATATCCGGTGGTTCAGTTGGATTAAGCAATCGAATGTGGCCTCTAGATTGTGATGATACTGATGCAGTTACCACTGATAACAATGGTATTGTTCAATTTCTCTATATGGAAAGCCGGATCTCTCCGAAATTGGGTCATTAGTTGACCGTCTAGATAATAATTATGGCTCTCATTGCTTAGTACTATATTATTATATGCTTATGCAAGATCGAGGCACTTTTTTCTTGTTATTACAATATGTTATTCTTATAATTTTATTTTGGGAGAAAATAATCCATAACCTTAGGTACTAGGAGGGGGTTAAATTCTTTAAGGAAACACTGTAAATTCAGTGGGTTCGGATTAAATTTTGTTTCTGTTTATGTTATTTCATTTTCTCCTGAATTATTTTACAAATACAGTTTACTAATAAGCTTAAAGAATTTAATTTTGTATTCTGTATTTGTGTTTATTCACTGTTCTGGAGATTAAAACCTTTGTGGTTTTCTACTCCGTTGGAGATTAAAATCTACGTGATTTTAACTTGTTTGTGTCATTCTTTTACAGAAATGACGAATGATAATGTGAACAAAGTTGTTCCAATGGTGACTGCCAATGCATCAACAAGCCGAACACCGGCGTTGGCTCCGGCGAAGAAACCCCAAAAATTTTCCGGTTAGATTTCAAGCGTTGGCAGCAGAAGATGTTCTTCTACTTGACTACGTTAAGTCTGCAAAAGTTCATCAAGGAAGATGTTCCTGTTCTACCCGATGAAACTTCAGAGAATGAATGCTTTCTCGTGATTGAGGCGTAGAAGCATTCTAATTTTTTGTGCAAGAATTATGTTCTTAGCGGACTGGAGGAAATACAAAACTGAAGATGTCGGGTTGAAGAAATTCGTTGCCGCTAAGTTTTTGGACTACAAAATGGTAGATAGCAAGTCTGTTATTACCCAAGTCCAGGAATTGCAAGTGATTATTCACGATCTCCTTGCTGAAGGTATAAATGAAATTAATACTGATGTTGAAAGTAGTAATCTTAGTATTTTTACTAACAGAATTTTCATTGAAGGTCTTGTTATCAATGAAGCATTCCAAGTACCAGCGATAATTGAAAAGTTGTCTCCTTTGTGGAAGGACTTCAAAAACTACTTGAAACACAAACGCAAGGAGATGTCCCTTGAAGATCTCACTGTTCGGTTGAGAATCGAAGAGGACAACAAAGCTGCTGAAAATAGAGGCCGTGGAAACTCAACAATAATGGGAGTAAACATTGTTGAGGATACTTCTCAAAATAAGAGAAAGAGGAAGCAGGCTTCTGGACCAAAAAGCAACCCAAGCAAGAAGCGGTTCAACGGAAATTACTATAACTGTGTGAAAGCTGCGCACAAATCTACAGAGTGCCGTGCTCCGAAGAAGACAAGAAAAAGGGTCAAGCAAACATGGTTGAAAAGTATGAAGATGTTGATGACTTGTGTGCCATGCTTTCTGAATGCAACTTGGTGGAAAATCCAAGGGAGTGGTGGATTGATTCTGGAGCCACTCGCCATGTTTGTGCTGTTAGGGAAGCCTTTGCAACATATGCTCCTGTTGGACCCGAAGAGACGCTTTCTATGGGAAATGCTGCAACCGCCAAGATTGAAGGATGTGGGAAGATCTTTCTGAAGATGGCTTCTGGCAAAGTGGTGACTTTGAACAACGTCCTTCATGTTCCCAAGATTAGGAAGAATTTAGTCTCTAATGGACTTATTGTTAAGAATGGTATTAACTATGTTTTTGTATCCGATAAGGTTGTAATAAGTAAGAACGAAATGTTTGTAGGAAAATGTTACCTCACTAAGGGCCTTTTCAAGCTGAATGTAATGGTTGTTGAGAATAATAATAAAATTTCAGCTTTGTCTTACTTACTTGAGTCAAATGAATTATGGCATATGCGTTTGGGTCATGTCAATTATAAAACCTTGTGGAAAATGATTAACTCTGAAGTATTGCCTAAGTTTGAATGTGACAAATTAAAATGTCAAATATGTGTGGAATCTAAGTATGTTAAACATCCTTATAAGTCAGTTGAAAGGAATCAGATCCTTTGGACTTAATTCACACAAATATTTGCGATATGAAGTCAATACCATCTCGCGGTGGAAAGAAGTATTTCATAACTTTTATTGGCGATAGTACTAGATATTGCTATGTTTACTTACTTAATTGTAAAGATGAAGCAATAGACGCATTCAAGTAATACAAAAATAAAGTTGAAACGCAACTTAACAAGAAAATCAAAATGATAAGGAGTGATAGGGGTGGTGAATATGAATCTCCTTTTGAACAAATATGTTTGGAATATGGAATTATTCATCAAACAACGGGCCCTTACACGCCCAATCCAATGGGATTGCGGAAAGAAAGAATCGTTCATTAAAGGAGATCATGAACGCATTGTGGATAAGTTCTGGTTTGCCACAGAACTTGTGGGGGGAAGCCATTCTTACGGCTAACCGAATACTAGATCGAGTACCCCATAGCAAAACACAATCCATTCCTTATGAAAAATGGAAAAGAAGGAAGCCCAGCTTAAATTATTTTAAATTGTGGGGGTGCTTGGCAAAAGTGCAAGTCCCTATACCCAAAAGGGTAAAAATAGGACCGAAAACCATTGATTGTGTTTTCATAGGATATGTGACCAATAGTAAAGCATATCGATTTCTGGTTCATAAATCAGAAAATTCCGACATTCATAATAATACGGTTATAGAATCAGATAATGCTGAGTTCTTGGAAAATATATATCCATATAAAAAGGAATATGAGTCGATTGGTGAAGGATCTAAACGACCTCGGGAAGAAACAAAAGAAAGTACATTTAATCAGGAGGATCATTTGGACCAGATTTTGTGACTTTCTTATTGGAAAATGAGCATCGAACATTTAAAGAAGCTATGTCTTCTTCGGAATCATTATTTCGGAAAGAGACGGTAAATAGTGAAATAGAATCCATATTGAACAACCATACATGGGAATTGGTTGATCTTCCTCCTGGAAATAAATTGTTGGGTTCTAAATGGATCTTTAAGGGGAAAATGAAAGATGATGGCACTATTGATAAATTTAAGGCAAGACTTGTAGTCAAAGGGTATAGACAATGAGAAGATCTTGACTACTTTGATACATACTCTCCAGTTATAAGAATTACGTCAATACAGATGTTAGTAGCATTAGCTGCGGTGTATGGTCTTGAAATTCATCAAATTGACGTTAAGACGGCCTTCTTGAATGGAGATTTGGAGGAAGAAATCTATATGGAACAACCTGAAGGGTTTGTGGTTCCAGGTAAAGAAAAGAAGGTATGTAGACTTGTTAAGTCCCTTTACGGACTAAAACAAGCACCCAAACAATGGCATGCGAAATTTGACCAAACAATGTTGTCAAATGGTTTTAAGATAAATGAATGTGATAAATGTGTGTACACTAAGAATGTTCCAAATCACATAGTCATTGTTTGTTTATATGTGGATGATATACTGATAATGAGTAATGACATTGCCAACATAAATGCTACTAAGCGTATGCTAACTAGCAAGTTTGATATGAAGGACTTGGGAGTTGCTGACTTAATTCTGGGGATTAAGATCCATAAGACTCCTCAAGGTCTGGCATTGTCACAATCTCATTATATTAATATAGTACTTGAAAATTCAAGCACTTAGGCTTTAAAGTTGCAAAGACTCCAATTGACGTGAATCTTGCATTAGCAAAGAACAAAGGCCAAAGCATATCACAATTGGATTATGCTCGTGTGTTGGGATGCTTAATGTACATCATGAATTGTACACGACCAGATATAGCTTTTGCTATAAGTAAATTGAGTCGATACACGAGCAATTCAGGTCAATCTCATTGGATGGCAATAAAACGAGTTTTGGGATATTTAGAACACACCCAGGGCTTTGCTTTGCACTACAGTAAATATCCTGCGGTGATTGAGAGATACTGTGATGCAAATTGGATCACCAGTTCAGTTGATTCTAAGTCCACAAATGGATATGTATTCACTATTGGTGGAGGAGCGGTGTCTTGGAAGTCGTCCAAACAATCTTGTATTGCCCGCTCTACAATGGATGATGAGTTCACAGCCTTAGATAAAGCCGGTGAAGAAGCTGAATGGCTCCGGAATTTCTTGGAAGATATTCCATTTTGGCCCAAACCGTTGGCACCAATGTGCATACATTGCAATAGTCAAGCGGCAATTGGAAGGGCTGGGAGCGTTATGTATAACGGTAAATCTCGTCATATACGACGAAGACATAAAACCGTTAGGCAATTACACTCTAGAGGAATCATCACGATTGACTATGTAAAGTCAAGTGATAATGTGTCGGATCCACTTACAAAAGGCCTAACTAGAGAGGTAGTGGAGAAATCATCAAGGGGAATAGGACTATGGCCGAGAACAAGTCATAGTGGAAGTAACTCTACCTAGAAGACTGGAGATCCCAAGATCTAGGTTCAAGGAGATCAAACAAAGTCATTAATGACGGTTCAACATTGTCAACTAAACTTTTGCTCCATTCTCGTGATGAGACAATGTTCAGTACCAAGGATAAAATATTAAGGCTTTTTAATGATTTCTAAATTTGATACGGGGTTTATTAAATATTGTATCTACGTGATGACACGTTTAGGAACCAGACAGTGTTCATGGCTGAAACGAACACAACAATGAGAACCAAAGACGCTTAAGGGTTGGTTGTGTGACTTGTGGCTGTCTAGGTATACACCAAATTTCGACGGTTCAAAGATATCAAATCTACCGATTGACCGAGTATATCCGACATAAGTTCACTACGGAAAGTTCAAAGGAAAACCTACTTATCCAGATGCAATTAATCCTTGCTTGTGAATCACATAGTCTTTCCATACATATTTCCATGATATAGCCATTCCCTATTCATGTGGGAGATTTTTGGGGTTCAAGCATTAATAAGGCTTAAAATAGGGTGAATGGGAAATGGAGAAAAATGAAATTTTTAAGTGAAATTTTAGGTTTCCCCCTTGATGAAGGAACATTGTCCCATATTGGAAGAGGAAGAGATTTTTTATGGGTATATAAGCAATTTCTCTTCTTCTAGCTCTTAAAGAGTTGAGAAGAAGGCAAGCCTCGCGCTGTCGTCGTTGTCGCTCGCTCGACTCGACTTTGGCTTCGGCTTCGGCTTCGGTTTTGGATTTGGATTTGGTCAAGTGATCGATTGATTGATTAAACCAAAATTTATTTATTAAGACTAAAATATTAACATAACTGTTATTAAATATTCGTTTTAATAACAGAATATTAATATTAAATCCAATTAGTTTTCCGTCTTTCAGCTGTGTAACTGAAAATTCAACTACCCTATTCAATTTTCCCTCTTTATTGTTGAGTAAATAGTCATTTATGTTATGATATTTATACTGTGGCCGTTTTGCATAAACAACCATTCTGAAGAGTTGCACCTTTTCAGATTTCAGCCCAACATTGGCTATAAATACAAGTCCATTCTGCTCAGAATTTCTATACGAACTTCTGAGTTTCTCCTCCTTCTGCATTGTTTTAACTTTAAAGAAAGCAACAGCAACTGTGATTTGCTACTGAACTTTGTATTCGCTGAAACACTGGGGTTTGAAGTACCACTACACCAGTGTGTAATTCGTTCTATCCTGGGAGGAAAAATCCATAACCTTGGGTGCTAGGAGGGGATTAGTGGTCTAAGTAGGAAAAAAGCTAGCATGTCAAAAATTCTCTCCTACAAGAACTCACTGACGCCTTTGTTCATACCACCTAAACCTCCAGACATCTCCATTCCTTCATCCTCTTCATCGCCACAATCACTCAAAGAGATTTCTTCAATCCCACATGACAACAATATGATCATTGATCCGACTGAACATACTGCACACCCTTTCAAAAATCTCCCCTCATCTTATCTTCATACCCTACTTTCACATAATATCTCAACTCCAAATAATCCCTTAAATGATCCTGTTGCTTCTGGCCAAGTTATCAATGCAGAATTGGATGCACCAACTCACCCTAATATTTTTGTACCACTTTCCCTGGAAGAAAAGGAAAGAATATACAAACCTTGGCAACATGCGGTGATTATCAAGCTATATGGACAGAAAATTGGACACCAATTACTGAGGCAAAAAATATATGCCCTATGGAAACCTACGGAGAATATACCACTTGTAGATCTAGGTTCAGATTTTTATTTGATGAAATTTCAGAAAGAGGAAAATAAGATGCATGCTATAAATGATGGGCCTTGGTTTATTCTTAATCATTTCTTAACTGTTAGGCCATGGGAGCCAAAGTTCATACCATCTGAAACAACAATTAATCACTCTGCTGTATGGCTACGTCTACCTGAGTTGCCAACTGAATTTTATGATTTTCATATATTAAAGAAATTGGGCAATAAGGTTGGTAAATTGCTAGCCATTTATAACTGTACTTCTTCCACATTAAGGGGACGGTATGCTAGGTTGTGTGTCCAGGTTCCTTTGGATCAACCACTTTGCATTCATATTTTTATTGGCCATCATAAATAAACTATTGTGTATGAAGGGCTTAATCTGTTTTGTGTTAAGTGTGGTAGAATGGGACATAATCAATTAGTTTGTTCATACACTAAAACAACTGCTTCTAAGGAGCCTACTAATGCCAACTATGATACTCATGCTAATTCAATTAATCATACCGAGTCATCCAAGGATGGATGGAAAGTGATTACTTTCCCTACTAATTCAGCCAGGAAAATCACCACTGTCAACAGGAATCTACGTAGATCAGGTATGCCTTTGGAAAGTAATAATACTCCTAATACTTTGCATTTTAATAAACTATCCCTAAATAACATTAATCATGTTTCTAAATCAAACAACAATGGAATGCCGTCTGGAGAAGTAATTCCTATTAATCATGTTAATCCCTTTAATGCATTGGAGCTAGAGGACACAACTAACACTAACCCTAATCAGCCTAACCTACCTATTTCTTCAAAGAATGAAACTCACACTCCAGCACACCTCTTTTCCCCTAACTACAAGGCCTAATCACAGTTGGTCCAGCATCCACCTCAGCCTACCACAAGACATGCATTAAGCCACGACCAACTGCCTCACATGCAAGATCTCGTCCCTACCTTACCCCTTAGTCGGCCAACTTCATTAATTGATAACCAACAAAAGACACACACAACACAGAAACAAGACAAAGGGTCTATTCACTCTCTACCGTCAACTTCTTCAAACCCTAGGCTAATCTCCATGCAGGAACATCATCATGAGATATCCTCCACCATATCTCATTCTTATTCCAAGACACAACCTTCAACACCATCAATCAAACCGCCTATATCATCCATTCAAACTCCTCCGGATATAGATATACTATCATCTCCCTCAATAGACCTATCTCCTTTAATCACTACTTCAACTACTCCCATTCAAAAATACAATGCTGGCCAACATCCTCAATTACTTGAGAAGGTCACAGCCCCACCCACAAAGACAGAACTTCCATCGTCTAGTTCACTCACAGTATCCCCTCTCATATCTTCCCTACTTGATAATGGAGCCCAACACCATAATATACACAGCTCAGTCACCACAAGCTCCATTAACATTAACATATTGGCTAGAAACGGGCTAGAAGCGGGCCTCTAGAACCATGCATTAACATTCACTATGGAGGTGAATCACCAAGAGGTGACAATTCTCATAAACAACCCATCAGACCTTGCACAGATAATATCGGAAGGGATGCAGCTAGGGACACAGTTGTTTGCAGTTACCATTGGTCCTTGATGCAAGCTCCACACCTCTCCCCCTTTCAACCTCTAAACCTCCCAGTTCCGGTATGGGACCCTACTCATCTTTACCCACATCGCATCCGAATGCCTTTTTATCCACCTCCATCTCCAACCCCTTCAACTCCATGGATACAACCTTATACGAACCCACAACCTCTACTGCCTCTATTGGAACCTCCAATGCCACCCACACCACCCCCATCTCCAGTCAACTCACCCCTACACAGTCCCAATCACGAAGAACAAGACAATAATTTCCAGGCGGAGCTCGACGCAGCAATCGCTTACAACAGGGAAACTTGACCAATATATGCATGGCTCGATGGGATCAAAGTGTTTGTGCAGAAGGAAGAATATAAAAGAAAAATTTTTGTAAGGTGTCCACCAACACTGAGGAACTTATCTCTTCGAATAAGGCCCATCACCAACCCAGAGCTGGAAAAATATGCTATGCTCATACTGCCAACCTTTCTCCTACGCCCAGGAGAGAGAAGGAGTAATTGGATAAGTCGAAGCAGCAGCCCTACGGGTGTCTCGGAAGATCATCATATGAATTTTATCATATGGAACTGTAGAGGAGCACTTTCCATGGAGTTTAGACGTGACTTTAGGTCTCTACGTTACTACAACAGGCCGACGTTAGTGGTCCTTTTGGAAACACACTGTCAAACACATCAAGGTGTGAAGGATGATTTTAATTTTGATGGTATGATTGAGGTGGCTGGCACAGGCCATTCTGGTGGAATTGTGATTTTGTGTTTAACCAGTGCATTAGATGTTCATGCAGTTGCCAACACCACACAAGAAATCCACTGCCAAGTCCAGGTTAAACCCTTACCTTTTACTTTTCTATTTACTGCTATTTATGCAAGTAATGAACTAGTTAATAGACAGTTGTTGTGGAACAATCTCATGTCTGTAAAGGATAATTATCATGGACCTTGGTTAATTGGCGGAGACTTTAATGAAATCACACATGCAACTGATAAATTTGGTGGTCTTCCAATAAATATTTCACGTTCAAATAATTTTTTAGACTGCCTTAATTANCTATTTCATGTAATGATGTATTGCGTCGTGCGAGTTGTGAGACGGCTTGGTGAATTTCTTATGTGTTGAGGTTCCACATAGAGATGAGGTTATATGAGCAGGATGGCTCTTGAGATTCAGATCATATATCGCACTTCAGTTGTGCTCGAGTTTGTGGATTATAGCGTTATATGTCTCCCCAGGGAATGGTATTATACACTTAGCGTGTTTATGACTGATATTCAGTATTTTATTGTACTGAGCAATTTAGCTTGATGCGTATCTCCTTATGTGAGTTCTATATGTGGATCGGGTGGCACGCCGCCATGGGTATGATGTTTGGATCGGGTTGCGCGCCGCAACAGTGTGATGTTCAGTAAAGTTCCCCATATCAGTTTTTTTATGTGTCTTGTTTCCATTTCACGAGGAAAGCGTATATTAGCTATGTGCCCGCGTCGCATGTATGATTCGCGAGCGGGGTGTTTGTTTAATTACGTCGACCGCGTCGCATGTATGATTCGCGAGCGGGGTAATTGGATTCCTTTTCATAGTTCGTTTTCATTGTATCGCGTTCGAATTGGTAGCCTATTGGCACATGGTGGCGTCATATGAGACTTTTGGTCATGTCGGGGTGGCTTATTGCCTGAGCAGTTCGTACTGGGTGAGACGAGATTGTTGGATTTAGGATCAGTGCAATCTGATTACGTGAAAAATATTAAGGAGCAAAGATCATTATTTGGTTCGGAATGAGGTAATGTTTCTTGTCAGAAGTATAGACTCAATGATTGGTTGACTCGGCAGTTGATTATGAATTTCTGCACATCTCTTCCGTTGTGGCGGCATTGTAAGAGTTAGAGTAAGATCTGTGTATGTCATGGGGTGCAATGGGAGCATCAGATTCGTGGAATCTTGACTAAGTTGATCAGAAAATGTTATTCTGGTCCGGTGAGTAAAGTGATGCTAGGTGTGAATTCAGCAAAGTTATGCAGCCATGTTAGGGTACAGCGTGTAGTGATTGATATGGTGATCTTATGTTGGAAACAGGTCGGGCACAGAATTTCGGATGTTGGAAATGGGCTCTAAGGCTTATTTGCTTGAATAAAAGGGAATATCTTCAGAATTGATCGAGCTGATGTGCTCAACTGAGTTGTGGTAGCACGGGAAGGTGCATGAGAAGTTAAACAGTGATTTCAGGCTACTTCAGTGTAGTTCTCAGCACGTTCGAGGACGAACGTATGTTTAAGTGGGAGAGAATGTAACGACCCGACCGGTCGTTTTGAGCTCTAGCATGTCGTTCAGCAGTCTGAGGCCATAAACAGCTTCATTTCAGGTATTATGACTTGTACGCGTGGCCGGAATTAAGTTTCGGGAAGTTCAGAGTTGATTTGGAAAGAGAATTCTCATTTCGGAAGCCTTAAGTTGAAAGAATTAACTAGGATTGGAATTTTTAGTAAACGACCTCGGAATCGGGATCCGAATGTTCCAGCAGGTTCGTATGATGATTTCGGACTTGGGCGTATGCCCGGATTGGGTTTTGGATGACCCGGGAGCGTTTTGGCGCCTATTGTGGAAAGTAGCAATTTTGAAAGAAATTTCATAAGTTTGGGTTGAAGTGCATTTCAGTGATATCGATGTCCGTTTGGGATTCCGAGTCTGGGAGCAGCTCCGTATGGTGATTCTGGATTTGGGAGCGCGATCGGAAGTGAATTCGGAGGTCCGTAGGTCATTTTGGAGCCATTTGGCTAAAGATAGAAATTTGAAGGTTTTTGAGAAGTTTGACCGGAAGTGCACTTTTTGATATCGGGGTCGGAATCCGATTCCGAAAGTTGGAGTAGGTCCGTAATGTCATATATGACTTGTGTGCAAAATTTGAGGTCAATCAGACGTGATTTGATAGGTTTAAGCATCGAAAGTAGAAGTTGGATGTTCTAAAGTTTATAAAGCTTGGATTAGGGGTTGATTCATGATTTTACCGTTGTTTGATGTGATTTGAGGCCTCGAGCAAGTCCGTAATGTGTTTTGGGACTGGTTGGCATGATTGGTTGGGGTCCCGGCCTCGGGTGTGTTTCGGGGTAGTTTCGGATCATTTCGGGTTGTGTGGCTGCTGCAGATTACTGTTTCTGGTTTCCTTCTTCGCGAACGAGGAGGGAGTCTCGCGAACGCGAAGAGGAAAGTGGGAGGCTGCTGGTTTTGGCCTTCGCGAACGCGAAGAGGGAGTCGCGAACGCGAAGGGGTGGGCTGAGCTGCTATGCGAACGCGATGAGGAGATCGCGAACGCGTAGAAGGAAAAAAAGATGGTCCTAGGGTCTTTGGCCTACGCGAACGCGAGGCCTTGTACGCGAACGCAGAGGGCTGGGTGATTGGCCTTCGCGAACGCGAGCGGAAGGTCGCGAACGCGAGCGGAAGGTCGCGAACGCGAAGAATGGCGGACCTGGGCTGGGCAGAATGTTTAAAAATCGGGGTTTGAGTTCATTTCACCCATTTTTCTCTTGGCTTGGGCGATTTTTGGAGCTTTTGAAGAAGGGGTTCCGTCATTCATCATGAGGTAAGTAATTTATGCTAGTTTTGAGTTAAATGCAAGGTTTATATATGAATTTAGACATGGAAATTGTAGAAAAACTTGGGGTTTCAGGAAAAACCTAGAAAACTAGTATTCTTGGATTTTGACCACGATTTTGGGTATGGAATTTAGAGAAAATCATATATTTGAGTTCGTGAGGCTATGGGTAAACTTTATCTTCGAAAAATCTCGGATTCCGGGCACGTGGCCCCGAGGGCGTTTTTGTCAACTTTTCGATCGGGGTTAGGAATTGTTATAAATTGGATTATAATGAGTACCTTAGCATATGTTAATGGGTTTACATAATCATTGGCTAGTTTTGGAGCGTTGTGCATCGATTCGAGTCTTCGGAAGGGCGTGGAATGCCGGTTATGGATCTTCGGAGCGAGGTGAGTCTCCTTTCTAACCTTGTAAGAGGGAATTGTCCCCATAGGTAAATTAATTGGTTATGTGCTCCTAATTGTGGGGGCTACGTACGCACGAGGTGACGAGAGTCCGTGAGTAGATGCTATTATGCTATTGTCCGGGTAGTCTAGGACCCAGAAGCATGCTATACTTGGATTAATTGCAGACTTATTGACAGCTCGAATTGCTTAAACCAAATTGAATTAATAAATAAATTTCAAAAGGGATTAAACTTCTTTTCTTAAATTGTTAAAAGAGAAAGTGGCTTTTATTTGAATAAATATCCCCCGATAAATTCTTAATTGGCTATCTGAGCATGTATTTCCATGTGTACCCGCGTTGCATGTATGATTCGTGAGCAGGGTGATTGTTTATTTTATGTTGACCGCGTCGCATGAATAGTTCGCGAGCGGGGGAATAAATGCATCTATGGTTCGCACCGTTCGACCCTCGGTAGTGCACAGTTTATTTTCTGTTGGAGCGGGCCGTACGTACCACGGTGTTATTTGCGCATGCTTGTATTGCTGCCTTGAACTTATTGAAGTTGTTATTGCCTCTTCATGGCTTGAGAATATTTGGATAAATAATGAAAAGGAATTTTGGAAAAACTCCCCATAAAAGAAATAATTGTTTACTTGTTTCCTCCTATTGGATTAAAAATCATGTTTATAAGAGTCCACAATTTAATGAATTATTGACATCATTATTGGACCATTAGTAAGTGTCGAACTCGACCATCTCGTCTCTACTTCTTCGAGATTAGACGGGATACTCATTGAGTACACGTTGTTTTCGTACTCATACTACACTTCTGTGCATTTTTGTTGCACAGGTATATGTAACTCTAGTGGCCTACTGGGCATAGCAGCACTGATGATTCGGGGACTAGGTGAGTTGCATTATTCGAGGCGGCCCGCAGCTGGTATAGTCCCTTCTGGTATATTGTATTTACTTTCTGTCCACTGTATTCCGGACGGATGTTGTATTGTATTATTTCTTAGAAATTGCTCATGCACTTGTGACACCGGGTTCCGGGATAGTTTGAAATATTTTGTATTAATTGCTTATTACTTAATTTGAATTGAAGTAGTTGTCTCTTTACTTATGAAATTAGAAAGAAAAAACTGGGTTTTCAAAAATTTTCTAAATTGGAATCTAATTAAGTATTTTAGTTGGCCTGCCTGACATTAGTGTCCGGCGCCATCACAATCCTTAATGGATTTTGGGTCGTGACAGTGATGGATCTTGCTGCCCGGCTCTATGCACTTATGGCATTGGTGGAGTTATCCCCAACCATCAAAGCAATTGGGTCATAGGATTTGCAGGATGTGTCAATCAAGGCAACCCTATCCAAATAGAACTGCTTGCACTCCTCAAAGGCTTACAAATTGCTGTCAAGCAAAGGCTCTTACCACTCACCATTGAGACGGATGCACAGAATATAATTGGTATGTTAAAATCACCTGCTATGAGCTGTATTAATATTGTTGATGATTGCAGGTCCTTGCTTCAACAGCTGGATAGCGCATCTGTACAAGTTATCTAGAGAGAGCAGAATAATGTAGCAGACAAATTAGCTAAATATGGTGCAACGCATGTAAAGGAGCAATGCCTACTTTTTGAATCACCCCCACTTTTTGCAATGTCTTGTTACCAACAAGATCACCAGGGCACACTCCACAGCAGGATGACTCGGCAGCTTAGTAGGAATGTTAGACATTCTCTCTCTAGTTCTAGTTCTTACGAAATATCTACTATGTGTAATAGAAGAACTCCTTTAGTAGCTACTACTTCGAGCACTTGGTTTGTTCCTCCAGTAGGAGGAAAACTACAATCTGGCTCTACCCTTGTACAAAGGATGCCTTGTAGGCATCCAAGACTCTAAACTTATGTAAATATTTGTTATATTATAATATTGCCTATCTTTCCAACTAAAAAAAAAGGAGGGGATTAAATTCCTTAAGGAAACACTGTGAATTCAGTGGGCTCGAAATAAATTTTGTTTCTATTTTTCATTTTTGTTCATGTTATTTCATTTTCTCCAGAATTATTTTATAAATACAGTTTACTAACATGCTTGTATTCTTTGCACTTAGCAAATGGAAAGCCGCACTGATCAATTTGCTGTAATAATATTTGTGGAGAAGTCGCCTTCCTGAGATTCCTTGGAAGGGCGACGTAAGGCTAGGCAACTGATGTCAGTGTAGTTGCTGTCCGCCAACTGAGGTCCCCTCCGTACGCTAGACGAGATTGTCAGTGCCGTACGGGAAAAACAATGTCAAGAGCAATTGAGAGAACAGAAATGAGAATTCAGAATGAAAGAAAGCTTGATTGCATTAATGAAAGCTATTACAGAAAATCAACGCGGTGTCGAGGGGGAGAGACACCAGTACAGAGAATTGCTTGCTTGCTAGAAAGTTTTGATTACTTGATCCCCCCTAATAGTACTTAAAAAAATAATCCAAAGTTACAAGACTAGACTTGACTAAGCTAGAGAAACATAATGGAAGTACATGAAATAAAACTACTCTCTATTTACAATGAAAATGACTTAGTTTTCTATAAGGCAGCAGCAGGTCCGTTGTCAGCAGCAGTGTCTTTGGCATCACGGTCTGCACGCGCGGCGTTGTCTGCGCGCGCGGCGCTGTTGGCTTCTTCCTGTGGCTTGGCGCTCGCGAGTGATATCGGTGGGGCGACAGAGGCACCTGCGCGCTTGTCACTTGGCGCGGCCAAGACCACGGGGCCGTCCGTGGCGCTAGGCATTGGGAGGTTCGCTAGGACGCCACGGGGCGCGCCCAAGGGGTCATGGGGCATGGCTGGAAAGCCGCCCATGACATTCTCCCCCACCTGAGTTGGCGACGTCCTCGGTGCCTTACATGCAAAATAATCTTCAATGAGGCTCTTGTAGGCTTTGAGGTTTGTTCCCCTCTCCCAAGTATTCTCTTCTGCATCACAGACCTGTCATTTCACCAAAAACTCTTGGTGATCTTTCCTTGAGACATGAATCACTCTGTCATCAAGGATAGCTTCAACACGCCTTTTCCCGGTTGAATTGGGACCTCGAATACTGGATATTGTGAGCTGGCTCCTTGCAGGATCCTCCGTGTCTTCCCGAAAAGGTTTCAGGAGACTGACATGGAAGACAGGATGAATTTTCCACCAAGCTGGGGTATCCACCCGGTATGCAACCTTCCCAATACGTTTTTCAATGGACAAGGGTCCAATGTATTTTTGCAATAGGCGAGGGTCATGGACCCCTGCAAATAAGTACCGCTTTGGAATTTTGACCATCACTTTGTCTCCTACTTGATATTCAACAAAGCGACGATTCTGATCAGCATGCCTCTTCATCCGCTTTTGGGCTTTGACAAGGTAGCTCCGCACTATCTCAAAATTCCGCCTCCACTCTTTTGAGAAGCTGGCAGCTCGAGGAGATTTAGCCATGTTTGGTGCATTCACAGTGTGTGGGAGTAGCGGTTGCTGTCCGGTAACAATTTCAAAAGCGCTTTTGTTGGTACTAGAGCTCTTTTGTGAATTGAAACACAGTTGAGCAGCATCCAGAAGCTTCACCCAATTCTTCTGCGATCCGGTTACAAAGTGGCGGAGATATTCCTCCAACATACCATTGAACCGCT
>NC_031993.1:27702094-27750322 GCF_001879085.1 Nicotiana attenuata
GCATTGCATAAGGCTACCTTTCTGCCTTTCGAGACTAAGCGATGTCTCCATCTGCATGGCTGAAATATCGCCACCTCTATTTGCATCGGCCAAAATACCGCCATCTTCATACAAATCTTGCATGGCTAAAACACCGCCAATTTTTGTTTAAATCCCTATCGGCTGAAACGTCGCCATTTATAATCACCCTTCTTTATCGGTTGAAGTATCGCCAACTTTATTTAATTCTCGGTATCGGCTGAAATAACGCCATTTACGTTTCTACATCAACTAAAACGTCGCTGCTTTATTTAAATTTTTTGTCGGCTGAGATATCGCCATTTACATTTTGCTACATCGGCTGAAACATCGCCTACTTATTTTTAACTTCTGTCGGCTGAAATATCGCCATTTACATTTGTCACACCTCATTTTTCATTACTACACTCCGTGAAGGGTATAATAAAGGAGTTTTTCCAATTAAAGGACAATCGGGATTCATTTTATTAAGAATCAGAGTCGCCACTTGGGAGATTTATGGTGTCCCAAGTCACCGGTTTGAATCCCGAATCGAGGAAAAGGTTGACTCTGTTAACAGTCCGCGAACCAGAAATCCGAGTAAGGAATTCTGTTAACCCGGGAGAAGGTGTTAGGCATTCCCGGGTTCCGTGGTTCTAGCACGGTCGCTCAACTGTCATATCTGGCTTAATTATCTGATTTTATACAATTATGAACCTATGTGTAAATTTTAACTTTTTAACCACTTTTATTCATATTTTTTTAAAGAAGATTGCAACGTCGTTAAAACACATCTCGAACCACGTCACATAAATGCACCCACGATTTTCGACATATTTTAACTTCGTTGGGATTTGGATTTGGGTCACATAAATGTGCACCCGAGTTTAAGAAGGTAAATTTATTAAACACGCGCCTAAAGCAACTACGCGTTGTTAACTTTGCGAGGGCCATAGAAATTTGCTAAATGACACGCCCCGAATTCTAAGGATTTTAATCACGTTTAATTTAAAACGAGGGCCAAGCACTTTGTCATTTTCAATTAGCATGGCGCGCCTAGATTTGTTCTAACTACAAGATTTCTAGGAAAAAATAATGGTTCACTGCTTCTTGTTTTTCGGCCACCAAAAAAGAACTAAAAGATTTTTAGACCTATATCTCATGCTTATGAAATAAGAATTGAAATAGCCAAGACAAGCCAAGGAATTTGAGTCGCTGTTTTCTTCTTTAAGCTGGACTCAACAAAAGAACTGTTACGCGGCGCCTTCCTGAGATTCCTTGGAAGGGCGACGTAAGGCTAGGCAACTGATGTCAGTGCAGTTGCTGCCCGCCAACTGAGGTCCCCTCCGTACGCTAGACGAGATTGTCAGTGCCGTACGGGAAAACCAATGTCAAGAGCAATTGAGAGAACAGAAATGAGAATTCAGAATGAAAGAAAGCTTGATTGCATTAATGAAAGCTATTACAGAAAAGCAACGCGGTGTCGAGGGGGAGAGACACCAGTACAGAGAATTGCTTGCTTGCTAGAAAGTTTTGATTACTTGATCCCCCCTAATAGTACTTAAAAAAAAAATCCAAAGTTACAAGACTAGACTTGACTAAGCTAGAGAAACATAATGGAAGTACATAAAATAAAACTACTCTATATTTACAATGAAAATGACTTAGTTTTCTATAAGGCAGCAGCAGGTCCGTTGTCAGCAGCAGTGTCTTTGGCATCACGGTCTGCGCGCGCGGCGTTGTTTGCGCGCGCGACGCTGTTGGCTTCTGCCTGCGGCTTGGCGCTCGCGAGGGATATCGGTGGGACGACAGAGGCACCTGCGCACTTGTCACTTGGCGCGGCCAAGACCACGAGGCCGTCCGTGGCGCTAGGCATTGGGAGGTTCGCTAGGACGCCACGGGGCGCGCCCAAGGGGTCATGGGGCATGGCTGGAAAGCCGCCCATGACAGAGTGTATGTAATTTGTGTGGAGTTTGTATCCTAAAGAGGAGGAAAACACCAATATTGCTAGCTCAAATGTTAGACAAAACATGTGACCTAGTGGGCGTTCGCACATAAAGATTGTAAAATTCCAAAAAAAGTGAGAAAAAAAATTTAAGTGAAAATGGTATTTGAAAATTAGAGTTGTGTTTGGAAATGAATATAATTTTTGGTTATTTTTGAAGTTTTGTGAGTTATCTGAGTGAAAATTTTGATAAACAACTTGTGGAATTTTTCAAATTTTCGAAAAATTTCAAAATTCATCTTTATGGCCAAACACTGATTTCTAGAAAAAGTGAAAAAATGCTTATGTCCAAACGGGCTCTTATTCTCTGGTAATGTGACTGAACAGTTCCACATCAATAGCATGCCAATGCACAATCCAAAAGTTCCCAAATTACGGGCTACATCATTCTTCTGATTCAAACAATGATTACCCTTTATATTCGCCAAAATTTCACGGTATAGACAGTTTTCGGACTGGTCAATCAAAAATAGCCAGCGTTTACCAAGTCAATGAAAAATAGCCACCGTTTTGCTGCAATAGAGACCTGTCCAGCATAATATACTGGAGTTTCAGTGCACTTGTGTATGAACTCCAGCATATTATGCTGGACTGGTATACTTTGCTGGCTCCAGTATAATATACTGGAGACTGGAGCACTGGTGTTCCAAACTCCAGTATATTATACTGGACCATTATACTTGCTGGAACTCCAGTATATTATGCTGCAGTTCTAGTGTATTTATGCTGGAACTTCATCATATTATGTTGGAGTTCCAGCATACTATCCTGGAACTCCAGTATAATATGCTGGAGTTCAAGTATACTTATGCTAGAACTCCAGCATAATATACTTGAGTATTTTCCGGGTTTTGAACAGTGTTTTCGCTCAGATTTATCTTTACATAAAAAGTGGCTAAATTTCGATTACTTTTGAAATTGGGCTATTTTTGAACGACCAGTTGTAAATCTGGCTATTTTTTAAAAATCACCCTTTATATTCGGGAGAAATTCAAAAATAGCCAGATTTACCACTGGTCGTTGAAAAATAGCCAAGTTTCAAAAGTCATCGAAATTTAGCCACTTTAAGTCTGAGCGAAAACACTGTTCAAAATCCGGAAAAATACGCCCGCAAATTTTACGGGAGTTCCAGCATAAGTATGCTTGAACTCCCGTAAATTTTACGGGAGTTCCAGGATAACTATGCTGGAACTCCCGCAAATTTTACGGGAGTTCAAGCATAATTATGCTGGAACTCCCGCAAATTTTACGGGAGTTCCAGCAAGTATAATTGTCCAGTATAATATACTGGAGTTTGGAGCACTGGTGCTCCAGTCTCCCGCAAATTTTACAGGAGTTAGCAAAGTATACCGGTCCAGCATAATATGCTGGAGTTCGTACACAAATGCACCAGAACTCCCGTATATTATACTGGACCGGTCCCTGTTGCAGCAAAATAGTGGCTATTTTTCATTGACTTGATAAACACTGACTATTTTTCATTGACCAGTGTGAAAACTGGCTATACCATGATATTTTAACTTTATATTCTCGTGGAGGCGTAGCCCGGGCCCAACATCAACAAAGCTATACCGTTATCAGCCAGGAATAAGTTTTGTGTCTAGAACAGAAATAGAAGATACAGGTCTGCTACAAAGATGTTACTTAACAGAGAAAATAAATAAAAGATTACGGAGCTATTACAAAAGTGTTACTCTTTCTAATCCTTTTATTTCTAATTCGTATGTTATCCAAAAATGTCTAGCTTTCCAATGGCATCTGTCGATACATAGTTGTAAATAATTAAGAGAAGTCTTCACTTTCAAATGTTTCAAATTTGTCAAAGCGCAATAAGAACGCCCAATAGAAACTACAACTGTCTGTGGGTTCTAGGGACCTCTTAAACCAGTTAACTTTGGCTAACAAAAAAATACCCTATGAATATATTGGTCAATGTGTTTGTGTAGAAGGTATTTGCAGGAAGCAATTTTAGTATCAATGATATAGATACCTGATATTGTACAAATGATTCAACTATTAAGCACTTAAAACAACAGTACCTAAGTAAAAAAGAAGAAGCAGTGGCATCTGCTTTTGAGTTTTATCAATGTTTAGATTAGAATTACAAAATAAACAAAAGCTTTCATCTAAACATTCAGATTGATAGGAGTATTCAGAAAGCTTGTAAACTGTAATGTGTTCTTTTTCTTTCTTTGAAGTTGCTTGAACAGCTAGTAGTCGATCAAGTGATAATCAAAAGCCACTTGGTGATTTAGCGCTTTTGAGTTCCGTAGTCGCTTTTAGAAAAGGAATATACAAGGAGTCAGCTAATAAAGCAATAATATTAATCGAAACTTGAAATAACCAAACTATCCAGTAAATCCTAAGCAGACATGTTGAAAACATTAAACTACTATGTGCTTTAACTCACATATCGACTTCGAAAAGAAGAATCAGATTTTTGTTTCATACTCAATAGCAGAAAAGATTATATGTCCCAATATATCTAATATGTTTGTCATTGCATGTGGTGATTTCCAATGGTAGTCAAAAAGTCTTTATGTATAGTCTGTGGCTTAGCACAGAGGAGAGTAAAATCATAAATTAGAATCTACTTAAATTCTATTGGTTTCCATTCATGTTTTCCTAACACATCTCATAACCATCAGCTGTATAGTCAAATAAAACAATCAAATTATCAGCAATACAGTTAATAGTAAAGCATATGAATTAGATGGACTATAAGGCAACATCTGATAGAATCACAAACGTACTTGGATTTATGCTCAGCAACTTCAATCTTCAAACCATTATTGTTGCTAACTGCCTTTGCATCGGCATCTACATAAGGAGATGCGCAGTGAATATATTGTGGCATTTTGTAGGGATCCGAGAAGACAACCTGCTCAATGAGCTTGACCTTTATACAAAATCCAGCAACTGGAAAAATGAATAGAGATCAAAATCGAACAGAAATAACTGTGATGGCCATGATATAGCTTGCCAGTGGCTATCAAAAATCAAAAGTTAAGCTCTCATTTAATGACTGCCTAGTGTATGGTTCAATTTATTGAAGAAAAAAATGATCTCGAAAAAATAAAAGATCAAGAGAAACGTAAGATCAGAAAGAAAGACACACAGACAATGAAGAATAGACAAAATAGAAACTACCATTAGTTAGAATACCTATCCATACACGCAAAGAAAGATCTTTTTTTATAAGCGATATGTAAAGATGTTGCAAGATAAAAAAAAGAAAAATAAGGTTACCTCCCCTACTCCCCGACCTAACCCCTCTTCCATTACATTGGATTGGTATTATTACAGCAAACATGTTACCTATGCCCAGTAAAGGATGAAAAATAGTTCTCATTACATTCTAAGATATCTCAGATCATAAATTTATTTTTCCTTAAGAAGATGATCGAATGGTATTACAGTTGGAATAGATAAACCATAGACTTAGTTTTGGATTACTTAAAAGTTCAAATATCATGACACCAACTAATGATACACAAAGCGCAGGTGCTGGAAAAGCCAAATAGAAGTTGGCAAACTGAGTAATGCACAATGACAAGCATGGAGCACGTATAGCAAGTCAAATTGATGCACATAGAAGAATGATCAACTAATTTACACTTAGAAGCTCTGAGAAGCTACTTGTCCACCGTATGCTAAATTATTCACAATCGATTCAACCGAAGGCTTCTGCATATTAGTAATTCTAGAAGAATTGCTAACGTTGATAATCCTTTTGTTGCCAGGATTCATAAAGAAAAGTGCAGTTGCAAATAAGGAGTTGGTGATCCAAGTCCAACATTGAAATTGTCATCTGACTACTAATTCACCTGAGAAAGAAATAAACATGATGGAAAACTTACCAGACTTAACAAACACAGCAGAGGTAGAACATTATAGCAACCAAAATATAAAAGAATCATGAAAGAAATTTGAGCATAAAAAAAACTCGAAAATACAAATCAAAGAAGCCCAGAAGAATTGAAAAAATCACCCAGTGAAAGATGACACCTTTGATCTCTTTAAGTCGCAAAGCAAGAAGAAAATGACAGAGTAGTGAAGGAGGGTGAAATAGACGAACTGGACAACAGTAAAGAGTCATATGTTAAATGATGAATCTACACATGTTTTTATAAAATAAAGGTGTAGTACGGGTGTTAATTCCCCAATGAAATAGGCCTAAATATAAAGTAAAATTCAAAAAGCATTTCGTATAGCTTAGGAGTCATCATTTTCTGATCCAAGATATATGTTCTTTTATATGAAGTATAATGTTGAGAGTAGCATGACAGAAGAAATATTGAGGTTTAACATTGAAGAGGTTAACATACTTGCTAGAAGTATCTTCCTTTCACCGGAGAATTTCATCAAATACATTGAGCGCTTCAATGTTCTTCTCTTGTTTTTACTACCTTTTTTTATCCTGGCAGATACTTGCTGAGGCAATAATCTACAAAATCACAAAATCTGTGAATCAACAATCTCTGAGGAAAATAGAATAAGACAATTACATGATCACCAAGAACATGACTCGACAACATAGAGTAAAAATTGAACCATTGGCACCATCAACATAAAGACACCTAAAAAGCTTTGCAAAATCAACATATTGAGAAAATGAATTATCATTGTGTATGAACAGACCTTTAGTTGGTCCAAATACGTTAAGCAGGATGCTAAATCCACAACCAATGAAAGCTATTACTTATGTTCTGATTGTTCAAATCCCCACAACTTCGGAGCTAAGTGGGATTCAAATGCCAATGCAATTCCTAATTAATAAAGGAGACAAAAGAAAGTAGAAGTTAGTCAAAGTAACGGTAAAGTTGGTAAATTTTTTGATACATATACATATAGTCAGTGATCTTACTTTTAAGAGACAGTAAATGCTCCTCCTTTGTCCGGAATTGTGATTGACTGTGTTACAGTATAACTCCAATTCTTTCTAGTTTTTCACAAATGAATCAGTATGTCTAGTATTCTAGAGCAGTTAAGCGACAATCAATCTGATAGAATTTTTTTTTTTAAAACAACCACCAAGTTTTTTAAGTATATCACCAAGTAAGTATCCAAATGATATGAATACATGAGTTATAACACTGTTTTTTATTTTCTATTAGTAAGCTTTATTTTTTTTCATTGCACTACTTTAATATTCTAAAATATTGGCATGAAAGAACCCAATACTATTGATGCAGGAAAATGCATCTGGATTATCAAATAATATTGAAGCAAGAAAAAGAAAGCAAAATAGATGGACAAAATGAGACAGAGATGGAACAGACTATACATACCATAGAAACAACAAAATCAAGTAGATACAACATTGATCTATTTGTTACACATCAGAAAACTTTTCCACTTTTTTAGACTATAAAAAATTTAGCAAGGATTTGCAAGAAGATAAGTTAACCCTTGGTTATTGCATAGTAGAGATGCAAAAAAGTTGTTTCAACAAGAATCGTTAAATGAACAATAAGCATACAGGTAAAGGTAAAAATACCTTTGTAACAACATTAGAGTAATTCCTAGGATTGTGCAAAACCTCAAGCCAACTTGCCATGAATTATGTGAGCATAATACAGAACAGGTATTGGGGACATCCTGTGAAACTATTTATGCAAAAGCTTTTTGAATGATTTCATCATATACTATATTGTAAGTTGAATGATCATCATCACTATCTGTTGTAGGTGGTCGAATTAATAGTTTTACACAATTGGAACTTTTTGCTCTTGATAGCGCTACTTAGAGCTGACCGTGTGAAAAAATAGGTTCGCGTAAATAAACTCTCACAAAGTCTAATGTTTGACCTTGAGCTTTATTTGTTGTCATAGCAAAACATAATCTCAAAGGAAATTGTGTTCTTTTAAAAGGAATAGGCAATTTTTCATCTGCTGATGACAATAATGGTATTCTGGGAATAAATACGTGTGTATTCTTAAAGTCCCCGGTGGCAATTTTAGCACTTATATCATCTTTTCGAAGATCACATGATATAAGTCGTGTACCATTGCATAAACCTTCACAAGGATTTAAATTTCGTAAAAACATAACAGGACAAGTCTTTTTCAAGGTTAATTTATGGGGAGGTAAACCAACAGGATGTAAAGTATGCAAAAAATCTTCATATTGACTTTGGTCGTTTGCTTCAATAGTCTCATCAAATGCAATATATGTTTTAGGATCACCGAGAAATTGAGCTATGAGCAAATCATTTATTTCATTGGCAAAGTCATTTTTGGTTGTCACAATTGTATACGGCCAAAATCGGGGAGTTCGACTTTGGGGCTACTGTGGCTCTCCACGCCCGACCTCGAGAAGTTCGAAGCATAATTTGAAGTGTGACCCGAGGTGCGTCCTCGAGGGAACGTATCAATCTCGGAGCAGTACAAATCGACGATCGTCATGGATAGGCGTGAAAGATCCCAAGGATATGTGGCTAGAGCTACCAAGTTTGCAAGAATAGTACAAATCCGTACTGAGCCATTATACAGTTGTACTAATAAGCATTTCCTCATCATTATTATATATGTACTATGTTGGGATTCCTCCCTCCTATATAAAGGGGACTTTTGTCATTTTGTAAGAGGACATGAATATTGAATACAATAGAACATTCTCTGCTTTTCTTGCCTAAACGTGCTCTACAATCACTTCACAGACTTTATTGCTTGTTCATTTATTGTTCTTTCTTTGTTCTTCATTTATTTCCCATTACTAACCGCAAAAGGCTATCTCGAAGCCTTTGATATCGTTGTTTCTTCATCAATCGTTCATTGCTAACTGCCCTAACTAGATCTTGAGGCCCCCTGTTCCAGCTAGCTCGAGGCCTAGTCTTGCGATAACTTTGGTTTGCATATCTTATTCTCTTTAATTATACTTAGCATCTATTGCCTAACAACTAGTATCGAAATAAATCACATATTTTTAGAACCACAAAATCAAATATAATTGTTAATACCATTTTCAAAGTAAACAGTTTGGCGCCCACCGTGGGGCTAAAAATAATAGTGATTGTTTTGGTGCTAGTTTTCCCAAAAACACAAGTTATTCTTCACACTTTTTCTTGTCCAATAATCTTTGATTTCAGGTCAAAAAATGTCTAACTCAGCAAATGCAAACGAAAACAACGGTATTGGGCTTCATGGATAGAACGGTGCAGATGTCGGTGTACCACCGCAAAACCCAGGGGTGGCACCAACACAAGTCCCCGTCGATGTAGGCTCACGCAACGCTGTGCATATTGATGTGAGCTCTCATACCAACGCAAGTGTGCGCGGGGAAAAGAAACATGAAGCACAGGGGACTCCAGCTCAGGAGGAAAGAGAAGTTAGCCTTCAAGTCATTTTTGAGATGTCTCAAGCACAACATGTGGCTATTACGCAGCTACAAAGTCAGTAGAAAACTCCAAGCACATCAGTGCCGGAAATGACTCCTCGAGTCGAACAGGCACCAGAGAGATCGAGCGACAACGGGTCAGCAGCAGACCCCGCTATTATGAAGATGCTCGAGGACCTCACCAAAAGGATTGAATTGGGAGAAAAGAAGATAGAGGCTAACGATAAAAAGGTGGAGACTTATAACTCGAGGGTCGATCAGATCCCAGGCGCACCCCCAATTCTGAAGGGTGTAGATTCAAAGAAGTTTGTGCAGAAACCATTCCCATCAAGTGCGGTTCCGAAGCCCATCCCGAAGAAATTCAGAATGCACGATGTCCCGAAGTATAACGAGACCACGAACCCAAATGAGCACATTACCGCTAACACTTGTGCTATAAAAGGGAATGACTTAAAAGATGTCGAAATTGAGTCCGTCTTATTGAAGAAATTTGGAGAAACACTGTCAAAAGGGGCTATGATGTGGTATCATAACCTACCCCCGAATTTAGTAGAGTGATTTTCCATGTTGGCAGACTCTTTTGTGAGGGCACACGCTGGCGCCATCAAGGTCGCCACTAGGAAGTCCGATGCCTTCAAAATCAAACAGAGAGAAAATGAAATGCTAAGGGAATTTGTATCTCGCTTTCAGATAGAGCGAATGGAATTACCACCAGTCTCCGATGACTGGGCAGTACAGGCCTTCACTCAGGGCTTGAACGAACGAAGCTCAGTAGCTTCGAAGCAGCTAAAAGAAAATTTGATCGAATATCCCGCCGGGACTTGGGTGGATGTGCACAACAGGTATCAATCGAAGATCAAGGTCAAATAAGACCAATTAGGAGACCCCTCGGGCTCAGTATATCCTAGCAGGCTCCTAATAAAGGAACAAAGGTTTACAGAAAGGGAGTCGAGACCAAACAAGGAAAGATACCAGCCGTATGTAGAAGATTGAAGTAACGCCCTGAGGCATAATACACCTCGAGGCGATCGAAGGACATATCGAGCTCAAAGTTCCCAGGGTCTCATGAGTAAAGCCAATTTTGATAGGCACACTGGGCTAGTAGAGGCACCCCGGCTATCTGAGTACAACTTCAACATCGATGTCTCAGACATCGTGTCAGCCATAGGTAATATCAAAGATACCAGATGGCCAAAACCCATACTGTCATATCCTTCACAGAGGAACCCTAACTTGGTATGCAAATATCACAGCACTCAAGGTTATAGGATCGAGGATTGCAGAGAGTTTCGAGAAGAGGTAGCCCGACTGATCAGCGAAGGGCACCTTCGAGAGTTCCTCAGCGACCGATCTAAGAGCCAATTCCAGGAAAGAGAGGGAACTGGAAAAACGAACCAGAAGAACCACATCACGTCATCCACATGATCGTTGGAGGGGTCGACACCCCACAGGGACCCGTTGTCAAGCGGACGAAAATATCCATCACCAGGGAAAAGCGAACTCGGAGTTACATGCCAGAGGATGCTCTCACATTCAGCGAAGAGGACATCAAGACCTTGTCTCAGCCTCATAATGACGCACTGGTAATTTCTTTTCTTTTGAATAAATTTCAAATTAAACGTGTGCTCGTGGATCTAGGTAGCTCGGCCAACATAATCAGGTCGAGGGTGGTGGAGCAACTCGGACTGCTCGACCAGATTGTACCCTCCTCTCAAGTCCTCAATGGATTCAACATGGTGAGCAAGACAACAAAAGGGGAGATCATTCTCCCGGTTAACGTGGTCGGTACAATCCAAGACACCAAGTTTCATGTCATTGAAGGTGACATGAGATACAATGCCTTACTTGGAAGGCCGTGGATACACAGTATGAAGGCAGTGCCATCAACCCTTCATCAAATGATGAAATTTCCAACCAAGGATGGAGTAAAAGCAGTGTACGGGGAGCAGCATGCAGCAAGAGAGATGTTCGCGGTGCACGATGTGGCACCAACATCAATGCTTTCTACATCGAAGAAGCCTAAAGACGAGTAATCAGCCAAGTAGCAACCACAACCGCATTCTCTGCTACATCCGAATAGTGAATAAAGGACTGTACCGCGTCCTCGGAGCAAGCAATTGAAACGTATCGAGGCTCGAACGCTATCATTGCTAAGGTACAACCCTCTCCCTATTCATTTATGTTTTATAATAACTTATTGCTGGTGTTCGATTGAGAGGAATCGAAGCACCCTCCAGCTCGAAGACCTTGGGTTTTAAAGCATGCGTTGCGCTCTTTTTCCCTTACATCGAGTTTTATCCCAAATGGGTTTTACCGGTAAGGTTTGTAACGAAGCAACATCCATATGCTACCTAAGGAGAACTCATCAAGTATTCAAGGCTTCTCTTCGATCAACCTCAAATACTGGGGGGGCATTACCCCGGGAGGTCGCCTCTCGGAAGAAATCGATCTATGGGTAGGAGGACCTCGATAGGAGAATATTGTATTGGGCCAAACGGTCAAATGAACTGTGCCCATGTAGAATAATCGAGCCTCCAAAGGGAAAAAACATGTACGCACATATCAAGTAATTGAGGAAGCCTCTTTGCTTATCAAAACACTTTGTGCCTCGAAAGAAGTTCACTACTTTCTCACAAGACGGCTCAAGGGCCAAAGACTCTCGAACACTCGTGGACTGTCATCCACGATCAGCTCATCGAGCCATCAAAACTCGAATTGGTAAGACCTCGATCAAGCAACTTCGAGCTCATAAGCCCTCAGTGAGGCAACATCAAATCTGTAAGACCTCAGCGAGGCATGCCCAAACTTATAAGACCTTAAAAAGGCATAACCCCGATATTAAGGCCAAGGCTATATATCCGAACTTGTAAGACCCCTAAAAAGGCATACCCCCGATATAGACGCTGAGGTCATCTCACCCGGGGACTAAAGGCTACTGCCGTACATAAAGACTACGGTCATATCAAAAGGCCCCGGCCAAATTAACGCGCCTCGGAGACGTCCGACCGCCGCCATAAATTTAAAGGCCTTCAAATACTTCGAAAAGAACCGGTTAATCAGGCTACCCTCGGCATAAGCAAAGGAGCTTCGATGATATCAGCTCCAAACAATGAAAAGGCTTCGAGACAATTAGCCTTCAGTAAAAAGGCTTCGATAAATCAGCCTTCAAGAGGACCTCCTGAGGTACTCAATTATCTTCACATATCGACTCATAATCGAGGTTCTTATTTGAGCCGTCGAAGAGTCAGACGAACATAAAACATGCCAAGGCATAATCAAAACGTCCAAAGTCTTTAGCCAAATGAGGGAAAACTATAGCCATATTAGAGGCCACATCGACCCAATCTAAAATGAGCCTAAGGGCCAGCCTAAAAGAGCCTAAGGGCCAATGCGTAAGAGCCTAAGGGCCAGCTTAAAGAGCCTAAGGGTCGATCTAAAGAGCCTAAGGGCCAATATGTTGAAAACCTATGTGTCAATGAGCCCGAATCAAAACTTGATTCGAGGACTGAGCCCTAAACGGTCAACTATTATCGATCATTCATCAAGCATGAAAACCTAAGGGGTTTACATTATAAGTCCGACACATCGAACTGGTTTTCGACAAGCGTCAAAACTCAAAACATAAAAAAAGACACAAGCAAGTGGAAATTTATATAGAGAGAAAACCAAAGGGTTCCTTTTTTATTATAAATAATGGCACAAAGATACACTTACAACACTCCCACAGGGAGCCCTGTACAAAGAACAAGAAAGAAAACCTAGTCTACCCTTGGAACTAGCCTTTCCCCCTCGGGGACTATGTCTCAATCGGCTCCTTTGGGACCAGCTCCCTCACCGGCCTCCTCCTCAGCATCGTAAACGAGGAACTTGGCGTCGAACTCATCTGCCTTGTCCTGCTCTATCTCCTCCAAAGAGATCGAAACCCTTACCATGAATCTCCTCGAGAGTTTCCCTCCAGGATCTGCATCGGACATATTCATTGCTTCTCCTCTCTCGATCGGAAGCCCCCCTCAACTTCGTACGAGCTTTAGCAACATCTTTCAGATAGATGGTCACCTTCTTATCGGCCTTTGCTCGAACCTCTTCGGGTTCGGCTCTAGCATCCACAACTTCGGCCTTCATCTTCAAAAGATCTGTTTCAAGCTTAGTAATCCTGCTCGTATGGACCAAGTTGCTTTCTCGAGCATTACAAAGTTGTATCTTAAGGGCGGAGGCCTTAGCCAAAGCATTCCTTTTGGCCGTAACATGAGCATCTATCTGTGCCTTCAATTCGTTGCATTCTGAATTAACGTGGTTAACTTCGCCCCGAAGACGTTCCAGCGTCTCTGTCTTTCTCTGCAACTGAGATACCAAAATGTTAGTTTCCGAAGATGGGAGAAGAAGCCTGTATTCCCTCAAATAGAGGTTACATGTTTCTCGAGGTTGCCATCGTAATCGTAACTTCGGTTCAACTCCCATCGGAGATGTATTAGCTCTCTTGTCTTCTTATCACAAAAAAGCCCGAGAGATTTCTCCCCATTCAAGGCTTTACGCAACTTGGCCTCAAAGCAAAGCAGCTTAGACTTGAGCTTATCGAAGGCCTATGAAAAAGAAGGTTCAGTTAGAAAGAAGAAAGTATGAAATTAGAAAAGTAATAATGACTTTAAAGCTCACCATAGAGCAGAGTTGCTGAGCTTCCTCGAAGGTTGATCTCGTATCTACCGGCTCGGTCTCATCAGCCCTGGTAGAGCAACCCGAGGCACTCTGATTGGGCGGAGATACGTCGAAGCCCATTTCCCTCGAAGTACTTCCCGGCGTCCGAGAACCAGCTGCCAAATTAGGTGATAAAGGACATTCGCCCCTCTTCTCTTGTGGAATCTCTCCCTCGAGACTAGGGGCCTCGAGCCCAGCAGGATCAACAGTCTCAGGAGGCCTCCTGGTTTGAGCCATCAATGTAGAATCATCTCTCTGGGTGCATTGATTTCCACAGAACAACCGATAAAGATGAGATCTTTGTCAGCGGCAACGTCCTCCTCGCGCCCCCGGGCGGGTCCTGCCTTGCTATGGGAATCCTCGTCCTTCGAGGAACTCTTTCTTTTATTATCCTTCCTCCTCCTCGAAAGGGGACGGTCTCACCTCGGAAAACTCACCGATGTCTGCAACAAAGAAATTAGTGTACATAAAGGAAAATACTCCTCGAGAGAAGGACCACATAGCACATAACATGGTGCTTAGCCTCCCATTTGACCTTCAACGAATATCGCCACTTGCGCTCGTCATAAGTCAAAGAGGCCACCAGTTGGCGGGCCCAGTCCGCAAGATCGGGGTCTTCATTTGGCATCGACGGGATCGGCGGAAAAAGAAAACGTCCTTGCAGAGTCTGGCTCCACCGAGAACAAGAACAATAGAGTTCAGTATATCACTTACGTTTGAAATTCCATTCCTCGGGGAACGACATCCAATCAGCAGGAATGAGATCGGAGGTTTGGACTTGGAAAAACTGGCTCATCCACCCACGGCCTTTGTCCTCATCGATACTGACAAACAAAGATTTAAGGGAACGATGCTTCAACTTTATCGAGCCCCCCCTCCCCCGATAAAGTCAAGGACTATACAATCTGAGCAAATGATCGAGGGTGAAGGACGTCCCCTCGATTTGGTTCGAAAAGAACCTGAGTAAGTAAACAGTTCGCCAGAAGGAAGGGTAGATCTGGACGAGCGTCACTTGGAACCGCTGGCAAAAGTCGAGGATAACCGGGTCTACGGGACCCTAGGACGGAACTGCGCGGCCCAATATAAACGGGTAAGTATATACACTCAAGTGCACCGCTTTATACGTGGTTATATCTTCATCATAGGAAGGAATCACTACCCTTTTTATTGTTATCCCATTCGCAATCCTCTTTTACTTGACCAAGCTTGGTCTTGGTTGACAAACAAATATATTGGGACATAGGCTCGCATCGGCCCAGCGTGGAAAAAGGTTTTCAATTTTGAAATCGGGCGTTGTCTCACACGACAGGGGATGTATTCCTCGATACGAGGTGGCGCTACCCGAGTTTGACCCAGTCATCACTCAGGGATTATTAATAAAGCCTCCGGGCTATCTTTATTTCGAGTTCGAGCAAATGCTCACTCGACTATTAAGCCCAAGGGCTACCTGAGTTCGAGTAAGTTCTCACTCAGGGACTATCTACAAAGCCTTAGGGCTATCATTATTTCATGTTCAAATGAAGTTTCACTCAATTAAGGGCTACCCGAGTTCGAGCAAACTCTGACTCAGGGATTATTTGCAAAAGCCTAAGGGCTGCCTTTATTTTCAGATGATCGAGCAAACGCTTACCCAGTTTCTAAGTCCAAAGAGTACTTGAGTTCGAGAAAATTCTCACTCGAGGACTGGCAACGAAGCCAAAAGGGCTAGCTTTATCTTAAAAATCGAGGCCCAACTCTCTCTCAACTCGAACTCCGAAGTCCCAGTGACCTAAGTTCGCATCAAATCAATCCGCGCTTAGTCCAAGGGATAACGAAGGATTTTAAGAAGCATCATACTAATAAATTAAAAACCTAAGGGTTTATCATCTTCCGGGTGCAGTATTCGAATTAATCGTTAGAGTCGTACACTTGGATTTTTCACAAACAAAGGCAGAATGAAGTTCAACACAAATCGAAGGCAAAATGAAGAAATTCTTATATTAATAGAAGACGTTTACAAAGCCCACGAAGGGCCCTTACACAGAAACAAAGAAGCAAAAAACAACGGCCAAAGGCTAATCTACTTTCGACAGTATATCCTCAAGAGCAACATCTTCGAGAACCTTTTCCTTGTGGACTCCATTTCGATCTTTAGAGCGGCATCTTCGAGAACCTCCTCCGAAACAGCAATAGGTGAAGAAAAGGCTATAGCCTATCAAAGAGCAAAAGCTTTTAAAGCGAAGGAAATTGTGGCCTGGTGAAAAACTTGGCGAGTATAGGTCTCGTCAGAACTACTATTGTGAAGCCACTTCTTGAGACATCGCAGCGGTGTGGGATTCAAACGTTAGTAGATAGTGCCACCTCACTCCATGGAAAGCAAAAGGAATGAAGCGCCATACCAGGTTGAAGTTAAGAGAGATAAGCAGCGGTGTAAAGTCCACATATCTTCTGATACGGGAAGAATTTGATGCCCTCCTCTCATCAATTCGGGCTAACAACAACAACGACGACAATGACTCAGTATAATTCCACTTAGTGGGAAAAGGCTTTGAGAAAGAGCCATGGCATAACTGACAAGGTTGTTGCCTTATAACCTTATGGTCACAGGTTTGAGCCATAAAAATAAGAGATCAGAAGAGGATACAGAGAAGGGAAAGGGCTAAAGGTTGTTGAAGAAGGAATGAGTGAAGTTTTGGTTCAAGAAATCCCTTATTTATAGAGAAATGATGGAAAAACTGACGGCGCGTTCAATGTTTTTGGGGAAACGGATAGGCGATGCATTCAATGTTTCTGAGGGAATGAACCGAAGGGATGTTTCAATCGCTTTGAGTGCCTACATCACGAACGTGACATCATCACAAGAAGCTGGAGAAAATCGAGATCAAAATCGTTTCTTATCATTTCATCCTAAAAAACGCGGGGACCATCTGTATACAGTCAAAATTAGGGAGTTCGACTTTGGGGCTACTGTGGCTCTCCACGCCCGACCACGAGAAGCTCGAAGCTTTATTTGAAGTGTGACCCCGAGGTGCGTCCTCGAGGGAACGTATCAATCTCAGAGCAGTACAAATTGACGATCGTCATGGATCGGCGGGCAAACTCCCAAGGATACGTGGCTAGAGCTGACCTAGTCTGCAAGATTAGTACAAATCCGTACTGAGCCATTATACAGCTGTACCAATAAGAATTTCCTCATCATTATTATATGTGTACTATGTTGAGATTCCCCCTCCTATATAAAGGGGACCCTTGTCATTTTGTAAGAGGACATGAATATTGAATAGAATAGAACATTTTCTGCTTTTCTTGCCTAAACGTGCTCTACAATTACTTTACAGACTTAATTGCTTGTCATTTATTGTTCATTATTTGTTCTTCATTTATTTCCCATTACTAACCGCAAAAGGCTATCTCGAAGCCTTTGATATCATTGTTTCTTCATCAATCATTCTTTGCTGACTGCCCTAACTAGACCTTGAGGCCCCCCTGTTCCAGCTAGCTCGAGGCCTAGTCTTGTGATAACTTTGGTTTGCATATCTTATTCTCTTTACTTACACTTAGCATCTATTTCCTAACAACTAGTATCGAAATAAATCACATATTTTTATAACAACAAAATCAAATATAGTTGTTAATACCATCTTCAAGGTAAACAAGAATTACACGAGAAGTTATAGAAGATGCATCAGAAAAACATGTATGTAGATATGGATAAGTAACTCTAAACAACAGATCTAATGATTGATTTTCATAAATGAAAGGGATAACAAAACAATAAGGGATTTCAATTTTGTCATGGCTATTTGTTTTTTCTTGTCCATTTCCTATTCTCATCAAATATTCACAAAACGTAGGATCTGTCTTTGCATGCATATTCTCTGATAATTGTAGTTTTTGAAGTTGATTCCAAATTTTAGAATATAATAAGCTTTCTTGAATAAAATCTTCTTTTTTTTCACTCCTAACAACTGGGAGAGTTTGTCTAAAATCACCACCGTAAACGACCACTTTTCCTCCAAATAGAGCATTTGTATCCATTAAATCCTTCATAAGAATATCAAAAGTTTCTATCACTTTCATTTTTACCATAGATACTTCATCCCAGACAATTATTTTTGCATCACGTATTAAAGTTGCAAGTGCGCTTTGCTTACTAATTTTGCAAGAATATTGTTCATCGATGTCAATATGAAATTTAAAACGGGAGTGTGTTTACCGTGAAAATGGTAACAACAATTAAATTTGTAAATGGGATTCTAAAAATACGTGATCTATTCCCGAGCTAGTTTGTAAGGGTGATTAGTGATAAAATGTGAAGTAAGGCAATAAAGATCGAGTTAGCCAAAGCTATAATCGAACCAGTAAGGGGACGTTTCCGGGCGTAGAGCAAGTCAGTAGATACCTCGGGGCCAAGCCTCGAGCCGGGGGCTTATCGAGGGTAGTCGGGAAGGGGGGTAACAGATAAAGTTACAAGTAAGTAAGGCTTTATATTATCAATTTTGAGCTAAATGATGAAGAACAAACGAAGCAACAATAAAATGCTAAGGATGATCTCGAGATATATTTATTTGACAAACCAAGAGAATAGCTATCAATAGATATGAGTTAGAACCAGAGAGAAATTTAGACAAAGGGAAAGAGAGAATATTATTGCTTTCTTTGTAAGACAATTGGAGATGGGCTACAAGGTGTTGGTGACCCTTCTTTTATAGAAAAAGGGGGCGTCCAAACTTAATATGGTATAAACAATACAATAAAAGAATGAGATGTGACAGCCTGCTTTTCTTGGGTTGTAGGAGAACTGACGTCGAGCCGTTTGGACAAGTCTCGTGGACCCCGGATACATCCCTCGGGGGATATCTTCGCTCATCAAGGTCTTAGCCGATGCCCGATCTGGGCAAGGCATCGGTTAGATCTCGAGGGAGGCGACCGAGCCGAGATCCCGTGCCATCGGAATTTGTTCTTCGAAGCATTATGTCGAGGGAAAATTGGTCTCCCAATTTCCCCGCACACAGATGGTCTTTGCGTTTCTTAGAAGGAAGTGATAAGAAATGTTTTTGACGCTCCTCCTCGTGGGTCCTCGACATGCCATTATGCCGATGGCTCGGCCTTCCTTAACAGAAGTCAAGGCGTTTTTCCTTCCTGCTTCTTCAGAACTTTTTAGAAATATTATGACTCCTTGCTCTTCGGGGCCGCATCGTTGTTGTCATTCCGTGCTGCCGTTTTGTCACTATCGTTTCATCTTCCATGAACGCATTAATTTCACCTGTTGTTATGCTTTTCGAGGGTGATAGTGGCGCCGTCGGTTACTTTGTTTTCCCTCTATATATATGGGGCTCCTTTGCGATCAGTTCTTCATTCAAAAAGCTTCCTTCGATACATGCTTTTCTTGCTTTCCCTGTTACTTTTCCGGCCTTTGTTGCTCTGCAATGTTTGAGGCCTATGGCCTTAAGATCTTATGTCGGTCATGCCATGGGCCAGCCTTCGATTTTTCTCTGGCGGGACGGGCTTGTCCTGTTATGATGTTGTTGTTGTTGTTTTTGTTGTTTTTGTTGTTGTTGGCTTGGTATGGCGACGTAGGAGGTCGGTGTCCTCTGAACTGGAGAAAGATTCGAATTATTCACCACTGCTCAAGAGGGGGCCCGGATTATACACCGCTGCTCACCCACCTTCCTCGGCCCCGCGTATTACACCCCCTTTGGATTCTGGGGGGTGTGGTGATGGGCTCAACTCGGCCGTTGCCTTCCGGGCCGAGGCGACGTCTCGAGAAGTGGCTTCAGGGGAAGCATGCTGGCGGATTCTGTGCTAGCCGAATTTTTCGCCTAGCCATTTCTCGCCTTCTTCTGTTATCCCCTCGTGATTTTGCTCTTCTCCCAACTTCCTTTTGAAGATGCAATTTCGGGAAGGTAGGGATGAGATCCCTGTGGGGGCCGGACTTGGAAGATTTTGTCTTTGAGGTCGTATGACTGGATGGATGACTCCGAGGCGCTATACGTAGGATGCTCCCCTTGGACTTGTATGCTACCTGTATTTTCTCCCTTTTTTCATTTTTTTTGTAAAAGAAGCTTTTGTAATCATGTAAGATGAAATTGTATATGAGGACTTATATGAGTATAAATATGTTTTTTCCTGGCTTCTGCTTTCAATCCTTGCCTTTTTCTGATATATTCTTATGCCTTTTCAAGGCCTTGGTTTGTTATCAAACGCTGATGAAGCATTTTCCCGAACCCTGTGTTGGTCGGTATTGCTTTTTTGAGCCCGATAATCAAGCTTCCGACCGAGCTTAAGCCGACCCGATATATTCAGGCCGTCGACTCCTCGGATTACGTGGAGATAATCGACGGTACCTTGGGTTCCTCGGGAGAGGCGTTGAGAGGTGATTATATCCTTAGGCACGGGAGGGTCCCTTCTGGACCATAGATAGTTCTCCGGAACGTATGTGTTTGAATTTACTTCGGAGAGTCGCCCATGCAGGGGCGTCATTTTGATTTTGCTTGGAGCTTTTGACAAATGTGAAATAGCCTTATTTCTTCGTCCCTAGACACGGGTTCTTTTTGGTCCCTTTGTTGTTTTTCGGGACGACTCTGGGTCGGCCCGGTAGATTGATGCTATAAGAGTCTCCTGAGTTATGCTGAGTTCCGAGGCCTCTAGGGGTAATGCCCCAAATGTAGGTCATCTTTGGGTACCCCGGAGACCTTATTGATCTGGATGTGGATGATCCTTCCAGGCCGCCTGAGATAGACTTCTGCTTCCTTCTTGGCATTTGTTTGCTCTTATGCCCTTCAAGGCTTTTCAAGTGTCTTCCTCTGTTTATGGGCCGTCGTAGTCTACCACGATAGCTTGTTCTGGTCTCCAGTCGATTGGCAAGTTTCTTCCCTGATCTTTTTGTCGTACTTCGGGTTGGTGGAGCGCCGACCGGACAAGCTCGATCTATCGGGTCATACCTGCTTGTCTGGAGATTGTGCATCGAATTCGGGGGCCTTTGGGGACGATACCCCGGATGGAGGTCAATCGGTGAGCCCTGTTGATTTTGATGTGAGTAACTCTTTCAGAGAGTGTAAGGTTGGCTTCCGCCGTCTACTCCTACGGAGTGGGAGTCGCGAACCCAGGAGCATGCCTTCTGTCCGGCGTTGGTGCTTTGGAGCTCATTGGGGCCCCGTTCCTTGGGGAAGGCGCGTATTGGACTTCGGGCGAGTCATCCCCTCCGGCGTTGGCCGCTGGCGTTGCTCCCCGAAACCCTCTGTCACTTGTTTAGGGGGATAAGGAGATGTCCTGTAGGGGTGTATCTCGTGTTTTCCTTCTTGTACCTGAAGCTTCTTTTTGTAGGCTTGCGATGGCCTTAGATCCGGGCTGGTTTTTTCAGGACCCGAGCCTTGGATAATTTCGGGCCTGATCTGAAAAAATTCTTAAGGGTGATGCCGTTTGTGCCGAAATTACCTGCGGGGAGCTAAGAGCTCTAGTGCAGGTTCAAGCTTTTCAGGGGATGAGTGCTTCAGCTAGGATCCCTGTCTTCGAGGTTCAACTCAACTTGTCCTGTGAGAATGCCACGGTTCAGGTGGATAAGATTGAGAGACTTGAGTCTAAACTCTCGAAGGTCAGGGTCGAGGTAATCGATGCCCGGGCGGAAGCGGCATCAAGCCGAACCAGGGCTGATCGAGAGATGGAGATTTGTACAAAGGAAGCTGCTGACGTTCAATTCGAGTCGAGGCGAGCCCTTGACCGCGAGGAGAGGATCGAAGAATATGTTCGCTGTCGAACTTGGAGAGAGGTATTCGAGGAAGATGGATCAAGGGGCCTTGATTTTTCAGAGGAGTTGGCTTGAGCCAAGGTGGATGAAGGTGACGCTCGACCACTCCTTGTGGACGCTGCAGAGGGCGATCTTTGACGAAATGCAGCCCTTTTGGCGAAAAATAGAGGTTCCGTCGTTTTGTAATCTTGTTTCTGGCGCACGGGGCGTGCCTGTAGGTGGAGAATGTTTTTGCATGTAATATAAGAAGAATTTTTAGGCTTTTGTTCCTTTTGTACCTTCTTTCTGTCGCTGCTCTCGATCACGTAGATCGGTTTTTGGAACTAGTCTCCGAGCTGCATCATGGCTCGAGCTTCGGTAGGTCCTCAGGCTCCTGCCTGCCTTTACGGGCGGAAGGTGGTGACCCTTTGTGCTTCTAGGCCGAAGCGATTTTTGCGAGTGGGTGGCCCGGGGATTAGTCTTGACTGCCGATGGCGTATTGATAGCGTTGCTTGGGTCGCCTCTTCAGGCGTATTCGCTGTTGAATTATTCTCGGGTTCCGTCTTCGGGTGTCTCGAGATAGATCAAGTGAAGTGGATAAGCCGAAATAGCCTTCGACTAGGTGGCCCAATGGTTGAAGGGTAACTATTTTGTGGCCTTCGCTGAGGAGTATCCCGATCAGGTCGGTGCAGGGGGCTCCTTTTCCTGGAGGAATTGACCCGAGCCAGGAGGACAATCGCGGAGCTTGGTTGTCGTTTGCTGAGGCCGTAGAAGGCGCACCTCGACAAGCTGTATTCTTTTCGGCGCGGGGCGTAGACTTGACCGTTTTGTTTTCGATATGGTCGCGGGGTGCTTTATTTGTTGGGGCCGAGCTGAAAAGGGCCCTTGATCGCGTAGGCAGTTGCGGGGAATATGCAGATAGGGGGACTTTTGCGGAGATTCGTGCCAGAGGCTTAGATCCCTCGGAAGAGATTGGATGCGCCAAGGGAGCAGAGTTTGATGTCATGTTCTTTATTTGTTGGGTCCGAGCTGCAGAGGGCCCATGACCGCATGTATACATATATAGATCCCACCATACGTCGCAGGCCGAGACTGTGCCCTGTAATTTGTGATTTCTGCGTTTCGATTACCTTTAGGTTCAGTCCCCGAGTCGTGCTACAGCTCGAGCTCTGATTGGCCTTCCGGCTTTTTCCTGCCTGCATGGGAGGAGGGTGATGACCCTTTGTGTTTTTGGACTGAAGCGGTTTTGTGGGCGCGCGGCCCGGAGGTTTGTCTCGGCCGTTGATAGCGTTGTTTCTGCCGTGCCTTTAGGCGTTTTGTGATCAAATTGCCCTCGGGTTCAGTCTCCGAGTCGGAATCCTGACTCGGGCTTATCTTATCTTCGAGCCCATTTGGGTTGGCGATAATGATTTTCATTCTCCGCCCTTGGGCGTTTGGCGATTTTCCGGGTCCAGTCTCCGAGTCGCGTTGCGATTTGAGCTGTAATTGACCCTTTGATCTTTCCGGAAGTTCCGTTTGGAGAAAGCGGCATCACTGTCACGCTCTAGGGAGTATTATGACTTTTGGGCCTAGTCTCCCAGTCGTGTTGTGACTCGAGCTGTAATCGACCCTTAAATCTCATCTGAGCTCTTGGCCAGCGATGGTGGCCTTTCTGCTACTTGGTAGTTGAGACCTTTTAGTACGAGACCCGAAGGCTTGCTTAACTGGCGACAATGGCACTTACGCTATTTGGTCGTGGAGACCTTTTGATATAAGGCCCGGGGGCTTGCTTAACCGGCGACAATGGCACTTACACTGTTCGGTCGCATGGACCTTTTAATGTGAGGCCTGAAGGCTTTGCTTAGGTTAACTATTTTTGATCCGGTCTCCGAATCGGGTCACGATTCGAGCTCACTTTAATCCTCAAGTTGTCAATTTTCAAGCTGGCGACAATGGCTCTTACGCTGTATGGTCGTAGAGACCTTTTGATGTGAGGCCCGGAGGCTTTGCTTAGCCGGTGACAATGGCACTTACGCCGTTAATGTGAGGCTCGGAGGCTTTTTGTAGGCTTTGTTTCCTCTCGTTAAGGTCTTATTGATTATTTTGCCTGACCCGTCGTCGGTTCTAAAAGAACCTCAATTTCAAGTCGTAGTTGGCGATGTTTTGAGCACCTCGAAAGGTTCATAGCCCATAGGTCGAGTAGATCTACGCTTTTGCCTATTGAGGGAAGCCTGTGTTTAACCGGTTCTTTCCAAAGTAGATTCGGAGGATTTTGTAGCAACAGTCGGGCGTCCCCGAGTCGCATTTTTTGGGCTGTAGTAGCCGTTTCGACCAGAGTCGTGTGCGTTTGGCCGGGGCCATTTTTGATCCTGAGAAGCAGTTTTAGGCATCTACACCGAGGGTATGCCCTTTAGGGATTCTTACAAATGCGATGTATAGCCTAAACTGCGGGATTTTACATGCCTGTTGAGGTCTTACAGTTTGCCATGCCTGTTGAGGTCTTACAGTGTACGGAGAGTAGATCTGGTTTTGCCGAGGCTGCCCGTTAGGGTCTTGCAGTTTCGGATTTTCCAGTGCGTGGAGATTGGTGGCAGTCTCCAAGTCATTGATTTTGCTTGAAGACAGCTTTTCATGAGCTCGGAGTTGTTTCTGGGGGCTTGATGAGCCCAGAGTTCTTTTTCGGGGCTTGGTGAGCCCGGCGTTTCGACCCTGGGGTCGTTCGAATGTCGGATTTCCTAAGTCTCCGAGTATCTCGGGACATATTTCGTGGAGATGTCCCTATCGGGAGCATGCCGTGATTTGTTTCTTTTTGGAAAGCGAGGCGTTGGAGATATACTCTGATCCATTAATGCGATATATGTGCTGTCGCGCTGACTCGACCAGCTCTCAGGCCAAGTCGGGTTGTGTTGCTGATTTTCATGTTGCTTTGCTTGATTAGGAGCCTTTCTCTTTTCTTATAAAGGAAGGGGGGTGCTTTCGATTGCCCGATATAATAATACATGTTCTCGCCTTAACGAGGTTTGGCTATTTTGACCGTTTTGGCCTGATACATCATCCCCCGTAGGGATCTTTGTTCGGCGCTCCTCTGAGTCCGGTGGATTTCAGGAGGAATGCTCCTAGCTGCTTTGGAAGTTGGCCGTAAGGATGGCTTCGAGCAATTGCGTGGAGTTTTGTCTCCTGGTGGCTTCGCGGGCGTTGCCTAATTAAAAACCTTCCCGGTAAAAACCCTTCTTCTTTTTGGGATAAAAAACTCGGTCCAAGGAAAAGAGTGCAACGGGCGCGCCTTTTTTAGGAGGTCTCGAGATCTTCGGACAGTGCTAGTGTCTCGATATCTTGAGTCGGGCGTGCCTTTTTTGGGAGGCCTCGAGGTTTACGGACAGTGCCTACACGAGGGTTAATTTCTATTTTGAAAATAAAATAGAAGAAACGGCGGTACGTTGGGACGGGATACTTCTGGGTGCTGACTTGTTTCGATCGCCCGAGGTCGGGAATGTGACGTGGGTTTATTTTTGCGTTTTGTCAAACCTGACCGGTGTTGAGCCCTGATTCGCCCGTGGGCTTATTCAGAGGCAGAGGTAAGGGGACCGAGAATGCGTCGTGTATTGCGAACATTTCTCTCGCCGTGTGCTGCTCTCCGTGGATGGATTTGATTCCGTCCTTTGTCGGGAATTTTATCATTTGGTGGAGAGTGGATGGTACTGCCCTCATGCAATGTATCCATGGTCGTCCGAACAAGGCGTTGTATCTCATGTCTCCCCCGATGACAAGGAACTTGGTGTTTTGGGTTGTGCCGGCCACGGTGATGGGTATGATGATTTCCCCTTTTGTCGTTTCGCTCGCCATGTTGAACCCATTGAGGACTCGAGTGGCGGGTACGACCCGTTCTATTAAACCGAGTTGTTCTATCACCCTTGACCTTATAATATTGGCCGAGCTACCTGGATCCACGAGTACACGTTTTATCTGGAAAGAATTTACAAGAAAGGAAATTACCAGAGCGTCGTTGTGGGGTTGAGATAAGGCATCCGTGTCTTCTTCACTGAAGGTAAGGGCGTCCTCGGGGATGTATCCTCGAGTCCGTTTCTCCCTTGTGATGGATATTTTTATTTTCCTCATCATGGGTTCCTGCGGGGTATCGACGCCGCCCATGATCATGTGAATGATGTGTTGTGGTTCGTTTACTTCATTCTTCTTGGCTGCCTCCCTGTCTCGAAACTGATTTTTGGCCCGATCGATGAGGAATTCTCGGAGGTGCCCTTTGTTGAGTAGCCGGGCTACTTCTTCTCGTAGTTTATGGCAATCCTTGGTCCGGTGACCATGTGTGTTGTGGAACTCGCACGTCAAGTTGTAATTTCTCTGCGAGGGATCCGACTGCACTGGTCTAGGCCATTTTGCATCCCGGATTTTGCTGATAGTGAATACGATGTCTGATACGTCGACGCTGAAGTTGTATTCCGACAAGTGGGATGCATTGACTGGTCCATGTTTTGGTCAAATCTGGCCCTGTTGATGACCCCTCGAGGATCCTGTCCTCGATCCATCCTTCTATCGTTGCGGGGCAGGTTGCGCCTTGGGGCGTTCCTCCTGTCTTTGAGGTACGGTTGATACCGTTCTTTGCTTGGCTTCGTCTCTTTTGCCGGGAATATGCTTGGGTATACCGAGCCCGACGGGGCCCCCAACTGGTCATCCTCTGCCCTGATTTTCGATTGATACCGGTTATGGACGTCTGACCAGGTCACGGCCGGGTATTCGGTCAGATTTTGTTTCAGTTGTTTCGAAGCCATGGATCTCCATTCGTTCAGGCCTTGGGTGAAGGCCTGCACCGCCCAATCGTCGGAGACCGGTGGTAGCTCCATTCGTTCCATCTGGAACTGGGACACGAACTCCCGCAGCATCTCGTTTTCTCTTTGCTTGATTTTGAAAATGTTGGACTTCCTCGTCGCTAGTTTAATGGCTCCGGTGTGTGCTTTTACAAAAGAGTCCGCTAACATGGCGAATGAATCAATGGAGTCGGGGGCCAGGTTATGGTACCACATCATGGCCCCCTTTGAAAGTGTTTCTCCGAATTTTTTCAGTAGTACGGATTCAATCTCGTTGCTCTTTATGTCGTTACCTTTTACTGCGCAGGTATACACAGTGACGTGTTCATTAGGGTAAGAGGTGTCGTTGTACTTAGGGAGTTCCGGCATTCTGAACTTCTTCGGGATGGGTTTCGGCGCTGCTTCTTCGGGAATGGCCTTTGAATGAATTTCTTTGAATCTAGACCCTTAAGGACCAGAGGGGCGCCTGGGATCTGATCGACCCTAGAGTTGTAGGTCTCGACCCTTTTATCATTGGCTGCGATCATTTTCTCTCCCGATTCGATCCTATTGGTGAGGTCCTCTAGTAACTTTACGATAGCGGGGTCAGCCACTGACTCGTTGTTGCTTGACCTTTCGAGCACTCGTTCGGCGGGGGGAGCTGTATCCGGTGCTACTGTACTGGGGGTTCTTGGATGGCTTTGTAGCTGAGCGATTGCTAGTTGTTGTGCCTGCAACATTTCAAAGATAACGTGAAGACTAACTTCCTGTTCTTCCCGGGCTGGGGTTTTTTGCGCTTCCTGTTGGTCGCTGCGTTGTACGCTCCTGTCGGTGTGAGACGTTTCGTCTACTTGCTGAGCGTCCTACGAATCTGCATCCACTACGATTGGTTCGGGAACGCCATCAGGATTCTATGGAGGTGCTCCGGCGGCCGGGACGACCATGCCGTTTTCCCCGTGGTCTTCGAGGTTGTTATTTTCGACCCTGTTTATCGAGCCGGACATTTTGACCTGCAATCAAAGAGTTCTCGGGCAAGAAAAAGTGTGAAAGATATCGTGCGTTTGAGTGACGAAACTAGCAAGAAAATAATAACTATTATTTTTAGCCCCATGGTGGGCGCCAAACTGTTTACCAGAAAAATGGTAACAACAATTAAATTTGTAAATGGGATTCTAAAAATACGTGATCTATTCCCGAGCTAGTTTGTAAGGGTGATTAGTGATAAAACGTGAAGTAAGGCAATAAAGATCGAGTTAGCCAAATCGATAATCAAACCAGTAAGGGGACGTTCCCGGGCATAGAGCAAGTCAGTAGATACCTTGGGGCCAAGCCTCGAGCCTATCTCGGGCTTATCGAGGGTAGTCGGGAAGGGGGGTAACAGATAAAGTTACAAGTAAGTAAGGCTATATTATCAAATTTTGAGCTAAATGATGAAGAACAAATGAAGCAACAATAAAATGCTAAGGATGATCTCGAGATATATTTATTTGACAAACCAAGAGAATAGCTATCAATAGATATGACTTAGAACCAGAGAGAAATTTAGAGAAAGGGAGAGAGAGAGAATATTATTGCTTTCTTTGTAAGACAATTGGAGATGAGCTACAAGGTGTTGGTGACCCTTCTTTTATAGAAAAAAGGGGGCGTCCAAACTTAATATGGTATAAACAATACAATAAAAGAATGAGATGTGACAGCCTGCTTTTCTTGGGTTGTAGGAGAACTGACGTCGAGCCGTTTGGACAAGTCTCGTGGACCCCGGATACATCCCTCGGGGGATATCTTCGCCCATCAGGGTCTTAGCCGATGCCCGATCTGGGCAAGGCATCGGTTAGATCTCGAGGGAGGTGACCGAGCCGAGATCCCGTGCCTTCGGAATTTGTTCTTCGAAGCATTATGTCGAGAGAAAATTGGTCTCCCGATTTCCCCGCACACAGAGTGGATGGGTTTTCATTTTAGATCTTGATAGTAAATTCTTCTTTGTGAGAGTAAATTTGTTAGTACTGAGCTAAGCTTGCATATTATTTTGTATAGGTATGCGGTTGTGATTTCACGGTTAGATTAGAGTTACAGTGAAACGCTTTGAAGTTTTGGAAATACGAGGAAAACTTAAATGTATATAATGGGAGCTGCTTGGATTTACCAATTTATTCAAAGAGTTAGTTTGCATAGCTAACAATAAATAGTTCATGAAAATCTGCATAGTTATTTATACAAAATGTGGATGACTGTACTTTAGTAAAAAACACTACCAAAATCTGCCTTGATAAGAGTCAGTTTGTCTATCTATTTATACAAAATGTAAACATTGTACTGTAGTAAACAGTTCATGAAAATCTACGTACTTATTTACACAATGTGGAAGATTGTACTATAGTATAACAACAACACCAAAATCTGCTTTAAATGCATGTATTACAACTGCGGTAGGCTATCAAAAAATATTGAGACGACCTTTGTTGCGCTTCAAATCTGATGAGGCATCTGTATGAAAAACAAATTGAGAGGTAAGTCTAAAAGAGTATTTGAGAATATGTAATTTGGACCAAGAATTGTAAAGATATTAGACATAGATTTTGTTTTGAATTGATTAAAAGTTCCAAAATTGTACTGCATCGCGAGCAACCTAGGCTTTATCTTATTAGCAAAATCCATAAGCATACTTTAACATAAAATAAGCATGGATAGAACCTAAAAGTAGACAACAGAAATTCTTTTGAGATTTGCAAATGTCATCCTGCTAAATTTTAACAACTTCTTTGATTTTGTTCTTACACACAAAGTAACTTAGTTAAAAGCTCTTTAAAAAATATGGCCTATCAAGAATTAATTTCTAACCTTGATTATTTCTGCGAAGGACTTGTTGATTGTACGTTTGGTTTCTTCCTTGGGTTTTCATCTTGTCTCGATAGACTGCAATCTGTTTCTTCAGAAGTACTGATTGATTCTAGCTTTCTTTTACTTCCCTCGGCAATAGTAGCTGATGTTGAAGATTATGCCTGGTCGAAGACAGTCTGTTTCTGTGTGTAAGATAAGATGACAAAGGTGCCAGGTGGTCTATCTGGTGTTCTGAGTAGTGTTTTTGGTAAATGAATTTTGAATATCTTGTCTAGCAGGTGCTCTCTAATATGCTCAACAGGTAATAGTTGTTTCTATGGAAAAAAGTTTACCACAGAATTAGCAAAGTGAGGATTTTAAATTAATTTGGAGTGACGCAAAATTATTCTAGAGTTGTTAGTATATGCACCTTGACAATGGTAGTTTCATATATTTCATCAACTGTCAGTGAAAGCATTCTTTCAGCTAGTTTGTTTGACACTAGTGTTGTTATTGTTCCGCTCCCGTCTGTGATGTCAATTTCAAATTCACATCTACAATGTTGTGTTTGTGCGATGATAAAGTTTTAGCTATCATGTTGTTAGTCATAGTATGTCAACGGTAAGAGCTGTTATTACCTTGGATTCAACATTCTCTCTAGCTTGCAGTTGATACAGAGAACTTTCTTTTTTCGCTTGATTCGTGCTAGATGTCGACACTCAGAGCATAGAAGTACGAAAAAAACTGGAATTCACTTGGAAATGATATTTCTCCTTCAATATAGAAACTGTGTGCCTGTTGAGAAAATATAAGAAGATACTACTTAGTAATTACAACATCGAATAACTCGCAAGAGGCTATTTCTAATCTGATATAGAAGCAAAAGAACAATCGATGTCAAGCCCGAGTCATATGTTTTAATATACTCATGGTGGATTATGAAGGAATGCTTGAAATGGAAATAATTTCATCTTCAAAAGGTGCAACATTTAGTGTCGAAGGCGATTCTGATGTACCTTTGAGAATGTATTCAATTAGCATCTGCTTGTTTTCCTTTGCCATGTGATGTAATAGCAGATACTGTGAGTTTTTTGGTATAATATGGTGTTAAAAGATGGAACGTATTGGTGTGCAAATAAAACCCATTTCATACCAATTCATTAGCTTTGCTGCCTATGGGTATAAAGGGTCGATTAAGATTGAGGAGTTGAACCTTGTTGTTAATCGGACCTCTACATATACTTATTAATGAATAAAGCTGAGCATTAATTAATGTACATGTGTGATTTAAAGTTACTTGCGAATACCTTGTTCAAATTTAGAAACAACTATTCTTTTTGCAACAATGACAGGATACCTATGTAGCTACTGCAGTTATTCAGCTCCATCGTTGTCAGCCAATTCTCCCCATATAGTAAACAGAAAAGGTTTTTTCCTATGAAATTAAGGATGTAGTGTTAAATACATATTTTGTTGTTAGAGGTAGTTAAAGTTTATATTACTTGCTTGTCATCTATGAGAATAACCTCTTGAAATCTTTTGTTTTTCGCTCCCCTAATATTTCATGGTACCGCAATTTTCCACAACTGCCACCATGTCTGCTTTGGAAAAATATGTGCGTATAAAAGTAGGATGCAATTATTTAAATTTGATAATGAAGAAGCACTATTTTTCATACAGCAAAAAATGAAATTGTATAAAGTCATGTTTGTTTAATGAATTCATCTCCTGGAATCTATTTCTCGATATCGACAAAGGACACCATGTTCCGACGCCTTTTCTGATTTGAATGTTATAAATGCAGTTATCTTGTGGTAATAAGCTTGTGAAAAAAATGCCTTCCGGCCAAAGAAACAATCGGCCATATGTAGAACATACAAACTTTGACAAGAATATCAGAAGACGTGATATCTATGGGCAAATATCGCCTGATAAAAAAGAGTCAATGTTACTACAACGCCGCACCAAAGAACTTGAGCGGCAAAAATGGAATAGTTCCATAAAATCGGCAGTTGATCTAGATGAAGGAGTAATGTATCAATGTCAGCCTATGATTCGGAAACATAGTGCTCTTATCATAAGAGAGGCTTCTTCTACTGACATTGAAGGTTAGACTGAATTATTGCGTTTTATTCACGTTATGTTAATGTAGCAGCAGATAGATAAATATTCATATTTTACTTAAGTAATTATTTTATAAGCAGGCCAGGATATCACGTGTTTACTTGAATATATTAAATGTAAAATGTGTTTCATATTTGTCGCAGTTGGCAGCGTCTACGATGTTAATACTTCCTCAGGTTCTTCTGATAAAAGAAAAAATGTCGCTCATACGTTTTCTGTATTTGAAAGTGGTAAAGCTAGAACGTCTATGAACATCTTTGTTAGTACGTCATGGCTTAGGTGAACATCTAAATTGTGACAATGTGTGCCCCAGGATCAACATTGCGTACATTTAAGGGACAACAAAATGTCTTCCCTACTGCCACAAGCAAAGGTTAGTATTTCTTTTATGATAGTGTAACGACCCGATCAGTCGTTTTGAGCTTTTGCACTTCGCTCGCCAGTTCTCGGGCATGACTAGCCTCGTATTATGTATTGTGACTTATGTAAATCGTCGATTTTGGTTTCAGGTTAATCGGAATAGATATGGAAGGATGATCTCAGCTTGAAGCTCTGAATTTGAAAGGTTTGACTCAGTCTTGACTTTTTAGTATTTGATCTCGGATTTGGATTTTATGATTTTGTTAGCTCCGTTAGGTGATTTGGGACTTAGGAGCGTGATCGGGATATAATTTTGAGGTCCGTGGTAGATTTAGGCTTGAATTGGCGAAATTAGGAATTTTGGCATTTTCTGATTGATAGGTGAAGTTTTGATGTAGGGGTCGGAATGGAATTCCGGAAGTTAGAGTAGGTCCGTTGTGTCATTTGTGATGTATGTGCAAAATTTCAGGTCATTTGGACGAGGTTTGATAGACTTTTTGATCGAAAGCGGAATTTGGAAGTTTCTGGAATTCTTAGGCTTGAATCCGATATGATCTTGGTGTTTTGATCTTGTTTTGAGTATTCCGAAGGTTGGAATTTGAATGATGATATGGGATATGTTGGCATGTTTGGTTGAGGTCCCGAGGGCCTCGGGTGAGTTTCGGGTGGTTAAACGGATCAAATTCTTGTTTTGAAAGTTGCAGATTTCTTTAGCTCATTGTTGCAGAGTTTTGCTCTTCGCATTCGCTAGAGGGCCACCGCGTTCGCGAAGAATAATTTGGATTCTGGACGTTTGTTCTTCGCGTTCGCGAAGAGACTCTCGCGTTCGCGAAGAAGGAAATCTCAGTTGCACAGGTCTGACGAGACTCATATCTCACAATCTATAAGGAATTTGGAGATGATCCAAACATGAAAGTTGTAGCCCTTTGTGTCTACCTTTCAGAAAAATAAATTAATTGGCATTTTGATTTGTGTACAAAAAGTTATGGTAGTTACACTACAGGCTGTCCGGGGAGAGTTTGAAAATCTCTACTACACAGGACTGACTTTGGAAGCTTATATCGCACAATATATAATTATTCAAGAAATGAGAAACCTATGAAATTATAGCCCTTGGTGTCTGGTTATCAGAACATCAAACCATTTGTCATTTGGGGTTGTGTGCAAAACATTATGACAATTATACTAAGGGCTGTCTGGAATGAGTTTGGAAATCGCTGATGAGGAATTTGTTCATCGCGAACACCATAGGAGGGTCACGAACGCGAAGAACAAACCCCTGGGCAGCAGAATAAAGACCAAGTTCATCCCATTTTTCCATTGTTGGACCAAAGAAGCTCGGGTGGGGCGATTTTTCGAGGGATTTTCAGAGAAAACAACGGGGTAAGTGTTCTTAACTCAATTTTGGTTAGATTACTCGATCCATCATTGTTTTTAACATTTAATTGGTGATTTTAAGTTGGAAAAGTTTGAAAACCCTCTTGGATAGATTTGAGAGTCGAAATATTATCGGAATTTTGTAATTTTGGTATGGTTAGACTCGTGGTTGAATGGGTTGCCGGATTTTGTGAATTTTGTCGGAATCCGAGGTGTGGGCCTGGGGGCTGGGTTGGGCCAATTTCGGGATTTGTTTGGTATAAATAGGATAATTTCGAGTGGGCTTTGTTCGCTTAGCATATTTTGATGGTATAAACCTATTTTTGGATAGATTTGGAGCATCCGGAGGCCGATTCGAGAGGCAAAGGCATCGCGGGCTAGAATTTGGACCGGATTGAGGTAAGTAATGATTGTAAATACTGTTTTGAGGGTATGAAACCCCGGATTTCACATCGTTGTGCTACCTTGAGGTGACGCACACGCTAGATGACGAGCGTGGGGTCGTGCACCATTGGGATTTGTGACTTGGTCCATCCCGTACGGCTATTAAGTCGTGTATTTTACTTGAAAACTATTTGATATTGTTATATCTTGGAAAATTACTGTGTTTGGGGCTAAATACCGTGATTGTTTGGACCCTTAAGGGATTTTTACTGCCATTTCCTCACTATTTTGAGTTTATACTGGTATTCAGTCATGCTATATTTTACTATTTTCAAAACTCATCCATGTTTACTCTGTATTAAACACCTTAAATGATATTTTAGAAGATATTTTGAGCTGAGCATCATGTTTTACTGTTGGCCGTGTGGCTTGTGAGATTCTGACTGAGTAAGGCCGAGGGCCTGTGTTGTGAGGATACTTTAGGATCGGGCTGCGCGCCGCAGCATGTGGTACTGACTGTGATATATGAGAGGCCGAGCGCCCGATTTATTATGCCATGAGGTGGTTTGTGATTGATATGAGGCCGAGAGCCTGTTGATTATGCCACGAGATGGCTTATTATTGCGCTTGGGCCGTAAGGGGCCCCTCCAGGAGTTTGTACACCCCCAGTGAGCGCGGGTACCTAGTGTGATGATTCTTTTTGATATGTGAGGCCGAGGGCCATATTGATTATGCCACGAGATGGCTTGATATTGCGCTTGGCCGTAAGGGGCCCCTCCCGGAGTCTGTATACCCCAAATGAGCGCGAGTACCCAGAGTGTGTGATGTGTTGTAGCCTAAGGGGCTGTTGTTGTTTCATATTTAAGCCCGAGGGGCTGTTCTTGATCTATGTTGCCCGAGGGGCGGTTCTTGATTCATGTTATGCCCGAGGGGCTGATTGCGAGTGATTGTGAGGTAGCCCGAGGGACCGGTTCTGTTGATATTATGCCCGAGGGGCGGTTTATGATGTATGTTTTGCCCGAGGGGCTGTTTACGTTTCTATCCTTTTTACTCACTATTTTTTTATCACTCATTTTTGAAACTATTGAAAGTTGTTTAAAAAGGGTGTTTACTGAAATTGAGCATGATTTACGGAGTAAATGATTTTTGTACTATTTTGGAAATGTACTGTATTTGATGTAGCATTATGATGTGGCTTACGTATTTTCTTACTGCTCAGCTTTCATTTACTTTTATTACTTACTGAGTTGGCGTACTCATATTACTCCCTGCACCTTGTGTGCAGATTCAGGTATTATTTTGAACCCGGTAGCGGGTGTTAGTTGCTCAGTGGCAGAGTCATCGGAGTTAGCAAGGTAGCTGCCCAACGTTCGCAGCACTGCTTTTCTCCCTCTTGTCTTCCTTAGATTGTATTTAGTACATTTTTAGACTCTTAGTTGTGTTCAGACCTTCGTAGATGCTCGTGACTTGTGACACTCCGATGTCGGGTAGTGTTTTGTTTTTGTAGTTGATATATTTTGATTTATTTTGGGATTTATCATTATTAATAGCTTGATTATGAATCATTATATCTGTTAATTGAACTTGGGGTTTTGTGTCGGCTGGCCTTGTCTTCACGAGAGGCGCCATCACGACTGGGTCTGGGTTTAGGATCGTGACAGCTAGAGTAACATTATTCGTTAGTAGAATATTTTCCATGTCTTTATTTTTAACAATACTTATAACATACAGGTCATACCTTGACCAAAGTAATCCATAAGAAAAATAATGACAAAGATGCGGATTATGCACAATTAAAACCTGTTCCAAATTGTAAATCTTGCAATGCAAAAAGGTTTCAATATGAACCTCATGGATTTTGTTGTGGCAGCGGGTTAGTTAAGTTAGTATCATATGAGCTGCCTAATAAATTAACAGATTTGTGTAAAGGCAACACTGAAGAAGCTAAGCACTTTCGAACCTACATTAGAACATACAACAATATGTTTGCCTTTATGTCACTTGGTGTAACTAATGATAAAGATTTGGCGAGGAGATATCATGGTATATATACGTTTCGAGTTCAAGGACAAATGTATCATTTTATACCTGATTTACTTCCTTCCGATAAAAAAGGAAAGAATATGCAATTATACTTTTACGATAATGAAAATGAACTGGCTAACAGAATGGCTTGTCATGAAATATCAACGAATCAATTGTAAAGAAACTTATGCGTGTGCTCTCAATTTATCCATATTCCATTTTTCTAAAATCCTTGACAAATGTTCCGAAACTATCTAATTACTATATCGTGCTTAAATGTGAACCAAAGTCAGATCAACGTGTATATAATCTACCAACTACAACAGAGGTGGTTGGAATATGGGTACATGATAATGCTGCCGATACTATTTCTACGCCTCATATTCGTATATACACACATAGTGACAAGACTTAGTCAGTAAAGTATTATTATGGATGTTATGACCCATTATAATACCCGTTATTATTTCCATACAGTCAAAACGGATGGCATTGTGGTACTAAAAAAACCGCACGAAGAGATCAACGTTATTGTAAACATGAAGAATTACCAAGTGTAAAGAACATATATTCCATTGATGGATTTCTTGATATGAAAGCTCAGACTATGGAAAAAGGAAATATGAAAAAGAGAGACAATTTCTTGCCGTCAGTGATATTGTGACAAATTTCAGATAAGAAAGGATGAAAAAGTGAAGTCCTATATTGTGGAAGATTATTTCAACAATTCATAGTAGATGTGTTCATTAAGCTAGAAACACAAAGATTGGATTATTATTTTTTTAGTCAAGATTTGTTTCGAATAGATGTACTACAAGGACTTATTGATTTTTTATGGCTTGGTGAAATAGAAGCTTCCAAGATTGGCAAGAAAACGTTCCTTCCCGTTACTTTTATAGGAGGGCCAAGGATATGCGTCGACGGTATATGGATGCTATTGCATTATTGCAACGTTTTGGAAAACCTGATATTTTTTTAACTATGACATGTAATCCATCTTGGCCAGAAATAAAACAGCACTTGTTATCAATGGATGAAACTAAAAATAGACCTAATTTAGCATCACGAGTATTCAGAGCAAAAGTAGAAGAATTAAAAGCAAATATCTTGAAAAGAAAAATCTTTGTAAAAGTTGTTGCTTTTATGTATACTATAGAATTTCAAAAACGTGGTCTTCCACATTCTCATTTTCTTATCATACTTAATGATGAATACAAATTATTAACACCTGAATCTTATGATAAGTTTGTTTGCGCTGAGTTGCCTGATCGTAATACCAAAGAGCACCTTTATTCGCTTGTGCTTCAGGATATGATGCACGGACCGTATGGTGATTTAAATCCTACAAATTCATTTATGGGAAAAAGGGGGCTTTGTAAATTTAATTATCCAAAAGATTTTGCTGAGCAAACATCAAAAGGAAAGAATTCGTATCCAATTTATAGAAGACGAAACACAAGCAAACTTGTACATATAAGGAAAACAATAAATAGAGTTAGACCCTTGCCCCCTCCGGATTCGACTACTTACACATTAATGATTGGCATGTCGGCATTCATCTCTCCAAAAAATGCACATATCGTGATTGCGTCTGTTGGGATTATGGAAATCCCGGTGGAGTTTAGATAAGGCTTTCTTAGAGGGTTATTATGCGGACAACATACTAACCCACACTAGGTTTGACCATGATGCATATATAGTTATCATCAAAGTAAGGTTTCTATATAAGTCTAGACTGGTACCCTCAAGCGGACAACTTGAGAGGGAAAGTCACGGAACCGTCGAATGCACCACCGATCGACTAGTTTTACCGCAAATAAGCCTTTCCAAATTTAAAGGGTGATTTTAGGAAGAGCACGGACACTCATCAAGTGCCGCAATGGTATTAGTACGCGTGAGTGGAGTATGATCTTGAGCATGGAACTATGTAAAAGAAAATACCACGTTGCCAAGTATTTGCATGATGAATAATGATAAAATGCGGTACTTAATAATTGCAAAGACATTTAGGAAAAGAAAAACAAGGAGACAAGGCAGTTTCTATAGTAAAAAAGTGATAAAGAAGGGGAGGAATGAATAAGGATAGGCAAATGAATTCACATAGAGTAGGCAGGGGAAGGGGTATGCAAGTATTAATGGAATAATAAAGACATGCTTAAACACTAATTCACAGACAAGTTCGTTATGGTAAGAGCCTAAAGATTTCCCCTGCAGAGTCGCCATGCTGTCGCGCCCCCTTTTTCTTGTAAAATCGGGTTTCGACATTTCTGGGACAACTCCTTTCCGAGAGGATAAGGAATTGAAATTGAAAGAGTCGCCACCTAACGGATTAAGGTGTGTTAGGGCACCTAGAGTAGATAACTTATATAACCAGTTTACATCACTAGAGATCGGGTAAGGGCTCGAAATTACCTTGAGGGGAAAGTGTTAGGCATCCCTCGAGGTTAACAACGGTGGGTCCCGACCGAACTTAAATTAGGCAAATTAGTCTAAAAGGAGAGAGGACAATTTGGAAAAATACAGTATTTTATTTATATTAAACAGGGGTACAGGGGTGGTCCTATGTTTTTTTGCCTATAGGATCAGTCCATGCAATACTTTGTAACTCCCTCACGTCGGGGTGTTACTCATAGCATTAGCGCACGGGCTATCATCTCCTTACTACCCATTTACTATATTTGAGTTATTACCTAAGCGTTCTAGCAGTTTCTAGCTCGTTCCTTATGCATACACTACCCGTCCCTTGGCTATGGCCCTGGAGGTATTAGGGCCTCTATTTGGGATAGTTCTAGACCAACCTACATTGCTTAAAATGTGAAATCTAGGCGACAAACAAAAACAAGTAAGACTTTCAAATAAAGAACAAGTATGGGCTAACATTAATCTCCGCACATAAACAACAAAAGGCACGCAATTGAATTAGCAAACTTTATTAATTTTGGAATCCTATAGGCAGGATGTCTATGTGAGAAAAACAGAGTATGAAGACAATTCCATTAAGGCGAGCATTGGGACTTATTTGTTTGGCTACTGATTTTATTCAGCATGGATTTGGGCATTTCAAGCAGTAGTGTGTCGTAGTTTTCTGAACCCGAAATCATTAGTAAGTCCTACAGATATATTGCCTAAGTGATTTACAATAGCGGCCGAATTCAGAATCGATTAACAGAATCCTATAGGCATGATTTCTATGAGCTTATTAATTACAGACCTATGGACATAGTTTCTGAGTGTAGCACCGATTTTAACTCATAAATACAGTTTTTACTCCTTCATGATCCTATAGGCATGCTTTATAACTGCTGAATTGATTTAAACCCTATAGGCATGATTAAATATGAAGTTGATTTTGGTCCTATAGGCATGATATCTATGGATTTAAGCCCATATAGGCATGATTTCTAGGTTTGAATGGAGTTAAATCCTATAGACATGATGTCTATTAACTGCATCTAAAAAGAAATTAAACAGATTGCCAGGAAAGAGGATTTACTCAAACAAACAAGGTCCTATAGGCATGGTCACTCATGCACATAGTTGAAACCATGTGTAGATCCTATGAACATGATTTCTAATGTGCAGAATTAAACGTAAAGTCCTATAAGCATGGTTTCTAGCATGCAATGTGCAACACAGAATCAAAATGATCATGAAAAGGCCTATAGGCAGGATCTCTAAACACAGTATAGTATCCACATAATTCAATCAGCATAAGTAAACCTATACGCAGGATTTCTACCCAGTTTTAACAAAGGTATAAGAAAACCCCCCCCGGCTTTTACTAATAAACCCCAAATCTGGTATTTCAGAGATTATTATAGCCCAGAATGAATGAATTACATAATAGTAACGATTACACTATAGGGAGCCTTCATAGGCCCAATCTAAACGTGGGAACCAGGGGTTCAAACACAACAACTTTGGAGCATAATAGTGATCCATGCATGGCACATTAAAATCAGGTTTCTAGTGTGTCAAAGTTCCCAAAGAGCCTCAGGGACCCCGGTCAATGCTCACACTAGAACCACACATTCAGCAAAAGTTCTGGAGTGTATGAGATTGGCTGTGTAGAGTGAGGTAGAGTTTCCACGTATATGGGATTGTTTTGGTGGGTGCCAGGGGTTGGAGTGTAGTTGTGATCATTAGTTGAATTTTGCGGATCAAGGATAGATTGTGGGAGTTTCTGAGGAGTATGATAAGTGTTTTGTGGGCATTGATTAGGAAGATGTTAGGGTTGAGGAGGAGTGGGTATCGGTGGAGGATTAGGATTTTGGGGAGGAGTTGCGTATTGATGGGGTGCGAGAGGATTTTGTGTACGTTGGTTTGGTATGTTTTGAGGAGGTGCTGGGTTTTGAGCATTTTGTTGGTTAACGTCTGGGACATTTAGGGTGAGGGAGAGGTTTGCCAAGTTGCGGACCTGCTCAAGTTCCCCTTGCAATTCTAGTATTTTCAGTTCCAACCGCAGGACCAAATCATTTTGGGCTGGAGTACTTCGACCATCTGAAGTTTCAATATTCTCAGCATTTTCCTTTCAGATACCACTCATATCATCCATCTTAGCTTTTTCCTTGCCTTTCGGATTACTTGAAGGATGAGGAGGTGGAGGGCCTCTAGATTTGGTGTGATGTGCTGGCGATGCCAGTATGTGCGAACTAACCTTAGGGGATGGGAATAATCAAAATAAAGAAAAAACACAAAGAGGTAAACAAGTCAGTAAGGATTCTAAAAAGCATTCGCATGATTTAAACACGTATTGCGGGAATGTAAATTCGCGTCCTAATTTGGGGAGCCTCGTTGTGCCTGAGGTGGGCCTAGCGACAAGTAAATTTGGAGAGATTTATTGCTGATAAATGCCTCATTTATTAATGTAATAAATAAGACGAACCTAAAAACGACGATAAATGAGTTACTAATGGCATCTGCCTTATTACATTCGAATTCCAAAACGACTCAAAGCAGATAAACCTAATCTACTTGTTCCCGGAGGGACCTTCCCCATATTTAGCCTTCTTCGCTCCATCAATCAAATTCCCTAGGTCGTGCATGTCCAGCAGCAGGTATGCCCTAGCTAGGTGTCCTCCTCGTTGCGTTTTGCTTTCTGACAGTCTGCGACCCTTTTCCTCATCTTCCCTTCCAGTTCCATTAGACCCTACTCCAAATACTCCAGCCTCTCTGTCGATCTTGTAGACATTTCCTTCCACTCGTTAATTGATTCCATGTCGAACTTGTGTTGCTCCAGATGCCTGGCTTCGGATTCAAGGACCCTCTTGCGTAGCCTCTCATACTTCACTTGTTCAGCAACTTCATCTATGACCCTGTTTCCTTTCTGAGTGTAGCACTAATTTTAACTCATACAGACAGTTTTTTATTCCTTTTAGATCGTATAGGCATGCTTTCTAATTGTTGAATTGATTTAAACCCTATAGGCATGATTTCTAAATATGAAGTTGATTTTTATCCTATCGGCATGATATCTATGGATTTAAGCCCCTATAGCCATGATTTCTATGTTTGAATGGAGTTAATCCTATAGGCATGATATCTATTAACTGCATCTGGAAAGAAATTAAACAGATTGCCAGGAAAGAAGATTTACTCAAACAAACAAGTTCCCATAGGCATGGTCACTAATGCACATTTAGTTGAAAACATGTGTAGATCCTATGAAAATGATTTCTAATGTGCAGAATTAAACGTAAAGTCCTATAAGCAGGGTTTCTAGCATGCAAATGTGCAACACAGAATCAAAATGATCATGAAAAGGCCTATAGGTAGGATCTCTAAACACAATATAGTATCCACATAATTCAATCAGCATAATTAAACCTATAGACATGATTTCTACCCAGTTTTAACAAAGGTATAAGAAAAACTCCCCAGCTTTTACTAATAAACCCCAAATCTATTACTACGGAGATTATTATAGCCCAGAATGAATGAATTACATAATAGTAATGATTACACTATAGGGAGCCTTCATAGGCCCAATCTAAACCTGGGAACCAGGCCTTCAAACACAAAACTTTGGAGCATAATAGTGATCCATCCATGGCACATTAACATCAGGTTTCCAGTGTGTCAAAGTTCCCAAAGAGCCTCAGGGACCCCGGTTAATGCTCAGAACAGAACCACACATTCAGCAAAAGTTCATATAAGATTGGAAAAGCAGCCCCAATGTGTCAGAGTTCAGAGGAGTCTCAAGGACCCTAGGCAATGCTCACACTGGGAGGGTGAGAACCTAAATGACTAAGAGTAGTGGTTTTGAAAATTAGTACATAAAAGGGAATAAAGGGCAGGTTTTGAGAAGATAATTGGATTCAGAAGAAACATGATTCAGAACATAGAATTACAGGCAGAAATGCATCAAGGAATCATACAAGGTTCATGTTCAGCATATAGTTCAAACATGTTGAAATCTGATTAAGCTAATACTCATGCTAGTATTCAGAACAATCAGGGTTAAACCACATCATCAATTAGAGAGAAGTATTTGAATTAGACACACAAGACAGTTGAGTTAAGTAACAAGCTAATTGACTACACGTTTATCGTGCAAAGTTCAGAACAGGTAAAAGATTAACAAGTAATACATGAAACAAGTTAAACCTTAGGCTAAATCATGAAGGGGATTCATATTATTCAGAATAGCTTAGTCTTAAACTAACAATGCTGCTAGATGAGATCACATAATCTCATAGAGGACAGAGTCATGCCAAAAAATAGAACAAATTAATCAAGCATAGCATAGGGAATGGAATTGCAATGGTTAGGGCATACCAGTTGAGAAGGAAGCAAGTAAAGGTGCAGTAATAGTTAAATTGCAGAGTAATTTGGCCTTGGCTTTCAGCCGGCCAAACAATAGCCACTTAGTGCAGAAATCAGAACAGGATCAAGAAAGAGAGCTTAAGTTTTTTAGTGAGAATCAGAGAGTTCGAGAGTTGTCGAGTTGTTCTAAAGGGAGTAAGGAAGGGGGTTTAAATAGCACCCAATGAAGTAAACAAATAAGGTAATGAACTAGTCCTACCCAAATAAGGTGTGAAAATAACTTAACAATCAATTAAGGCCGGCATGAATCAATTAACAGGACAGAATCGAGTAAAGTTAGGCTAGTGTCACTTAATTTAAGGAAACCCTTATATGGAATCAATCAGGAGTCAAGTACTAGGTAAAATGAGGTAAGAACTAATTCCAAAATCAATTAGAAGCCGAGTTTAATAATCAAAACATAAAAACCAGGCCAGTAAGGTTAAGTTAAGGGAAGTAGCACAAATTATTAATCAGACATTGGTCCAAATAAAGTAAGAACAGGTAACCGCATAAGTAAACACCAGTACTGTACAGAAAAGGAAAACTAATTTCAAACCCTGATTTAGGCAAATAAAATCAATTCGCAATTAGTCGCCAGAGTTAAAGGCAAACAGGCGGAAACATTAAGGATGAACAAATAATCAGAACTCTAAGAAAATAGGCATAAATACAAAGACTTATAACAAGTAAAATCAGTAAAATAAATAAGGAAACCCTGACAGATACCCACAGACAAAAATGTTTAAAGGTTAAAACATTTTGTTTTTTGCAAAAAATCTGTTGAAATCAAAACCCTAGTTTTAGGGTAAATAAAATCGGTCAAAAAATAATAATAGAAAAATATTAGAGAAATATAGAGAACGGAGTATTGAAATTTTAAAGGAAAAATACCAAAATGAACATAAGATCGTTTCAGATTTGGGAAGATCTAAACAGGTTCAACCAAAAATAGCCAGATTCATAAAAATAAGCATAAGTTGAACCAAATCTGGTTTGAACCAAAGATTTGAAACCCTAAGATACGAAATTATTCGTACTCACAAGTATTGGGATGAACATAGACGGGAATAATCGAAATATGAGAGATTTTGAACTAGATCTGGTTCGAGTCTCTTGAGATACACTTGCCATTCGAGGCAAATAAGCTTAAGTAACATCAAAACCGGGTAGCAAGTAAAGAAGTAAAGCCAAATAAGGTAGGGAATCAAGAGAGGATCCCATTTCTGATAGGAATCAAAGGGGTAAAAGTGTGACGGAAGGCTAGAGTTTGAGAGGGTGAGACAGGTGAGGAAAGTATCAGAAGACGGCGGGCTGGGGCGAATGAAATAGAGTTTGTGGATTTAGATATATTAAAAAGGGTTAGGGGATTTAGGGCCTTGATCTTCTGAGATCAACGGCCAGGATTAGACTTTAGGTGGGACGGGTTTAATTGGACGGGTATGGGTATGGGTAGTTTGGGTAGTGGATTATTGGGCTCGATAGGGTATTGGGCTGGGGTAGGTCCGAATAAATTAATTAAAAGGGCTATGTTTTAAATACCCATTTAAATTAATAAAATATTTTATAAAAGTAATTAATAAAAGAAAAAAAATGCTATTTGTATATGAAAATAATTTAAAATAATTACTTAATATTATAAAAATATAAAAAGTCATTTTCTGTGTAAATAATGTAATTATGCATATATGGGCTATTATTGCAATTATTGCCTAAAGATACAAATAAAATTATGCATAAAATGATTAAAGCTCAATATAAATATAAATGATAAAAATTAAGCAATAAATCATTATAAAATTATTTGTGATGAAATTAGTAATTATTTAGTTAATAAAATGCTAGAATAAATTAATTAAAATCCTTTTAAAATTACAGAAAATTATGAAAAAATATTGGTTGATGCTCATGCACTATTTTGAAATCATATATGCATTTTTAAAAGTATATGGGGGAAAAGTTGGGTATCAACACTCCCTATCATGGGAACCATCCAAACTTCATGACGGGCCAACTCAGAAAACCTCATCTCGTACTGCGTGACTGACATGTCATCCTAATGTAACTACTCAAACTGCCTACGCAGCTCCTCTCTGTGATAATACGGCACGAACTTCTCCAAAAAGAAAATGCACAACTCGTTCCAGGTAAGTGGTGCTGCACCGACCGACCTACGCCTCTCATAAGCCTCCCACCATCTGAAGGTAGCCCCAAAAAACTGAAAAGTAGTGAATGAGACCCCACTCGTCTCCAGAATACTTGTTTTACGAAGAATCTGCTGATACTTGTCCAAGAAACTCTGAGCATCCTCCGACTCTGTCCCACTGATAGATGGAGGCTGGAGCCTCGCAAACCTCTCTAGTCTCCGCTGCTCATCATCAGTCATAACACGAACCACGTGGGCCTGAGCAGCTGCAACTGGTGTTGCACCCCATTTTCTCATGAAAGCGGGTTTAGAGTGTGACAAATCTTTTTAAAGGAAGGATGATAAAAGAGAAGAGTCGCCACCTAACGATTTTAAGGTACGTTAGCACACCTATTTTGCAAATAACTCTATTTGACTAAGATAATCATAGAAAATATGAAATATTTGATATGATCCATTTCGGGAACGTAGAATGTAAGAGAAATTCAAATGTGAAACAATACGTTAGCTCTTGTACTTGAAATATCCTTCAATTATGGAAGAAATATGAATTTTTTTCAACTTCATCAAAGATCGGGTAAGGGCTCAAATTACCTCAAAGAGAAGGTGTTAGGCACTCTTCGAGGTCCACAACTGTGGGTCCCAGCCGAACTCATAACTATGTGGATTAGGTAATTAGGCTAGGTGATCAAATAAAATAAAATATAACAATCGAAGAGTTTTATTATAACACCTGGGAGTTGGTACAAACCTTAATGACTACAACTATACAACTACATTGGTCTATATTAAACGACCAAGTGTGGATAACAAGTACATAAAGGGAAAGGGGGTGGTCCTATGTTTTTTAGCCTAAAGGATCACTCGCACAACATATATAATACTTCACAACTCCTTTAAGGCAGGGGTTGCTCTTATTATTCAGCGGGCACAAACTATCATCTCCTTCTATCCAATTACTATATTGAAGTTGTTTACTTGAAGGCGATCTAATTCAATTCTAAATCATACCCTATGCGTGCACTACCCGTCCCATGCCTATGGTCCAGGAGGCTTTGGACCTCTATTTGGGTGGTTCTAGACTTACTTAGGCTGCTCAAAAATGATAAAAACTAATAGCACATACAAAACAAATAGGACTGCACGTAATAGCAAAGAGTGGCTCATGTTAACCTCCACATATAAGCAAAGAAGAACGCGTAGTGATTTCTAAAATTAAGCAGTAGAACATGTCGAACTTAAGACTTTGAGTCCTTTGGTCCTATAGGCATGATCTCAATATGATTCCAGTATCAAACAGGTAGTGCTGCATTTTTAGGCTAAAGTACGGACATATTAAATCGTTATAAATCCTATAGACATGGTTTCTAAGTGATTCTGATTTTAGCAATATACATGCAACGGATTTGCAAATTACAAACCTATAGGCATGATTTCTAGATTGTTCACAAAGGGTAGTGAAACGACTCCAGAACCATCAACTACCAACGCCAATTTTAGAGACAAGTTCATTAGGTAGGGGACAGTGTCCTAGAAGCATGATATCTAATAGTTAGCGGTTGATATTGATTTTACATAGTCTTATCCCGACAGGCATGCTATCTAGATGAGCAGTACAAACGATATGGGAAACTGATTGATTATTAGACCTATAGGCATGAGCAGTACAATGATAATTGAGGCAACTGATAGATTAATCATTCGAAATCCTATAGGCATGGCATCTAGGTGAGTAGAATATTGAATTGTTACACCTTATAGACACGTTATCTAAGGAAACACAGTAGTGGAAACAGGTACACAAATACATGAAAGAGCATATGTTTAAGTTATATGTGTGCGTGAGACTCTTATAGGCAAGCTTTCTATTCATGAAATCAAAAACATGTAAAGAAAATAGCGAATAGACCACATAGATTCTATAGGCATGCTTTCTACCAATTTATGTGAGAATTAGAATACCCTGCCCCCTTTTTACTAAATTCCCCATATATGTTTGTTTACAAATTATTATCTAAAAATAATAAATACAAGTGCGAATATCATATGTTAAAAGATTACAGGCCCAATACATAGAGCAGGCCCAAAAGAACATAACCTAGTAACACCTGGACCTTCAGCAAGCTTCTCCTTTCACATGAATAGTAAACCCAAGGCCCAGCATGTTTCAGAGTGAGAATGTATCAGTTATACATCTAGGTCCATACGCAAACTCATACTAGGTTCGAAACAATCGTAGTTAGAGGGATACGCAATTTCGCATGAAGATGACCATAAGCAGCATAGCAACAAACTAATGGCATGGTCTACTATATGCAGCACTTAAGGGAAATGAGACAGGCAGGAATAACCCTTCGTAGCAATTTCCTAGACGGCAGAGAAACTAACATTGCAATTTGTCCTGAAATTTATTCTAAACCAAACATGCAACAGAACTTAAATAGAAACATGCTTTAGCTAATTAATATAGCCTTAGAGATCTATCATATTTGGCAAAAAGAACTTCACAAAGTCTAGAATACAAACATAGAAATGCAGGACATAGTAGAGAACACACATTAGTAAAAAAACAACTAAGAAAACTGGAATCCATTCCAATAATGAAAGCATTTCACATGTGCTGAAACCTAATGAATTCGACTAATAGAGAAAATGGAATTGCAGGGGATTATAGAATAACTTTATAGTAGTACAATGTCAAGGATTCATGAATAACAAAGAAACCGAATCATGCTTACAGATTTTGAACAACATTAACACATAGAAAACACATGTTATAGACAAACAGGAAGAAGAATAATTGATATTGTAAGAGTCAAGGACACTAACCAGTGGCAAAATTAAACGAGCAAAAGAATAAGGAGTCTAGAATACTGGTAGCAAGAGAACCCAGATCCCCGATGCTTCAGAGTTCACAAGAGCCTCGAGAAGGGCTCCGAGCAGTTCTTGCACTGGAGGAGGTTGTTTTAACAATATTGTAGTGGCTGCTTTCAGCCGGACAAGAATCCAACGATTTTCGAAAAATATTCAAGTGTCTCAGAAGAAGTGATCGAGTGAGAGAAGAGTATAGTGAATGCAATAGAAGTGAAATTAGGTATGTCTAGAGGGGAAACTGGGGAGGGGTTTATATAGTGTTCAAATTGAGCGGGCGAACATGGAAAATGATCAATAAAACACAAGAAAGGAAAGAATATATCACATAAAATCAAAATCAGTAAGGAAAAAGGAAAATCTCAAACCCTTGTTAGGTCCAACAGCCTTAAATCGAACCAGTAATGCAAGAATCGTTCAATGTAGCGTGTATATAGACGAAAGATCGTCCAGATCTTCAATAGTTAATAGTAAATCGGGCCCATTATTGAAAGGTAGTTCTTTCCAAAAATAGGGCAAGAACTAAGTAACACCATAGACCGCACATAATAGTAGAGTATCACGAAATAGGTAAGTAGATCATGGATTCATTCCACGTTTGGGTTGGAATCAGAGAGGATTAAGGGTATGGTGGCTAGGGTTTCTTTGAGACGAGTGGAGTGGAGAAGTTTTAGAGGTGGCTGTAGATGGGAAGTGAGGATTAGGGTTTGGGGGTTGGGTTAATTAAAAAAGGGGGAATGAACGAGGGTCGTTGATCTTGAGAGATCAACAGACAAGATTAAAAATTGAACGGGGGGGGGGGGGG
>NC_031993.1:27750342-27797837 GCF_001879085.1 Nicotiana attenuata
GGGGGGGGGGGGGGGGGGGGGGGGGGGGGGGGTCATGGAGATGAGTACCGACCGAGTTTCAGTAAAGGGTCGTTTGGCTAAATATTTGGGCAAAATTTGGTCCGAAATTGACCTAAAAAAAGGGGCTATAATTTAAATACACGAAGTTCATCAAAAATAAATTATAGAAAATGATTAATAAATGATAAAAATGTTATTTATGCAGAGAAATACTTAAAATAATAGCTTAGTATTGTGAAATATAAGGAATGATATTTTAGCACAAATAATGTAATGGATACAATTATGTGTAGTATATAGGTTATTACTGCAAAATTAGGTAAATAGTCTAGAAATTTAAATGCAATTATGTGAAATAAAGTAAAACTATTTAAAACATGTATGTTGGTATAAATAACAAATTTCGATGACTAAGTCATCTTAAATAATTTAAGGGATAATCTTAAAGTAATTTAAATGCACTAAAATTAATTTTAAAACTCTAAAAATTGCGGATAATAATGAAAAATACTTGTATAAATCTTGTAAATCACATAATGATGAAAATGACATTTTGAAAATATATATACTATTTAAATAAATGTGAGGGCAAAATTGGGTATCATCAACCGGTTGGGTTGGTAGTGCCTTTGGTGTGTGAGTCCCTGCATCACATGCTGCGGCCGGAACTAACACCGCCTGAGCAAGGCTGGTGCACACAGTCAAAATCTGAGCCAAATCCTCCTGAAGGCCTTGCATCATGATGGCCACGGATTGTGCCTGAGCTGGCCCCACTGGGTCATTCACAACTAGAACCTGCTCCTAAACTGGGGCAATTGGTGGATCTGCAGGTGCTGCCCTAGCTGCTGTACGAGCTTCACCTCTGCCTCTACCACGGTCTCTACAGCTACCTCGGCCTCTCGGCCCAAAATGGTGGTACTGGTGGCTGTTCATCCTGTCCTATAGTACGTGTCCTCACCATCTGTGAGAGAACAGAATAATAGAAGTTTAGTTACCGGAATCAACAGATTCACACGACAAGAATTCAATAATGTAAAGTTTCCTACGAGTTCGACATCCTCTCGAAGATAAGGGCAGACGTCTCCGAACCGACCAGCAAGACTCTACTAACCCGTCTCATGACTCGTGAGACCTATGTAACCCAGGCTCTGATACCAACTGGTCATGACCTAAAACCAACCGTCATGATGGCACCTATCGTGGAACTAGGCAAGCCAACCGGCACAATTCAATAAAGAAATAATAGTGCAAAAACGTAGGCATGCTTTGAAGTTCAACAGATAAACTCAAAACAGTAAGATAGATCAAATCTCAATGGTATGAAGAATATACTTCGCTACTTCTACATGCCAATGCACATGCTGTATGTGATGCACCATGCTTACAGCCTCATATGCTCACACTCTTAAATGCTCAATCACTCAGTATTGTTTATAGCCAAACCGGTCCAGGGAAGATCTATCCCGAAATATATACATCAACTGACCATCAGTCACTCAGTACTGAGTAGGGCCAATCTAGCCCGTGGGGAAGATCCATCCCCAGATATATAAATGCTTTGGACAATTTCCGGAAGATCTATCCCTCAATATAATCAGCCGCACTCACTGCGGGTGTGTGCAGACTTCGGATGGGCTCCTTCAACCCAAGTACTATCATAAATTAGTATAACCGATGCGGCTTGCAGCCCGATCCCAAAAATGTCACTCATAATCAGGCCCTCGGCCTCACTCTATCATCATTCTCTCCCTTCTCTCTCACAGGCTCATAATGTCATGAAACTAGCCCGAACATGATGATATGATGTAACAACCCGACCGGTCGTTCTTAGATTTATAGCCCTGATCCCCTATTAACTGCTTCTCCCATATCTATTTATGCTATTGTGACTTTCTGGGAGGTTTCATTTTCGTTTTGGGAGTGTTTTGGACACTTAGTCCCTAAATGGAGGCTTAAGTCTTAGAATTTGGATCGTAGTTAGAACTGTGGGAGGACGACTTCGAAATGGAGCTTCTTCAATTCTGGTAGCTCCGTTGGGTGATTTTGGTCTTAAGGGCGTGTTCTGATTGTATTTTGGAGGTATGTAGCTTAATTAGGCTTGAAATGGTGAAAGTCAAATTTTTGGAGTTTCGAACCGGTAGTGGAATTTTTGTTATCCAGGTCAGAATCCAATTCCGGAAGTTGGAGTAGGTCCTTAATGTTGATTAGGACTTGTGTGCAAAATTTGGGGTCCTTTGAATGTGATTTGGTAGGTTTCGGCATCGGTTGTGGAAATTTGAAGTTTCAAGTTCTTTATGTTTGAATTGGAGGGTGATTCGTGATTTTAGCGTTGTTTCATGTTATTTGAGGGCTCAACTAAGTTCGTATGGTATTTTGGGATTAGCTGGTATGTTGGTTGAGGTCCCGGGGCCTCTGGTGAGTTTCCGATGCTTAACGGGTCATTTTTGGACTTTGGGAGTTGGCAAATTTTCTGGTGTTTTGTTGCAAACATTTCTTTAATCGCGTCCGCGTCCATCCCTTCATGTTCGCATAGTGTAGTTTTAGAGGGTTGTTTTATTGTTCTTCACGTTTGTATGATTTTGCTCGCGATCAGGAAAGTCTGCCCTCTCCTCCTTCGCGTTCACATCCCTCCCTTCGCATTCACGTAGTAGAAGTGGGAGCGGGGATACTGGTGACCATTTCCTCTACGCATTCGCATTGTTCTGTCTGCAAATGCGTAAGCATGCTTTTCCCTCTTTCGCATTCGCGTGCTTCCTCACGCATTCGCGTAGCCCAGTTCATGAGCCAACAGACTTTCCTCTTCGCGATCGCATCTCTATTTCCGCGATCGCAATGTACAAACACTTGGGCAGAATATAACATTTCAAAAACAAGGTTTTGACCATTTTTATCAAAACTTAAGTTTGGGAGCTCGGATTTGGACGAGATTTTGAGGGATTTTCAGAGATATAAATTGGGTAATGATTCTACACTTGATTTTGGTTATATTCCACTAATCTATCATTAATTTAATCATTTAATTTTGGATTTGGGATGAAAATTTAGGAAAAATGGGAAGAAGTTCTTCAACTAAGATTTTGGGTTTTGATTTGGATTTTAATATCGGATTTGGATGATTTTGGTACGAGTGAACTCGTGAGTGAATGGGTGTTCATATTTTTTGACTTTTACCCGATTCTGAGACGTGGGCCCGGGGAGGCATTTTAAGGCGATTTTTGAATTTCATGCTTTAGCTTCGATTTCATTAGTTAGGTTAGTTCCTTGTAGTTATATTTATGTTATATAATTGATTTTGGCTAGATTTGGGTCATTCGGAGTCAGATATTTGTGAGCGGAGCATTGTTACTGATTGATTAAGCTTGGTTCGAGGTAAGTGGCTTGCCTAACCTTGTGTGGGAGAACTCCACTTAGGATTTGGTACTTTTTTTATATGTGAGCGCCGTGTACGTGAGGTGACGTGTACGTACACGGGCTAACTATTGTAAAAACCCGATTTCTGCTAAGTAAAAACTTGTTTTTCCTTCTTATTTGATTTATATAAGCATGTGTAGTATCATGTTAGCTTAGAATTGCATGTCTACTTGCCTTAATTGTTTATCTGAACACTGTGCAGCTTGTTTAGTGAATTTTCTGCTTTTCCTTGACTTAAACTTAGTCTAAATTGTAGGTTTTCTTGCTGTATTTGTTATTTCCGTTGGTTGAGCTGCATATTTTCTTTGGGACTACGGAACGGTATTCCAGGAGATCCCCCTGTACTGCATATTTACTTTGGGACTACGGAAAGGTATTCCGGGAGATCCCCCTGTACCGCATATTTACTTTGGGACTACGGAATGATATTTCAGGAGATCCCCCTGCACATTTACGTTTGGGACTACGAGATTGTATCTCGGGAGATCCCCTGTTGTTATCTTTGTGTACTGAGCTGTTGTCTTCTTTGATTTCATTCTTGTTTAATTTCAGTCTTTATTTTACTACGGTATTTCTTTCTATCTTGTTTTATTATATATATACCAGTAGAGCCCTGACCCGGCCTCGTCACTACTCGACCGAGGTTAGGCTTGACACTTACTAGGTACCGTTATGGTTTACTCATGCCCTTCCCTGCACATATTTTTCGTGTGCAGATCTTAGTACCGCTTATCACCTGCATTATCAGTGAGGCGAGATAGCTGTAGAGACTTCAAGGTATATCTGACGCGTACGCAGACCTCGGAGTCCCTATCTACTCTTCCCCATGTCAAAAACTTCTTCTATTCCCTTTTGTTAATCTCTAGAGTATAGAACTACAGTTGCTTTTTTTTTGTAGTTTGTGACTAACGATATTTTGGGTTTTGGGAGATTTTATGTACATTTCGAGAGTTACTATTGTATATGCCGAGCGGCATCTTAATTTCTTATTAAAATTTACTTGTTAGTTGTTAGCTTTTATGTTTTCATTTAATTTTCCGCAAATGTTAGGATTACCTAGTCGTAGAGACTAGGTGCCGTCACGATGGTTCATGGAGGAAGAACTTGGGTCGTGACAAGTCGGTACTCTAGCTCAAGCAGGGTTGATTCCCCTTGCTCCATCCACATCTCAGGCCGCGGGAGGAGCACAAACTCCCTCCGCCCGCACCCAGAGCAGCGGATTCAGGTTGATCAGATTCCAGAGGTTATATCGGTACCACCTGTAGCCCAGTTCAGCCCGAGGGTAGAGCAACAGTTCCAGTGGAGGAGTAGTGTAGGCTTGAGAGGTACAAGAAGTATGACCCTCCTACATTCAGTAGTCTAGCGTTAGAGGATGACCAGGGTTTTCTGGAAGGGTGCCACTGTATCCTCTACACTATGGGTATAGCAAAGTCGTGTGGGGTTTCTTTCACTGCTTATCAGCTTTGAGGAGCCGCCTATCAGTGGTGGCATACTTATGAGTTGGACAGTCTAGCTGAGGAAGCTTCCCTTACATGGACTCAGTTCTCAGACATGTTTTTGAGAGAGTATGTGCGCCAGGGTGCTATGACCGTTTCAGAGTATGCAGTCTGTTTCAGTGACATGGCTGGACATGCACCGACCTTGGTTTTCACAGTTTGAGAGAGGGTCTGTCGGTTTATTGAGGGACTCCATCCGAGCATCAGGACTAGCATGGCCCGGGAGTTAGAGATGAATATCTTGTATCAGCAGGCGATGATTATTGCTAGGAGAGTGGAGGGCATGCTTGCTCGGGATAGGGAGGAGAGAGAGGCCAAGAGGTCTCGGGAGTCTTGTCATTATTCTGGTGCCCGTGCCCCAGCTACAATTCAACATTGTAGGGGCTATGTGAGTCGCCCTGTTAATTCAACTCTTCCAGCCGCCAGTGGTATTCCAGCTCCTCCTAGATCTCAGGAGCCTTATTATGCACCTCCAGTATCTAGTGTGCCTCCTGCACGGGGTGCTTTTAGCGGTCAGTCCAGCAGACCTGGCCCGAGCCACCCACAGCCGCCACGCCCTCCTAGAGCTTGTTTTGAGTGTGGGGACACTCGCCATATGGTGAGGGACTTACACACACTTAGGAGGGGTGCACCTCCATAGACTTCTGAGGCACAGAGTGCTCCACAGGGTTCCCAGGCTATAATTATAGCACCAGCTGCCACACCACCTGCTCAGCCAGCTCAAGGTGGAGGTCGGGGAGGTAGAGGTCACCCTAGAGGGGGAGGCCAGGCAAGATACTATGCCCTTCCTGCTCGTACACAGGCTGTTGCTTCTGATTCTACCATTACAGGTATTGTTCCGGTCTATCATAGAGATGCATTAGTTCTATTCAATCCAGGCTCCACTTATTCCTATGTGTCATCTTGTTTTGCCCCGCATTTGGGCATATCTTGGGATTCTTTGAGTTCCCCTGTTTATGTGTCTACTCTTGTAGTAGATTCTCTTATTGTGGACTGCCTGTATCGGTCGTGCTTGATTACTCTTAGTGGTTTTGAGACCAGAGCCAATTATTATTACTCAGCATGGTAGATTTTGATGTTATCTTGGGCATGGACTGGTTGTCGCCCCATTATGCTATTCTTGATTGTCACGCCAAGACCGTGATATTGGCTATGCCAAGTGTACCATAATTAGAGTGTAGGGGTACCTTAGATTACACTCCCAACAGAGTTAATTCATTTCTTAAAGCTCAACGAATGGTTGAGAAGGGGTGTGACACATATCTAGCTTATGTGACAGATGTCAGTATTGATACTCCTACACTTGAGTCAGTCCTAGTAGTGAGGGATTTCCCTGATGTGTTTCCAGCTGACCTTCCGGGCATGGCGCCCGACAGAGATATCGACTTTGGTATTGATTTGTTGCCGGGCACTCAGCCCATCTTTATTCCTCCTTATCGTATGGCCCCTCCTGAGTTGAATGAGTTGAAAGAACAGTTACAAGAATTGCTTTATAAGGGCTTCATTCAGCCCAGTGTGTCACCTTTGGGATCCTTTCTTGTTTGTGAAGAAAAAGAATGGTTGTATGTGTATGTGCATTGATTATCACCAGTTGGACAAAGTTACAGTAAAGAACCGGTATCCTTTGCCTCGTATTGATGACCTATTTGATCAGTTACAGGGTGCCCAAGTGTTTTCCAAGATTGATTTGCGTTCAGGTTATCATCAGTTGAAGATTCGGGAGCTAGATATCCCGAAGACTGCTTTCGGGACTCGGTATGGTCATTACGTGTTCCTTGTGATGTCATTTGGGCTGACCAACGCCCCGACAGCATTTATGCATTTGATGCATAGTGTATTTCGACCCTATCTTGACTTATTCGTCATTGTCTTTATTTACAACATTTTGGTGTACTCCCGGAGTCGAGAAGATCACGAGCAGCACCTGAGGACTGTGCTTCAGACCTTGAGAGGGAGGAAATTATATGCAAAGTTCTCAAAATGTGAGTTCTGGTTGGATTCCATAGCATTATTGGGTCACGTGGTGTCGAGTGAAGGCATCAAGGTGGATCGAATAAGGTGGAAACGGTACAAAGTTGGCCCAGACTGTCCTCAGCTACAGAGATCCGGAGTTTTCTTGGTTTGGCGGGGTATTACCATCGATTTGTTGAGAGATTCTTATCTAGTGCAACGCCTTTGACCAGGATAACCCAGAAGGGTGCTCCGTTCAGGTGGACGGAGGAGTGTGAGGAGAGCTTTCAAAAGCTCAAGACAGCTCTAACTACAACCCCAGTATTGGTATTGCCTACAGGTTCGGGGTCTTATACTGTTTATTGTGATGCATCGCGTGTCAGTCTCATCGTGGTGTTAATGTAGGACCGTAGGGTGAATGCCTATGCGTCCAGACAACTGAAGGTGCATGAAAGGAACTATCATGTCCACAACCTTGAGTTAGCAGCTATTGTTCATGCCTTGAAGATTTGGAGGCATTATTTGTACGATGTCCCTTGTGAGACTCTACACTGATCACCGGAGTTTGCAGCATCTGTTCAAGCAGAAGGATCTTAATTTGCGTAAGAGGAGGTGGTTAGAGCTATGTAAGGATTATGATATCACAATCCTATACCATCCCGGGAAGGCCAATATGGCGGCTGATGCCTTGAGTCGCAGGGCGGGGAGTTTGGGGAGCTTAGCATATTTGCCAGCAGCAGAGAGGCCATTGGCACTGGATGTTCAAGCCTTAGCCAACAAGTTTGTTAGATTGGATTTTTCTGAGCCGAGTCGAGTTTAGGCTTGTGTGGTCTCCCAGTCTTCTCTTTATGATCGTATCAGGGAGCGTCAGTATGATGACCCCCATCAGCTTGTCCTTCAGGACACGGTTCATCACGCTGATGCTAAGGAGGTCACTATGGGGGATGATGGTGCATTAAGGATGCAGGGCAGGCTATGTGTGCCCAATGTAGACAGATTGCATGAGTTGATTCTTCAAGAGGCTCACAGCTCTCGGTACTCCATTCATCCGTGTGCCACAAAGATGTATCAGGACTTGAGGCAGCATTATTGGTGGCGTGTAATGAAGAAGGATGTATACGGTAAAAATTAGTGGTCCAATTTTATGATCATTAAGGCACCTCGTAAAGACCGCCCCCAGAGTGATCGAAGTTCAGCTCGGGTTTCAACCCCGAGGGTTGTTAACGATCGACCTCGAGGCAGTGCAAACCAGCGGCTACGATGCACTAGCGGGAAGTTCCCAAGGCACATGAATAAAGCTGACCAGGTCCATTAGGCTAGTTCAAGCCCGTACCCTGACATTACACAGATGTACCAGCTCCATATCTGTGCAATAAATGCATTTGTACTATGTTAGGATTCCCCCTCATCTATAAAAGGGACCTTTGTCATTTTGTATAGACATGTTACAATATACTACACACTATATCCAATACAAGAACATTCTTTGCTCTCTAACTTAAACATATTCTCTTGGTTTCATTACTTACATTTATTGCTTATATTCATTATGTTCTATTTATTGTTCATCATTTATTGCTCATTATTGATCATGAAGAGCCGCCATCGCAGATCTCATAACTGTTAATCCCCCATCAACTGCCCTTAGCCGGGCATCCAACTCGACCTCGAGGCCCCGTATACGCTAGCTCGAGGCCCCGATTTCCAACCATTCGGTTTAATTACTACACTATCTACAAGCTCTTATCTTATCTTCTAGTCTTTCACTTAGCATCTATTGCCTAACAACTAGCATAAGAATAGATCACATATTTTTAAAACTACAAAATTAAATCTAATTGTTATTACCATTTTCAAGGTAAACAGTTTGGCGCCCACTGTGGGGCTAAAAATAATAGTGATTATTTTCTTCCTGGTTTACTATATAACGCAAGTTATCTTTCACACTTTTTCTTGTCCAAGATCTTTGATTTCAGGTCAAAATGTCCAACTCAGTTAACTCACATGAAAACAACAATCTTGAGGACCATGGAGAAAATGGTGTAGTTGTTCCAGGTGTTGGAGTACCACCACGAAACCTTGAGGATGCACCAGAACCAATTCTCGTGGACGTGGTCTCGCGCAATGCTCAGCACGTCGAAATAAGCTCCCACACCAACAGGAGCATACACCAAGGAGAGCAACAAGAAGCTCAAAAAACCCCGGCCTAGGAAGAACAAGGGGTTAGTCTTCACGTCATCTTCGAGATGTTACAAGCACAACAGCTGGCGATTGCTCAGCTACAAGGCCACAGAAAACTCCAAGCACGGTAGCACCGGAAATGGCTCCCCGAGCCGAGCAGGTACCAGAAAGATCAAGCAACAATGGGTCGGCAGCCGACCCCGCCATCATAAAGATGCTCGAGGATCTCACAAAGAGGATCTAGTCAGGCGAGAAGAAGATAGAAGCCAACGACAAGAAGGTAGAGACCTACAACTCTAGGGTCGATCAAATTCCGGGCGCACCCCCGATCCTGAAAGGTATAGATTCGAAGAAGTACGTACAAAAGCCGTTCCCACAGGAAGCGGCCCCAAAACCCATTCCAAAGAAGTTTAGAATGCCCGACCTTCCGAAGTTCAACGGAACCTCGGACCCCAACGAGCACGTCACTACTTACACTTGTGCAGTGAAGGGCAACTACCTAAAGGACGACGACATCGAATCCGTCCTACTAAAAAGTTTGGAGAGACGCTTTCAAAATGGGTGATCATGTGGTATCACAACCTAGCCCCAAACTCGATAGATTCATTTTCCATGCTGGCAGATTCCTTCATAAAGGCACATGCTGGTTCCATCAAGGCAGCTACAAGGAAATCCGACGTCTTAAAAATCAAGCAAAGGGAGAATGAGATGCTGCAAGAGTTCGTATCTCGCTTTCAAATGGAGCGAATAGAACCGCCACTAGTCTCCGACGACTGGGCAGTGTAGGCCTTCACTCAAGGTTTGAACGAGCGAAGCTTGGTAGCTTCGAAATAGCTGAAGCAGAACTTAGTCGAATATCCCGCCTTGACTTGGTTGGACGTCCACAATCGATACCAATCAAAGATTAGGGTCGAAGACGACCAACTAGGAGTCCCCTTGGGCTCAGTATATCCTAGCAGGCTTCCGGCAAAGGAGCCAAAGCCAAACAAAGAAAGATACCAACCATACACTGAAGATAGAAGAAACACCCCGAGGCGCAACATACCCCGCAATGAACGAAGGATGGATCGAGGCCAGAATCATCGGGGAATCATTAGCAGAGCTGGATTTGATAGGCACACAGGGCCGACGGAGAAACCTCGCTTGTCAGAATACAATTTCAACGTCGACATTTCAGATATCGTATTCGCCATGGGTAAAATTAGAGACCCTAGGTGGCCAAGGTCTGTACAATCAGATCCTTCGCAAAGGAACCGTAACTTAGTGTGTGAATTTCACAACACATACGGTCACAGGACCGAGGATTGCCGACAACTCCGGGAAGAAGTAGCCTGACTACTCAGCAAAGGTCACCTCCGAGAATTCCTGAGCGACCGAGCTAAAAATCAATTCCGGGAAAGAGAGGTGACCAAGAAGAGTGAAACAGGCGAGCCAAAACATGTCATTCACATGATCTTTGGAGGTATCGTTGCTCCACAGGAACCCATGGTCAGGAGAACAAAAATATCCATCACCAGGGAAAAGCGAACTCGAGGTTACATACCCGAGGACGCCGTCACATTTAGCGACGAAGACATCGAGGCTCTATCTCAGCCCCATAACGGCGCATTAGTAATTTCTTTTCTTGTAAATACATTTCAAATTAAGCGTGTGCTTGTGGATCCTGGTAGCTCGGCAAACATCATCAGGTTGAGGGTGGTGGAGCAGCTCGAACTGCTCGACCAAATTGTACCCACCTCTCGAGTCCTCAACGGATTCAACATGGCGAGCGAAATAACAAAATGAGAAATCACCCTCCCGGTTAACGTGGCTGGCACAACCCAAAATGTCAAGTTTCATGTCATCGAAGGAGACATGAGATACAACGCCTTGCTTGGAAGGCCGTGGATACACTGCATGAGAGCAGTACCATCCACCCTTTATCAAATGATTAAATTTCTGACAAAGGATGGGATAAAACCGTCTACGGGGAATAGCATGCAGCAAAAGAGATGTTTGCAATGCACGATGTTGCACCGGCGCCAATACCTCCACCATCGAAGGAGCCAAAGGATAAGCAAACAGTAAAATAGCAATAACAAGCTATATTCTCGGCAGCACCTGACTAAACAAGCAAAGGACCGTGTCGTGTCCTATAGCAAATGTTCGAAGCACATCGAGGCTCAAGGCGCAATCGGCACTGAGGTATAATCATCTCCCTTTTTAGTTACATTTCACACTAACCTTTGTGCAGGTATCCGATTGAAACAACCGAAGCGCTTTCCAACTTGAAGGCCTTAGTTTCCAAAAGCATACGTTGCACTCTTTTCCTTCGACCGGGTTTTTATCCCGAGAAGGGTTTTACCGGCAAGGTTTTTAACGAGGCAACATCTATATGCTACCTAAGGAAGACTCAACAAGTATTCAAGGCTTCTCTTCAATCAACCTCGAATAATGGGGGGCATCCTCCTGGAAGGTCACCTCCTCGGGGAAGCCAAGATGTGCTAAATGGGGTCTCGATAGGAAAATGATGTACCGGGCAAAACGGTCGAGCGAACCGTGTCCATATAAGATAACCGAGCCCTTGACAGCAAAAACGTGTATACTTGTACCAACTAATCAAAAGACTACTTTCCCCACCATCAAAGCATTTCGCGTTTCAAAGAGGTTCGCTATTTCGGCTCCAGAGCGAAAAACGTCCCGAACACTCGGGGACTGGCATCAAAAACTCGAAGCCATCTGGCCTTCGGGTCGGAAGCTTCGAACTCGTAAGCCCTTAATGAGGCAACATCAAATTTACAAAAAATGGCTCCAGAGCCAAAAGACGTCCTGAACACTCGGGGACTGGTGTTAAAAACTCAAAGCCGTATGACCTCCGGGTCGGAAGTTTCGAACTCGTAAGCCCTCAATGAGTCAACGTCAAGTCTGCAAAAATGGCTCCAGAACCAAGAAAACTTTCAAAGTCTCGGGGATTGTCACCAATTGCCATCCCATCGGCTTGTCGAAACCCGAGGCCATAAGACCCCATATGGGCAACCTCGACCTGTAAGACCTCAAGCAAGGCATAAACTATACTTGTACCAAGTAACACTATCTGTAAGACCTCAAGCAAGGCATGAACTATACTTGTACCAAGTAACCAAAACTGTAAGACCTCAAGTAAGGCATGCAAAAATTATAAGACCTTACAAAAAGGCATTACCCCGACCTTAAAGTTAAGGCTATATATCCGAACTTGTAAGACCCTAAAAAGGCATATCCTCGATATAGATGCTAAAACTACTTCATTTGGGAACTAAAAGGCTGTGACCAAACATAAATGACCACGGTCATAAGGCCCCAACCAAATTAACATGACTCGGGGATGCCCGACCATCGCTATAAAATCACAGGCCTTCAATTACTTCGAAAGTACTTAGAAAAGAATAAACAGGCTACCCTCGACATAGGCAAAAGAGCTTCGACCATGTCAGCTCCAAATTATAGGCTTCGAAACACTCAGCCACCAAGAAAAACCTCTCGAGGTGCTCGTTCATCGCCATATAACGACTCACAATCGAGGATTTTTATCAAACCGTCAAAGAGTCAGGCAAACACAATTTCAAAAAAGCCCTTAACGAGGAAAAAAATGGCCTATATTAGAGGTAGTACCGACACAATGCATAAGAGCCACTACCGCCAGACCATATAAAAGGTTGTACCGACCCAATGCGTAAGAACCACTACCGCCAGCCCATATAAAAGGTCGTACCGACCCAATGCTTAAGAGCCACTGCCGCCAGCCCATATAAAAGGTCGTACCGACCCAATGCGTAAGAGCCACTACCGCCAGCCCATATAAAAGGTCGTACCGACCTAATACGTAAGAGCCACTACTGCCAGCCCATATGAGAGGTCGTACCGACCTAACGCGTAAGATCCTAAGGTTTGGCTTTAAATTCAAAAACTTAAGGTTCAATGAGCTCGAGCTGAAACCCGACTTGGAGACTGAGCCCGAAAAAGTTAACTGAATATGCCTAAGAGCAAAAGGATAAGAGCTTAAACGCCGGCTTATACTAAAAGGTCGTACCGATCCTATGCGTAAGAGCCTAAGGGCCAGCTTAAAATTCAAAAACTTGAAGATCAATAAAACTAAACTTGAAACCCGACTTGAAGATCGAACCCAAAAACAGTCAAGAATGCCTAAAGGAAAATGTGTGAGAGCCTACGGGCCAGCCCGACAAACCTCGGGGCCATATTCAAAGCCTAAGGGTTTTTTACCCCAAGGCCTAATTTATCCAGTCGATCATTGACAAAGAGTCAAGATTCAAAGAAAGAAAGACGTGCACATGCGAAGAAGAATGGAACCAAAAGTTTTCCTTCTATAATTTCATAAGGCTTCATTTACAGTCTTCTAGGAACACCATATATAAGATTGAAAAGAAAAAAGCCTAAGCCTACGTCTCCCTCGGGGACTATGGGCCGTTGACCTCTTTCTCACTATCTTCGGCATCGGACACAAGGAACTTAGCATCATATTCGTCCGCCTTTGCCTGCTTTATCTCTTTCGAGAGGTCAAAGCCCCTATTGTGGATATTCTCGAGGGTTTCCCTTCGAGATTTGTACCGAGCGTACTCCTTGTTTCTGCTCACGGTCAAGATCCCCTCTCAGCTCAGCTCGAGCATCGACAGTGTCCTTCAAATAGGCGGCCACTTCCTTATCAGCCTTAGTTCGGATCGTTTCGGCTTCAGCCCGAGCATCCACAACTTCGGCCTTCATCTTTTGAAGCTCAGACTCGAGCCTTGTAATCATGTCCGTTCGGACCGAGCTGCTCTCACGATCGTTGCAGAGTTGAACTTCGAGGAAGGAAGCCTTGCCAGAAGCATCCTTCTTAGCCGCAATCTACGCGTCCACCCGAGCCTTTAGCTCATTGCACTCACCCTTGGCTCGACCAACTTCGCTCCAAAGGCGTTCCAGATCCTCCGTCTTTTTCTGCAACTGAAGTAAACAAAACATTAGCCTCAGAAGATAGAAAAAGAGACACGCACTCCCTTGGAACAAAAATTACCTACTCCTCGAGGTAGCTTTCGTAGTTCAGACCGCGACTCACCTCATACCGCATGTGTGCCAACTTGTCTTCTCTCCCATCGCAAAGAAGTCTAAGGTATTTCTCCCCTTCCACGACTTTTCGCAGCCTGGCCTCACGACGGAGCAGCTCAGACTTGAGCTTGTTAAAAGCCTATGAGAGAGAAACTCGAAAAGAGATTAAAAATTGCAAAAACCATAAAACCAATACGATCGGCCAGAACTCACCACAGAGTAGAGCCACTGAGCTTCCTCGAAAGTTGAGCGCACATCTGCTAGTCTAGCTCCATCAACCCAGTAGAACCGCTCCCGGTTGGGATACGGTAGCTCGATATATGCGGCCCCTAGCTTCGAACATCCCTCGAAGTACCTTCGACGGGAGAGGAAGTCGGCGGCAGAGAACCCTCGTTCCTCGAGGTACCTTCAATGGGAAAAGAAGATGGCAGCGGAGGAGGGGTTGACTTTCCAAAGCTAGAGATCTCGGGCGTTGCAGGCTCAACTGATGCATCCTCTCTGAGCCTCCCGGCTGGACTCGTCTTGCTAGAAGCATCGTGGCCCTGCGAGGGCCCATTTCGCTTATTATTATTATTCCTCGGCCCCGAAGCTGATGATCTTTCTCCCTCTCCGAGTGGGCACGATCTTACCTCGAAGAACTCCCCAATGAATAGGACGACGGAGTTAGTACGCATAAAAAGAAAGTGACTTTCAAAAAAGGAGCAAATCACATAGCACGTACCATGGTGTTTTTCCTACCATTTACCCTTAGACAAGTCTCGCCACTTGCGATCATCATAAGTCGAGTGGGTCACCAACTTCCAAGCCCAATCCGTCATGTCGGGGACCTCGTATGGCATCCATGGAATTGCTGCAAAAGGGGAAGGAAAGGCGTATTTACGGAGCCCGCCTCCACCATAAGAAAAACAATGAAGGCACAAGTGTACCGCTTACGTGTAAAATTCCATTCCTCGGGAAATGGCAGAAACTCCGCGGGGATAATGTCGACAGTCCGTACTCGAACGAATCGGCTCATCCATCCTCGATGCCCATCTTCTTCATCATCGACAACGAAACGCCTGTTGGATCGACACCGTAGGGTTAGCAGGCCTCGGTGGTGAAAAGGCCGGTTGCCGATGCCCCCTTTTTCCTCGTGGAATCGGGTTCACGACATTCGGGAAGACAACTCTTATCCCGTTAGGGAATTGGGTTTATGGAGTTTGGAGAGTCGCCACCTAATGATTATAGTGCATTAGGACACTTTTAGAAGAATTAAAGATTCAGACCAGAGTTTTGGGTAAGGGCTTGAAATTATCTCGAGGGGAAGGTGTTAGGCATCCCTCAAGATCCACTAGTGTGGTTCCCGGCCATGCTACAATTGTGACTTTAAGTGCAAATGCGAATAAACTAACAAGTATAACAGGAAGCACAAAAAGGTTAAAAGAAGTGTTGAAATTCAGAAAGGGAGCAGTTTAGTTGTAAAAGAAATGTGCAAGTAGAGGGAAGAAGTCAAGCAATTAGTGCAAGCAAATCAAAAATCGTGTGAGAAATAGAAGTTGAAAGTGCAGCTGCTTTTAATGTTCTAAAAAAAATTGTTAAACTAATAAAAGGATAGGGGAGTCCTAGGTTTATACATTACATGGATCATTCGCACAACACTGGTACCCAATTGTACACATAGTGTTATCGTGTAATCATCATCTCCATGTCTACCCTTCCCACCCTGTTAAGGTATTAAAGCGCGGAACAGTATCGTTTACTTATCGCATGCTACTACCCGTCCCAATCCTATCAGTTACAGGGTATAGGTACTCTAATCCTAAAGGGAAGAAAGGGATGGAGGTCTTTGTGGTAGTTTAAAGGATAAAAGTCTAGAACAATATCAAATAAAGGGAAGAATAAACAAGCAAATACGGCTCAAAATAAACCCCAGAAATCAAATAATCATATAGTGTGGCATGCCTTGACAAATACTGATTTGGTCTTAGATTAAAATTAAGCAGTGAGAGGACAGGGTCAACACCATATATTTGGACAGAAAGTCTGCATTAGCAACTCGGATACAGTTGTCAGAGATTTAAGGCCACTGAATAGTCGCGAGTTCATTAAGAAAGTACTGATTTTAGAAGATAATCATGCAGAAGAGTCTTGAAGAAAAAGGTATGCTGCAGACATTTAGAAACTAGTTCAAAAGGGAAACAAACTGCCTAATTGTGGTTAAACACACAAAAAAAGAAAAGTTTTAAAAATCCAGAGGGATTCCAGAAGGGACAGAGTTATCTAAAGAAAAGAGTGAGTTGCGGAACTGATTTAAAACGACGAGTTCAAAAGACAGGAATTGAGTTGGAAAACACGTTTAGGCAGAATATTAGAAAGAAGGAGTTTCAGAAAAGAAATAGATTTTAGGGAAAAGTATACACTGATTTGAAACAAGTTTTATTAGAGACTACGTTTTGGAAAACATGTACTCACTTAGGCGTATAAGAAACGGCTAATCAATTGCTACTGCTGTTAGACAGGCTAAGCGAGTTTGGTTCAAAAGAAGCTCCTATGGACATGATATCTACAAGTTATTGATTACCGAACTTGTTAATAAACTTGTGGACGGATGCTTGTTTATTAAACCTAAAGTTTGCCTAATGTCATGCGTATGCACATCCTATAGGCATGACACCTATAAATTTACTGAAAATTAACTCCTATAGGCAGGATTTCTATATGCATAATTGCAGAAAGTGAGTGTTAAGTCCTATAGACATGCTTTCTATATGATTAAAACGGTCTTATAGGCAGGATCTCTAGATGGTTAAATAATAAAGTCCTAAGATCATGATTTCTACCCTTTTGATGCAAGAAAGTAAAGATCCCTCCCACATCGCTTTACTATACTCCCCGAGTTTATACAAGTTATTACAGAATATAGAAAAAAATACATCAGAGGCTAACAGCTAGATCCGAGCAGCCTAATTCAACCTTAATATCTAATAATATGCGATTGAGCCACTCCCGGGATCCAGGTTTCCAAAGCCTTCTCTTTACCTAGGGTGTTTCAAAGTTCCAAGAATCTCAGGGATTCCCGGCATTGCTTACACCCAAGATACCATTAGAATAGAAACAGTGCAGTGTGGAAGAGCCAGCTCTCAGGCATCCAAGTTCAGAGGGAGCTCAGGGGGTCCCAAAGCATGGCTTGCAAGAGAGGGGCAAAACTTAATAGCTAAGAGTAAGTGCAAAGTGAAAGGGGGATTGGGGAGCCATGACAGGTTGTGGTCATACCTAGCCACAAAGTAGGCTGGCACACCCCTGATCACCTGTTTGGTCAAACACATTAAGAGCAGACCCTTGAAGGTCAGACCAGAGTCTGGACGGTGATTAGGACACTGCCAGACCCAAGTCTAAAGCTCAAAAACACATAAAGGGGGAAAGGGAATGGGAACTGATTGAGTTTGGGATTCAAAGAATCCAATCCAGAATCATGGACAACAATATTAGAGTGTTGTCATGCCCTGAACCATAACTCACATATAAAGGGTTATGAGGGTTTGGGATTCACAAAGTATCAAATTCATGACAAGCAACTGACAGGATGCATACATAATTTAAATACTAAATTACAAAGGAAAGGGGGAACATGTTACAATATGCTAGAAACAAATGTCAACTAAAAGAATTGGACAGAAGTGGGCAGAAGTAAACACATTGTGGTGGCGACATGTAAACTAACTGAGACATACCAGTAGAGAAGCAAAATTGTGCAGGAGAAAGTAGAGTAAACAAAGTCCACAGCAGCACAAGTAAAAGAGAGAGTTTTTAAGTGAGAGTGACTTGTGAACTCAAATTGCGTTTTGTGTTCGTGTGTGTTCAAAGAGAAGGGAGGAGAGTATTTATTGTTTGAAATCAGGCAGGGAACAAGGTAAGAAAATAACCATGTATCAATTAGAATCAATCAGTAGCGGAAAATCCCTTTAATTGAGGAATTCAAATTTGAACGGTAAAGGGCAAGAGTTATTTAAGGAAGGAGATCAAGTAAGCATATTGTGCATAGCATACAAATAAGGGGTAAATACATAGGGGTTTTAATTAAGGAAAGAAAATTTTGAAATACACGGTCAAGTAAATAAGGCAAGGACAAAGTAAATCAATTGGTACGTAGTAAATCAGGGAATCGGGGATTCAAAATTGCCCCTGAACCAAGTCAGAAATAGGGGAATCGAAAGGATCAAAAGAGTTTTCAAATAAAACAAGGAAAGAACCAATCATGCTTACACAAAGAAGTCTGAAATTAGTCCAGAATCTATGGTTATTTTAGAGGGACATTCAGCGTGTATAAAGAGCGCACAAACATTAGGCATACGAGGTTAAACCAATTTAGAGATGAGAACCATACAAAACACATAGTAGATAACCTTAGAAGAAACATTCAGAAACCTCAAAAGAAACCATGATTCCTGACATGCAAGTTCTAGAATGTCATAAAAGGTCACAGAGATATGCAGACATGCACAAACAGAAACAAGAGAAAACCACGAGCGTTAAGACAAAAGTAGGCAAGAACATGATCAATGGAACTTTAGAAACAAAATTAAAGCATGAGCCTGAACACATATAGCAAAAAGTAAGTCAACAACCTAGGCCAGCATGTGAACACAGAATGTAAAAGAATTTCTGTAGAAATCCGGTAAGAAACAAGAGAACAGCCTCGAACATAATAGGAAATAAAACAACGAGCATAAACACACATAAGGGAGAGTAAAAGAATTAGAAAACATTTTAGGAGCCATTTTCAGAAAACCCTAAAATTGATTTGAACAGTTTTGAAAAAGGAAATTTGGGGAAAAACTCTAAAATGTTACCAATAGCGTAGATCTAGCACAGATCTAAAAGAATAAACGAAAAGGTACCTCGAATAGGCTAGGGCTTCTGAGAAACCTAAAGGACGAGAAAGGCTTGGAAGTCACGAGAACGGATCTGAGTTGATAAGGTCGAATCCAGGCTCAAGAGGCCAAGATACCGGAGCAAGGCCGGAAACGGCCAAAGAATCTCGAATCGACCAAGGTCTGGATGAAGACCCTTGAGGTCTAGCCTCGAATCTTCAGTGAGCAGGCGTGTGGGAGCAGTAGGTGGTGAGTAAAGGTCGTCCATGGTTAGATTAGCCATGGATTCCGGTGATTTGGGGTCGAAGAGGGGGTAGGCGGCTATTAGGGTTTTAGGTGGGTGAGAGCGTTTGAGAGAGACGAGGGATTAGAGGCGGCGGTCTTTGAGAAAATGGGGAGGGTTTGGGGGGTCGTTTAGAATTAAAAATGATAAAGGGGAGCCTGGGCCGTTGATCAAAATGATCAACGGCTCAGATTAAAAGGGACACGGGCCGGTTCGGGTGATTGGGTGTTGAGTCGGGTGGATTAGGAAAATGGGTTTGGGAATTGGGTTCAATTTGGGTCTGAGATTGGGGCCCAATTCCGGTTAAAATTGAAATGCAAAAAGGGCTAACTTTTAAATAGCCACTTTTCCCTTGTTTAATTCATAAAAAATAGAACCATAATTTCTGGAAGTAAATCGAACGTGCTAAAATGACTAATAATACATAATTATCAAATTAAATATTGGGGCCAATTTTATAAATATAATTACAGTTAAATCTTAAAAGGGGCTAATATTGTAATTATGTGCAATTTAATTTTAAAAAAAATACTAAATAAAGTTGTAAAAAATATGCAAAAATCATGTTAGCCATATTTTGGTGTAAATATGAGAATAAAAAATAGGTTGTCCACCAAAATAATAACTTTGGGAATAATTATTGGATTTTATGGTATAAAAATAGGCAATAAATTGGTTTTAAAAATCATTAAAAATTTGGTAAAGTACCAAAACTCTTGTGTGTGCTCATATATGCACATATATGTTATTTTGAAAGTATTTTGGGTATAAAAATATTTAGAAAAAAATTGGGTATCAACAGCTGCCCCTCTTTACCCGGGAAGGATGAAAGAGTTGTCGGGTACAGATATGATGGCCAATTTTGACCGAAAGCGGCGATTTGAAAAGAATTTGACCGAGCTCTGGTTTCCGAGCTGCCTACATATCCCTGGTTTTACAGGAATCATGCCGTATGTAGTTCAGGAACCATTGACGGAACATGCCGATGGAGATTCGAAAGAGACAGACACGATGTTTAGGGGGAGGCAAGAGGTATTTTGAAGCTGATCGGCTGCGAGAACCGGAGGGGGATCGCTCCTGCTGAGACGGCCGTTGCTAGCCGGTGTACCTGCAAGTGAGCAATATAGGCGTATATCGTGCATAAACTTAAACGTGATGCAAGTTCCCATTGGACCATGAATGCTGTCTTCGGACGGTTAGGATGATGTCCTCAGACCATGATGTCCTAGGCCATGAAGCGCAAAATTAAAGGATTCGCAGCTATGAGATGACGTTCTCGGGCCATGATGATGGTGCCTCCGAACCATGATGCCTTTGAATAATGATGTGCAGGATATAAAGTGGGGTCCTCGGGCCATGGCATGGTGTTCTCGGGCTATGAGGATGATGCCCCCGAACAATGACGCCTTCGGACAGTTTTGGCGATATTTCAGCCCATAAAATGCAGGATTTGGCGGTATTTCAGCCGATGCAAAAAATGTAAATGGCGATATTTCAGCCGACATAAATTTAAATAAAGCAGGCGATGTTTCAGCCGATGTAAAAATGTAAATGGCGATATTTTAGCCGACATAAATTTAAATAAAGCAGGCGATGTTTCAGGCGATGCAAAAAATGTAAATGGCGATATTTCAGCCGGTTGCAAGACATAAGTAAAAGGTGGCGATATTTCAGCCATGCAAGAGAAATAAAGTGGCGATATTTCAGCCATGCAGGAAAGATAAGGTGGCGATATTTCAGCCATGCAAGACGTAAGCAAAGGTGGCGATATTTCAGCCATGCAAGAAAGATAAGGTGGCGATATTTCAGCCATGCAAGAAAGATAAAGTGGCGGTATTTAAGCCATGCAAGTTGAGGTAGAGCTTAACCTCGGAAGGCAGAAAGGTAGCCTTATGCAGATAATGCAGGATGAGACAGTGCTTAGTCTCAAAAGGTAGAAAGGTAGCCTTATGCAATGCAGATAATGCAGATGGAGACAGCGCTTAGTCTCGGAAGGCAGAAAGATAGCCTTATGCAGATGATGCAGATGGAGACAATGCTTAGTCTCGGAAGGCAGAAAGATAGCCTTATGCAGATGATGCAGTTGGAGACAACGCTTAGTCTCGGAAGGCAGAAAGATAGCTTTATGCAGATAATGCAGATGGAGACAACGCTTAGTCTCGAATGGAAGAAAGGTAGCCTTATGCAATGCAAGAAAATAAAAGGACGGATAGTAGTGAGATTTCTTAGCTGATTGTTGATCACGATGCCGTGGCTGTCAGGAGGTTGTGTGTGGATAATAATTACGGATGAGTGATGGTTCTGAGAAGTTGCGTCTTTGAGGAATATGCGTACGTAAATATACCTGACGAGTGCCTGCATCCAAAGAGAAATCGTGAGTTTTGTAAGGGGGAAAGGTTAGTTCGTCTTCCCCTGGCTTCCGGCGTTGCGTATCATTGGGGTAGCGTTGCTAAACAGCAGCAATTCGAACAATAATTATGCATGATTTAGTAAATATAACTTAAGTAGAAAAAATAGTTTTCTTTTAGATGAACCAATGACTGGACGAGGTTCAAGACATTGCAACCTCTCTTGCTCCTGAATTTTGAGGGTCCTCCTCAAAATTCTACCCCAGTTTACTGGGCTGGCACTTCTGACGGCTGCGCTGAACGGCTGAAAAAATCAACTTTGGAATTTTGAGGGTCCTCCTCAAAATTCTGCCCCAGTTCCAATAGCAGGGGGAAAATGGAATTTTTATTAAATCGTAACCGAACCCATAGGGCTGCCTACGTATCCCCCTTTGAAACGGGAATCAGTACAGGCATAGTTCAAATTACATCATCATAAGAAATCATAAGTGGTTACACATAGTATCATTTCACTGCATCTGAATTGATTGGCTTTGGCCAGACTTCTCCGTCCATTTCTGCAAGAATAAGGGCTCCTCCCGTTAGAACCCGGTGAACCGTGTACGGACCTTGCCAGTTGGGGGAGAATTTTCTCTTAGCTTCATCTTGATGTGGGAATATTTTCTTTAATACTAGTTGCCCCGGTGTAAACTTTCTTGGTTTAACTCTTTTGTTGAAGGCTATGGACATTCTGTTCTGATACAACTGACCGTGGCAAACTGCACTCATCCTCTTCCCATCTATAAGGGCTAACTGCTCGTAGCGACCTTTTACCCATTCTGCGTCGTCCAATTCTGCTTCTTGTATGATCCTCAAAGAGGGAATTTCTACCTCGGTGGGGATAACTGCTTCTGTACCATAAACCAGCATGTAGGGAGTTGCTCCAGTCGATGTGCAGACCGTGGTGCGGTATCCCAGCAAGGCGAATGATAACTTCTCATGCCATTGTTTGTGACTTTCGACCATCTTCCTTAGTATCTTCTTGATATTCTTGTTGGCTGCTTCTACAGCTCCATTCATCTGAGGCCTGTAGGCTGTAGAATTCTTGTGTTTAATCTTGAAGGTCTCACACATAGCTTTCATCAAGTCACTGTTGAGATTGGAACCATTATCGGTGATGATTGATTCCGGAATTCCGAATTGGCAAACAATACGGTCACGTACGAAATCCGCCACAAATTTCTTAGTCACGACATTGTATGACGCTGCTTCAACCCATTTGGTAAAATAATCAATTTCCACCAGGATAAACTTGTGCCTGTTTGATGCGGCAGGCTCAATAGGTCCAATAACATCCATTCCCCAGGCAGCGAATGGCCACAGTGAGCTTGTTGTAGTAAGCTCGTTAGGGGGCACCTTTATCATGTCTGCATGTATCTGACAGCGATGGCACTTATGAACATACTTGATACAGTCTGTTTCCATAGTCATCCAAAAATATCATGCTCGAAGTATCTTCTTTGCTAAGACAAAACCATTCATGTGCGGCCCGCAGGTCCCTGCGTGCACTTCGTCCAATAGTCTGGATGCTTCTTTCGCTTCGACACACCTTAGTGAACCCAAATCGGGAGTCCTCCTATACAGGATTCCCCCACTGTGAAAGAAGTTGTTGGATAATCTCCGAAGTGTGCGCTTTTGAGTGGCGTTGGCAAGTTCTGGGTATTCTCATGTTGTCAAGTACTCCTTGATGTCGTGGAACCATGGTTTTCCGTCTGCTTCTTCCTCAATGTGAGCACAATAAGCTGGCTGATCATAGATCTTCACTGGGATGGGATCAATGAAATTCGTATCTGGATGTTGGATCATGGCTGATAATGTAGCTAATGCATTAGCGAAATCGTTCTTGACCCTGGGGACGTGCTGAAATTCTGTCTTTGTGAATCTTTTCCTCAACTCCTGTATGTGATGCAAATAGGGAAGTATCTTAGAGTTTTTGGTGGCCCATTTTTCTCGAACTTGATGTATGAGCAGGTCTGAGTCCCCGATAACTAGTAACTCTTGAATGTTCATGTCAATGGCCATCTTGAGTCCAAGGATGCAAGCTTCGTATTCGGCCATATTATTTGCGCAAGGGAACCTGAGCTTGGCGGATGCCAGGTAATGCTGGCCGGTTTCTGATACTAGGACTGCTCCTATGCCAACTCCTTTGAAATTTGCGGCTCCGTCGAAAAACAACCTCCAACCATCGTAGGATTCTGCAATATCTTCTCCTACAAAGGACACTTCTTCATCAGGAAAATGCGTTTTCAGGGGTTCGTATTCTCCGCCAACAGGATTCTCGGCAAGGTGATCTGCTATGGCTTGACCCTTGATTGCTTTTTGAGTCACGTAAACAATATCGAATTCACTCAGCAAGATTTGCCACTTGGCGAGCTTGCCGGTGGGCATGGGCTTCTGGAAGATATACTTCAACGGATCCATCCTGGATATGAGATAAGTAGTGTAGGCACAGAAATAATGCCTCAATTTCTGAGCTACCCAAGTCAAAGCACAACAGGTGCGCTCCAATAGAGAATACCGGGCCTCGTACGGGGTGAACTTCTTACTGAGATAGTAGATGGCTTGCTCCTTTCTCCCCGTTTCATCATGTTGTCCAAGAACACAACCGAATGCTCCATCCAAAACCGTGAGATAAAGCAATAGAGGTCTTCCTGGCTCGGGAGGAACCAAGACTGGCGGTGTTGACAGGTATTCCTTGATTCTGTCGAAGGCTTTCTGACAATCATCGGTCCATCTTGTAGCAGCGTCTTTCTTCAGCATTTTAAAGATGGGTTCACAAATGACTGTGGACAGGGCTATGAACCGGCTGATATAGTTGAGTCTTCCCAAGAAACTCATCACGTCCTTCTTGTTCTTTGGCGGTGGCAATTCTTGAATGGCTTTGACCTTTGATGGGTCTAATTCTATCCCTCGACGGCTCACGATGAAACCCAGTAATTTTCCAGCAGGAACCCCGAATGCACACTTGGCGGGATTCAGTTTCAGATTGTGCCTTCTCAGTCTGTTGAAGAACTTTCTCAGATCTTCCATATGATCAGTGGCCTTCTATGATTTGATGATGACGTCGTCCACATATACCTCAATCTCCTTGTGTATCATGTCGTGGAAGATAGTGGTCATGGATCTTATATAGGTGGCGCCAGCATTCTTCAACCCAAATGGCATCATTTTGTAACAATACATTCCCCACGGCGTGATGAAAGCCATTTTCTCTACATCTTCCTCATCCATCCATATCTGATGGTATCCAGCGAAACAATCAACAAAAGACTACAACTCATGCTTGGCGTAGTTGTCGATAAGAATGTGTATGTTTGGCAAGGGGAAGTCATCTTTGGGACTTGCCCGGTTAAGATCCCAGTAGTCGACACAAACTCTAACCTTCCCATCCTTGTTTTGTACCGGCACGATGTTGGCTAACCATGTTGGATATTCCACTACCCTGAGAACCTTGGCTTTGACTTGCTTAGTAACCTCTTCTTTGAATTTCAAACTCATGTCGGGTTTGAATTTCCTGAGCTTCTGTATTACCGGCGGACAGGTTGGATCTGTTGGCAGTTTATGAGCTACAATGGACGTGCTGAGACCGGTCATATCATCATACGACCAGGAGAATACGTCCCCATATTCCTTTAAAAATTCTGTGTATTCTTCCTTTTTTGATGGCGACAGGTGAACACTGATGCGAATTTCTTTGACATTTCCTGTATCTCCTAAATTATTGACCTCAGTTTCTTCCAGGTTAGACTTAGGTCTATTCTCAAAATTCTCAACCTCTCTGACGACCTCTTCAGGTATTTCATCTTCTTTTGAGTTTATATCCTTTTGTTGCGTTGTTTCGTTGCAAGTCACAGTCGTTGGTTCATCGTCAAGATAAGTAATAGTAATGTTGTATAAAATAGAGTAAATGATAGAGAAAATAATAAGTGAGATATATATGATAAACTGAAATGCTTTGATTAAATCCATAATTGTTTGAAACATCGGAGCTCTTTTCGAAATAAAAGACAATGCGGAAAGAAAATCAACCTGTAAAGTAAGCTAAAAAAAAGAGATGCATGGTGCTTTTGTTTAGCCTTGCTACCCCGAAGCCTTCCAGGCCCTGACGGTCTTAATTGACCAGTTGCTGAGGCGGTCCCCTCTGTTCACAGCTTGTATGGAAGGGCCTTCCTCCTCTTCCTCCTCGAAAAGAACACAATAGTCCATATCATCATCCTCCAGGAACAAATTCTTCATGGCCGCCAACGCTTCATCTTCTTCTGACCCATATATAGTATCTGCCGGTTGGAAGGTCTGTTCCAGGCTAGGTATTGGAAACTCCAATGGATAGTAGAGGCCACGCCATGGTGGCGACCAGTTCTGGAATTCTTCCCAAGTGTAACCATACCCTAAGCCAAAGGTAGTGCCATGCTTCTTCAGTTTGATGGGCTTAGTGATCCCCTAAAGATTTTTACCGAGTCCCTTTCCAGGCTCGTACCCACGCCAATTCAGGATACTTTCGATCTTGTTGTCCCACCATTTATCTTTATCTACAGCGTTGACCCTTTCGATGTGGTGGTATGTTTCTCCGCCTATTCTCCTTCTGCCTCCAATCATTGGGATGGTCTGGCGAATATATATGGGGTTACTACCATCCCCATGAATGATCACTTCTTGGTGATTCCATTCAAACTTTACCGCCTGATGCAGGGTCGATGCTACGGCTCCAGCAGCGTGGATCCAAGGGCGTCCCAACAGCAAGTTGTAGGATGCCTGGACGTCTATCACTTGGAAGTCGACGTCGAACCATGTTGGTCCCATTTGCAAGCATAGGTTAATTTCTCTAATAGTAGATCTCTAGGACCCATCGAAGGCTTTGACATTGATAGCCCCGTCTTTGATCTCGTGTAGGCCTTTCCCCAAAGTTCTGAGAGTTACAAGCAGACAGATGTTGAGGCTCGATCCTCCATCGATCAGAACTCTAGTGATGAAATAATCTTCGCATTGCACGGTGATGCGCAGTGCCTTATTGTGGCTCAAACCTTCTGGCGGCAACTCATCTTCGTGGAAGGTTATTTTATGGCTCTCCAGCACTTGCCCCACCATATTCGCCATTTCACCCCCGGTTATATTGCTGGGCACATAGGCTTCGCTCAGTATCTTCATTAGGGCATTCTTGTGAGCATCTGAACTCTGCAGAAGAGCCAGGATAGATATCTGTGCTCGTGTTTTGTTCAACTGCTCAGCGACCGAGTACTCCTTAGCCTGTATTTTCCTCCAAAGATCGTCGGGCCCTGTTTCAGTAGGCCGTCCCGGGGCTTGCTTACTGGACTCGGCTAGGTGCTCTGGGGTGTAGAACCTTCTTGTTCTAGTCATTCCTTGTGCGACAATCGTTTCTCCTGTCTTGGTCTTTCCTTTCCTCTTAGATGCGGCAGTGTAATCCCATGGTATGGCATTTGAGTGGAATGGTGTTATGTCTATCATTGCCACTGGAATAGGCACCCTAGGTGGTAATACAACAGCTTTAAAGGGTGTAGGTGCCTTTGGAACTCCAAATTCAACCTCGATTGGTCCGGGCGCCTTTGTAGAGGGAGGTGCTTCAAATTCGAGAAGTATAGACATATTTACTTCGTCGTCCCTGGAGGTCTGATTCTGCACAACAATTGGGTTAAGGGTAACCGCTGGTTTCTTTGGTTCATCCCCTTCCGCAATCAAACCTATCGACCCTTTAGGGTCCCAATCATCCTTGATCTCGATCATATGAATATCTCCACCTTTGTGGTCAGGCAGGGGTTATTACGAACAATAGGAGCAAGCTCCTTTGCTACAATGACCTTATTGTCGATCAGGGTCTGAATCTTGTCTTTCAACGAACGGCACTCGTCAAGGGTGTGTCCCTTCATGCCGGAGTGATACGCACAGGTCTTGTTGGGGTTGACCCACTGGGGGGGATTTTCTAGAGCTTTGGCTGAGATAGGAGTGATGTAACCAGAAGCTTTAAGTCTTTCATATAGTTGGTCAATCGGTTCAGCAATGGCTGTGTATTGTCTGGGAGGTTTGCGATCAAAATTTGGTCTGGGTCTTGGAAAATTTTGACGGGTGGGTGGTGATTGGTAGTGAGAGGGTTGAGCGTTATAAGCTTGGTAAATAGGTGTTGGTTGAGAGTATCTGGGTGAGGTGGGTTGATATGTGAGAGGTGGAGAGGATTGGTAAACGGGAGGTGGATAGAAGGGTGCGGGTGCTTGGTAATTCGGGATGGGCTGATATGTAAGAGGAGGTGATGGGTAGGTGTGGTATTTTGGTGGTGATTTGGCTCCCTGTGCGACCATCACAACACTCACATCTTTCTTCTTGGATGTGCCACCAGTTTGTAAAGCATTATTGGTGGCTTGCAATGCTTCAAGATTTGTAACCATACTATTCTTGATGCCCTCTCCGATTCTTTCTCCGAGTTTGATGATATCAGAGAACTTTTGACCCTCGATCAACATCAACCTTTCGTAATATTGGGTATCCTTAGCCCGGACGAAGAATCTATTCATTTGCTCTTCTTCTAGGGCCGGCCTGACCTTTGCAGCTTCTAACCTCCAACGAGTAGCATACTCGCGGAATGTTTCGGTAGGTTTCTTCTTCAAATTCTGTATGTAGAATACATCTGGTGCATTCTCTGTATTAAACCGGAATCTATTCATGAAGTCCGATGCCAAACCTACCCAACTTGTCCATTTCTTGGGGTCTTGACTGATGTACCAGGATAGTGCATCTCCCTTCAGACTCCTCATGAAGAGCTTCATATGGATCTTCTCATCTCTTCCGACCCCCACTAGCTTATCACAATAGGTCCTCAGGTGGACTCTGGGATCTCCTGTTCCATCAAACATTTCGAACTTTGGAGGTTTGTACCCCTCCGGGAGTTCAACATCTGGTTGAATGCACAAGTCCTCGTAATTCAATCCTTCAATGCCTTTGTTACCTTCTACGCCCTGAACTCGACTGGTTAATTTCTTGAGCTCTGCCGCTAAGTTCCTGATGAGGGAGTCCTTGTTGTCAGACTCAGGTGCATTTGAGATGGGTTGGGCGTAGTGGGGTACAGTATCCACGTAAATAGGAGTGTTGTGGAGATGGTCATTTGTGGTGTTCAGTGGATCGGGAATGAGTAGTGGGGTGTTATTTGGAGCGTGGCATGTGTTACAGGTATGAATGGGTTGTATCTGTGGTTGCGGGGTGTTTTGTGGAGGTGCGGGATTTTGGGTGTTGACATCAGGAGCGGTGAGGGAAAATGACAGGTTTTCCAAATTCCGAACCTGATCCAGTTCTTCTCGAAATTTCAACAGCTTTTGTTCCAGTTGTGCAGTAGTTTCCTTAGAAACCGGAGTAGCCTGAGGAATCTCAATCTCCTTTCTGGCGCTTGTATCTCCCATTTTGCCTTTGTTTTTGTTCCGGACAGGACTCGGAGGAGGAGGAGGTGGGCGGCCCTTGGATCTTGTGGAGTATGCTGATGGTGCCAGAATGCACGAACTAACCTTTGGGGAGGGGAATAAAAATAAAAGAAAAACAAAAAGGTAGCAAGTTAGTGCGGGTTATGAGGAAAAATATTGCAGTATTTAAACACATTGTGCAAGAATATAAATCGCGTCCTAACTTTGGTGCCTCGTTGTGCCCGAGGTAGGCCTAGCGTCAGATAGTTTTGGAGAACTTATAATGCTAAATGCCTCATTTTATTGATAAAAATAAGACGAATCCAAAACGACTCTAAATAATAGAAAGTAAAATGTCACTCTTGGCCATTGGCCTTATTACATTAAAATAAAGAATAAAAGGACTCCTAACTACTTGTTCCCAGGAGGACCTTCCCCAGGTTGAATGCTCTCGTTGATCAAATCCTCCAGCTCGCGTAGGGTCACCAGTAAAAATGCCTTTGCCAGGTGTTCTCCTTCGTTTCCCTCAGTGTTCTGGCAGTCGGTGACTCTTTTTCTTACTTTTCCCTCCAATTCCAGCAGACTGTATTCCACATATTCCAGCTTTTCGCTAGCCTTGGTGACCCTCTCTTTCCATTCATTGATTTTGTCACTTGATGGGAGATTCCTCCACCAGGTCAGCAAGAGTGAGGGTATACTGACCATACCGAAGTCGGGGACCTTGTTCTCCATTTTCTGTAAAACAAAAGGGTTAAGACCATACCCCCACCAGACTCGACTATTTAAATCAATAATTATCATAGTAAGCACTTAAGTTCTCCAAATAAATGCACGGAACATGGAGGCGTCCGTTTGGGTTTCAAGTAAACCCGGTGGACTTTGGACAAGGCTATCCTAATGAGTCATTATGTGGACAACATAACTGACTCGGCTAGGTTTGACCATGATGCATGTACAATTTAAATGTAATAAGGTTTCTATTAGGGTATTAGACAGGTACCCTTGAGCGGACAACTCAAGAGGGAAAGGCACGGAACCGCCGACTGCACCGCTGATCGACCGGTTTTACCGCAAATATGCCTTTGCCAAATTTAGGGGGTGATAATATTGGAAGCGCGCAACTACTCATTATAAGCGTTGCTATAGTATTTGTTTGGCACAAGTGGAATATGATGTTGGAGGTGCAGTTTACAAGAATGAAACAAATTGACATGTATTTTCACGTTCATACAATAGAGTTTACAATGATTGCTCAAAATTACAACAACATTGACGGGAAAGCGGTAGGCGAAAGTAATTAAAGAAAAAGAAACAAAAGAAACAAGTCAGTTCCAGATAAAGGCATTAAACAAAAGCAGTAAAAGAAAGCAATAAAGTCACATATAGCATGCAATGGTAAAAGCCTAAAGAATCCCCAGCAGAGTCGCCATGCTGTCGACGCCCCCTTTTTCCTCGCGGAATCGGGTTCACGACATTCAGGAAAACAACTCTCATCCCGTTTGGGAATTGAGTTTTTGGAGTTTGGAGAGTCGCCACCTAATGATTATAGTGCATTAGGACACTTTTAGAAGAATTAAAGATGCAGACCTAAGTTTTGGGTAAGGGCTTGAAATTATTTCGAGGGGAAGGCGTTAGGCACCCCTCAAGATCCACTAGTGTGGTTCCCGGCCATGCTACAATTGTGACTTTAAGTGCAAATGCGAATAAACTAACAAGTATAACAAGAAGCACAAAAAGGTTGAAAGAAGTGCTGAAATTCAGAAAGGGAGCAGTTTAGTTGTAAAAGAAATGTGCAAGTAGAGGGAGGAAGTCAAGCAATTAGTGCAAGCAAACCAAAAATCGTGTGAGAAACAAAAGTTGAAAGTGCAGCCGCTTTTAAAGTTCTACAAAAAATTGTTAAACTAATAAAAGGAGAGGGGAGTCCTAGGTTTATACATTACATGGATCAATCGCACAACACTGGTACCCAATTGTACACATAGTGTTATCGTATAATCATCATCTCCATGTCTACCCTTCCCACCCCGTTAAGCTATTAAAGCGCGGAACGGTATCATTTACTTATCGCATGCTACTACCCGTCCGAATCCTATCAGTTCCGGGGTATTAGGACTTCTAATCCTAAAGGGAAAGAAAGGGATGGAGGCTTTTGTGGAGTTTAAAGGATAAAATTCTAGCTCGACATTCAAAACAAGTATCAAATAAAGGGAAGAATAAACAAGCAAATAAGGCTCAAATAAACCCCAGAAATCAAATAATCATATAGTTTAGCATGCCTTGACAAATACTGATTTGGTCGTAGATTAAAATTAAGCAGTGAACGGACAGGTTCAACACATATATTTGGACAGAAATTCTGCATTAGGCAACTCGGATACAATTGTCAGAGATTAAGGCACTGAATTAGTCGCAAGTTCATTTAAGAAAGTACTGATTTTAGAAGATAATCATGCAGAAGAGTCTTGAAGAAAAAGGGTATGCTGCACACGTTTAGAAACTAGTTCGAAAGGGAAAACAAACTACCTAAATGTGGTTAAACACAAAAAAAAGAAAAGTTTTAAAAATTCCAGAAGGGACAGAGTTATCTAAAGAAAAGAGTGAGTTGCGGAACTGATTTAAAACGACGAGTTCAAAAGACAGGAATTGAGTTGGAAAACACGTTTAGGCAGAATATTAGAAAGAAGGAGTTCAGAAAAAAATATGCCAGTTAAAGAAATAGATTTTAGGGAAAAGTATACAGTTATTTGAAACAGGTTTTATTAGAGAGTACGTTTTGGAAAACATGCACTGACTTAGGCGTATAAGAAACGGCTAATCAATTGCTACTGTTGTTAGATAGGCTAAGCGAGTTTGGTTCAAAAGAAGCTCCTATGGACATGATGTCTACAAGTTATTGATTACCGAACTTGTTAATAAACTTGTGGACGGATGCTTGTTTATTAAACCTAAAGTTTGCCTAATGTCATGCGTATGCACATCCTATAGGCATGACACCTATAAATTTACAGAAAATTAACTCCTATAGGCAGGATTTCTATATGCATAATTGCAGAAAGTGAGTGTTAAGTCCTATAGACATGCTTTCTATGTGATTAAAACGGTCCTATAGGCAGGATCTCTAGATGGTTAAATAATAAAGTCCTAAGATCATGATTTCTACCCTTTTGATGCAAGAAAGTAAAGATCCCTCCCACATCGCTTTACTATACTCCCCGAGTTTATACAAGTTATTACAGAATGTAGAAAACAATACATCAGAGGCTAACAGCTAGATCCAAGCAGCCTAATTCAACCTTAATGTCTAATAATATGCGATTGAGCCACTCCCGGGATCCAGATTTTCAAAGCCTTCTCTTTACCCAGGGTGTTTCAAAGTTCCAAGGAATCTCAGGGATTCCCGGCATTGCTTACACCCAAGAAACCATTAGAATAGAAACAGTGCAGTGTGGAAGAGCCAGCTCTCAGGCATCCAAGTTCACAGGGAGCTCAGGGGGTCCCAAAGCATGGCTTACAAGAGATGGGCAGAACTTAATAGCTAAGAGTAAGTGCAAAGTGAAAGGGCGATTGGGGAGCCATGACAGGTTGTGGTCATACCTAGCCACAAAGTAGGCTGGCACACCCCTGATCACCTGCTTGGTCAAACACATTAAGAGCAGACCCTTGAAGGTCAGACCAGAGTCTGGACAGTGATTAGGACACTGCCAGGCCCAAGTCTAAAGCTCAAAAACACATAAAGGGGGAAAGGGAATGGGAACTGATTGAGTTTGGGAATCAAAGAATCCAATCCAGAATCATGGACAACAAGATTAGAGTGTTGTCATGCCCTGAACCATAACTCACATATAAAGGGGTATGAGGGTTTGGGATTCATAAAGTATCAAATTCATGACAAGCAACTGACAGGATGCATACATAATTTAAATACTGAATTACAAAGGAAAGGGGGAACATGTTACAATATGCTAGAAACAAATGTCAACTAAAAGAATTGGACAGAAGTGGGCAGTAGTAAACACATTGTGGTGGAGACATGTAAACTAACTGAGACATACCAGTAGAGAAGCAAAAGAGTGCTGGAGAAAGTAGAGTAAACAAAGTCCACAGCAGCACAAGTAAAAGAGAGAGAGTTTTTAAGTGAGAGTGACTTGTGAACTCAGATTGCGTTCTGTGTTCGTGTGTGTTCAAAGAGAAGGGAGGAGAGTATTTATAGTTTGAAATCAGGCGGGGAACAAGGTAAGAAAATAACCATGTATCAATTAAAATCAATCAGTAGCGGAAAATCCCTTTAATTGAGGAATTCAAACTTGAACGGTAAAGGGTAAGTGTTTTTTTTTTAAGGAAGGAGATCCAGTAAGCATATTGTGCATAGCATCCAAATAAGGGGTAAATACATAGGGGGTTTTAATTAAGGAAAGAAAATTTTGAAATACATGGTCAAGTAAATAAGGCAAGGACAAAGTAAATCAATTGGTACGTAGTAAAATCAGGGAATCGGGGATTCAAAATTGCCCCTGAACCAAGTCAGAAATAGGGGAATCGAAAGGTTAAAAAGATTTTTCAAATAAAACAAGGAAAGAAGCAATCATGCTTACACAAAGAAGTCTGAAATTAGTCCCGAATCTATGGTTATTTTAGAGGGACATTCAGCGTGTATAAAGAGCGGAAAAACATTATGCGAGGTTAAACCAATTTACAGATGAGAACCAGACAAAACACATAGCAGATAACCTTAGAAGAAACATTCAGAAACCTCACAAGAAACCAAGATTCCTGACATGCAAGTTCTAGAATGTCATAAAAGGTCACAGAGATATGCAGACATGCACAAACAGAAACAAGAGAAAACCACGAGCGTTAAGACAAAGGTAGGCAAGAACATGATCAGCGGAACTTTAGAAACAAAATTAAAGCATGAGCCTGAACACATATAGCAAAAAGTAAGTCAACAACCTAGGCTAGCATGTGAACACAGAATGTAAAGGAATCTCTGGAGAAATCCGGTAAGAAACAAGAGAACAGCCTCGAACATAATAGGAAATAAAACAACGAGCATAAACACACATAAGGGAGAGTAAAAGAATCAGAAAACATTTTAGGAGCCATTTTCAGAAAACCCTAAAATTGATTTGAACAGTTTTGAAAAAGGAAATTTGGGGAAAAACTCTAAAATGTTACCAACAGCGTAGATCTAGCACAGATCTAAAAGAATAAACGAAATGGAACCTCGAATAGGCTAGGGCTTCTGAGAACCCTAAAGGACGAGAAAGGCTTGGAAGTCACGAGAACGAATCTGAGTTGATAAGGTCGAATCCAGGCTCAAGAGGCTAAGATACGCCGGAGCAAGGCCGAAAACGGCCAAAGAATCTCGAATCGACCAAGGTCTGGATGAAGACCCTTGAGGTCTAGCCTCGAATCTTCAGTGAGCAGGCGTGTGGGAGCAGTAGGTGGTGAGTAGAGGTCGTCCATGGTTAGATTAGCCATGGATTCCGGTGATTTGAGGTCGAAGAGGGGGTAGGCGGCTATTAGGGTTTCAGGTGGGTGAGAGCGTTTAGAGCAGACGAGGGATTAGAGGCGGCGGTCTTTGAGAAAATGGGGAGGGTTTGGGGGGTCGTTTAGAATTAAAAATGGTAAGGGGGAGCCTGGGCCGTTGATCAAAATGATCAACGGCTCAGATTAAAAGGGACACGGGCCGGTTCGGGTGATTGGGTCTTGGGTCGGGTGGATTAGGAAATTGGGTTAGGGAATTGGGTTCAATTTGGGGCTGAGGTTGGGGCCCAATTCCGGTTAAAATTGAAATGCAAAAAGGGCTAACTTTTAAATAGCCACTTTTCCCTTGTTTAATTTATAAAAAATAGCAAAATAATTTCTGGAAGTAAATCAAACGTGCTAAAATGATTAATAATACATAATTATCAAATTAAAAATACTGGGGCCAATTTTATAAATATAATTACAATTAAATCTTAAAAGGGGCTAATATTGCAATTATGTGCAATTTAATTTTAAAAAATACTAAATAAATTTGTAAAAAATATGCAAAAATCATGTTAGCCATATTTTGGTGTAAATATGAGAATAAAAAAATAGGTTGTCCACCAAAATGATAACTTTGGGAATAATTATTGGATTTTATGGTATAAAAATAGGCAATAAATTGGTTTTAAAAATCATTAAAAAATTTGGTAAAGTCTTACCAAAACTCTTAGTTTGTGCTCATATATGCACATATATGTATTTTGAAAGTATTTTGGTATNCGTCATAACTATTATGTATCGACCACAACCTATTTTACGATGAAACGGACAGCACCTCCCCTATATATATGACTTCACACAATTCCAAACAATCACCAAACAGCCCAAACAACATCAATAATAATCATATTGAGCCTCCCAAAACAGTCCACGCACAACCAAATCACTTCATACATACGACGACCACCGTAGTCGTGTCAAACAACCCGGAAATGTTACGAAGAACTACCAGACCACAACCCTACATCTATATGGTGTTTCTCCACACCCTTCCTCCTCCAAAACTCCACAAAACAGTAGTAAAACACGCAGCCCAACAGCAACACAAAACAGTCCACAAAACAGTCCGCTACAAGTGAATAACTCGAACTCACGGCTTCCGATTACCGTCCCGTAAGTTTTTACATGTATAGAACGAATTACCATGAATTCACAGCAGAATAAATGTATGAAAGATAGCAGTAAACTCACCTTACTTGTTGGATAACTCAGCCCTTATCTTGGTTCTTCAAACTCTAGGGTTTACCCCCAATTTGAACTTGAAAGAGAGGGAAAATCAATTAGGGTTTGTGGATAATTTTTGGGAGGAAGTTTGCAGGGGTTTAGGTCTGGTTATTTGTGAAATATAATGAGGGATATATTGCAGAATATAAGCCTTTTAATGGGCTCTTTGTCTGACCCGAAATTGCCTCTTTTTGGGCTATCATTTAACCAAGTAGGTGACCCACCTACTTGTCACCTAGCAGCTTGTGCAGTCTGGCAAAAATATCTATATCTCTCTACTCCAATGTCGTATTGATAAAAGGTTTAATGCGTTGGAAACTAGACTCATAGATCTTCAATTTGGTGGGTAGATCTCCCCGTAATTCCAAGTATATTGGGAGAAAAGCTTAATAACATTTGACCTAAAGTTTAAGTAAAACTATGAACCTAAGTTGCAACAACTCTTGTCGACTTTTGTTTCATAACTCGTTTGACTTCAAGACTATGATACGAATATTTTATAATTCATATACCTTAAAATACGACCTCTTGAGAGTATTAAGCACCCCTAGGTTTACCCAAAAATACGGCTGACAACATCCTTGATTCGTTTAACTTCTAATACTTGTTAACCACCCTTATACACCTTTGTATCATTTAAGACCAATTGGATTAACCTCTTATCATCTTAAAGATAATCTCTTCATGGATTTACGTCGACGACCTTATGGCATGAACTAACGTATGTGAATATGGGTTGTAACACTTTCAACATGCAAAAATACTTGACAATGTGTTATTTTATTTTGCATAAAGCATGCTCCACATTATATTCCACTCGTGAGTATTAATACTATAGAAGCACTTGATGAGTGTCCGCGTTCTTCCTAAATCACCATTTAAATTTAGAAAGGTTTATTAGCGGTAAAACTAGTCGATCAGCGGTGCAATCGATAGTTCCGTGCCTTTCCCTCTCAAGTTGTCCGCTTGAGGGTACCATTCTAGACTCTATAGGAACCTCACTTTGATTTTAGCTGTGCATGCATCATGTCTAAGCCTAGTACGGGTTAAAACTCTATCCGCGTAACAACTTGCTAAGACAAGCCTTGTCTAAAGTCCGCTAGGATTTCCATAATCCCAATGGGCACAATCATGTGCATGTTTACCATGAAAATGGTAATAACAATTAGATTTGATTTTGTGGTTCTAAAAATATGTGATTTATTTTTATGCTAGTTGTTAGGCAGTAGAAGCTAAGTGTGAGACTAGAAAATAAGATAAGAACTCTAAAACCATATGTTTAAGCAAACCGAGTGGCTGAGAATCGGGGCCTTGAGCCTGGTTATACGGGGCCTCGAGGTCGAGCTCGATACTAAAATATGGACAACCGATAAAGGACTAACAGCTTTGGGAGCTTTGATGAAAGCTCTTTATGATCAATAATGAACAATAAATGAAGAACAATTAATAGAACACAATAAATGTAAACAATAAATGATAGAATCAAGAGAGAATGTATTTAAATTAGAGAGCAAAGAATGTTCTTGTATTCAATATTGTGTGTTGTATATTCCCCTCCTTACAAAATGACAAGGGACCCCTTTATATATGAGGGGGGGATGTCGACGCCCCCTTTTTCCTCGCGGAATCGGGTTCACGACATTCGGGAAGACAACTCTTATCCCGTTTGGGAATTGAGTTTTTGGAGTTTAGAGAGTCGCCACCTAATGATTATAGTGCATTAGGACGCTTTTAGAAGAATTAAAGATGCAGACCCGAGTTTTGGGTAAGGGCTTGAAATTATCTCGAGGGGAAGGTGTTAGGCACCCCTCAAGATCCACTAGTGTGGTTCCCGGCCATGCTACAATTGTGACTTTAAGTGCAAATGCGAATAAACTAACAAGTATAACAGGAAGCACAAAAAGGTTAAAAGAAGTGCTGAAATTCAGAAAGGGAGCAGTTTAGTTGTAAAAGAAATGTGCAAGTAGAGGGAAGAAGTCAAGCAATTAATGCAAGCAAACCAAAAATCGTGTGAGAAACAGAAGTTGAAAGTGCAGCCGTTTTTAAAGTTCTAAAAAAAATTGTTAAACTAATAAAAGGAGAGGGGAGTCCTAGGTTTATACATTACATGGATCATTCGCACAACACTGGTACCCAATTGTACACATAGTGTTATCGTGTAATCATCATCTCCATGTCTACCCTTCCCACCCCGTTAAGGTATTAAAGCGCGGAACGATATCGTTTACTTATCGCATGCTACTACCCGTCCCAATCCTATCAGCTCCGGGGTATTAGGACTTCTAATCCTAAAAGGAAAGAAAGGGATGGAGGCCTTTGTGGAGTTTAAAGGATAAAATTCTAGCTCGACATTCAAAACAAGTATTAAAAGAGAAGAATAAACAAGCAAATAAGGCTCAAATAAACCCCAGAAATCAAATAATCATATAGTTTAGCATGCCTTGACAATACTGATTTGGTCTTAGATTAAAATTAAGCAGTGAGCGGACAGGTTCAACACATATATTTGGACAGAAAGTCTGCATTAGGCAACTCGGATACAGTTGTCAGAGATTAAGGCACTGACTTAGTCGCGAGTTCATTTAGGAAAGTACTGATATTAGAAGATGATCATGCAGAAGAGTCTTGAAGAAAAAGGGTATGCTGCAGACGTTTAGAAACTAGTTCAAAAGGGAAAACAAACTGCCTAATTTTGGTTAAACACAAAAAAAAGAAAAGTTTTGAAAATTCCAGAAGGGACAGAGTTATCTAAAGAAAAGAGTGAGTTGCGGAACTGATTTAAAACGACGAGTTCAAAAGACAGGAATTGAGTTGGAAAACACGTTTAGGCAGAATATTAGAAAGAAGGAGTTTCAGAAAAGATATGCCAGTTAAAGAAATAGATTTTAGGGAAAAGTATACACTGATTTGAAACAAATTTTATTAGAGACTATGTTTTGGAAAACATGTACTGACTTAGGCGTATAAGAAACGGCTAATCAATTGCTACTGCTGTTAGACAGGCTAAGCGAGTTTGGTTCAAAAGAAGCTCCTATGGACATGATATCTACAAGTTATTGATTACCGAACTTGTTAATAAACTTGTGGATGGGTGCTTGTTTATTAAACCTAAAGTTTGCCTAATGTCATGCGTATGCACATCCCATAGGCATGACACCTACAAATTTGCAGAAAATTAACTCCTATAGGCAGGATTTCTATATGCATAATTGCAGAAAGTGAGTGTTAAGTCCTATAGACATGCTTTCTATGTGATTAAAACGGTCCTATAGGCAGGATCTCTAGATGGTTAAATAATAAAGTCCTACGATCATGATTTCTACCCTTTTGATGCAAGAAAGTAAAGACCCCTCCCACATCGCTTTACTATACTCCCCGAGTTTATACAAGTTATTACAGAATGTAGAAAAAATACATCAGAGGCTAACAACTAGATCCGAGCAGCCTAATTTAACCTTAATGTCTAATAATATGCTATTGAGCCACTCCCGGGATCCAGATTTCCAAAGCCTTCTCTTTACCCAGGGTGTTTCAAAGTTCCAAGGAATCTCAGGGATTCCAGGCATTGCTTACACCCAAGATACCATTAGAATAGAAACAGTGCAGTGTGGAAGAGCCAGCTCTCAGGAATCCAAGTTCAGAGGGAGCTCAAGGGGTCCCAAAGCATGGCTTGCAAGAGAGGGGCAGAACTTAATAGCTAAGAGTAAGTGCAAAGTGAAAGGGGGATTGGGGAGCCATGACAGGTTGTGGTCATACCTAGCCACAAAGTAGGCTGGCACACCTCTGATCACCTGCTTGGTCAAACACATTAAGAGCAGACCCTTGAAGGTCAGACCAGAGTCTGGATAGTGATTAGGACACTGCCAGACCCAAGTCTAAAGCTCAAAAACACATAAAGGGGGAAAGGGAATGGGAACTGATTGAGTTTGGGATTCAAAGAATCCAATCCAGAATCATGGAAAACAATATTAGAGTGTTGTCATGCCCTGAACCATAACTCACATATAAAGGGGTATGAGGGTTTGGGATTCATAAAGTATCAAATTCATGGTAAGCAACTGACAGGATGCATACATAATTTAAATACTGAATTACAAAGGAAAGGGGGAATGTGTTACAATATACTAGAAACAAATGTCAACTAAAATAATTGAACAGAAGTGGGCAGAAGTAAACACATTGTGGTGGAGACATGTAAACTAACTGAGACATACCAGTAGAGAAGCCAAAGAGTGCAGGAGAAAGTAGAGTAAACAAAGTCCACACCAGCACAAGTAAAAGAGAGAGAGTTTTTAAGTGAGAGTGACTTGTGAACTCAAATTGCGTTCTGTGTTCGTGTGTGTTCAAAGAGAAGGGGGGAGAGTATTTATAGTTTGAAATCAGGCAGGGAAAAAGGTAAGAAAATAACCATGTATCAATTAGAATCAATTAGTAGCGGAAAATCCCTTTAATTGAGGAATTCAAATTTGAACGGTAAAGGGCAAGAGTTTTATTTAAGGAAGGAGATCCAGTAAGCATATTGTGCATAGCATACAAATAAGGGGTAAATACATAGGGGTTTTAATTAAGGAAAGAAATTTTGAAATACACGGTCAAGTAAATAAGGCAAGGACAAAGTAAATCAATTGGTACGTAGTAAATCAGGGAATCGGGGATTCAAAATTGCCCTTGAACCAAGTCAGAAATAGGGGAATCGAAAGGTTAAAAAGAGTTTTCAAATAAAACAAGGAAAGAATCAATCATGCTTACACAAAGAAGTCTGAAATTAGTCCCGAATCTATGGTTATTTTAGAGGGACATTCAGCGTGTATAAAGAGCGCACAAACATTAGGCATGCGAGGTTAAACAAGTTTAGAGATGAGAACCAGACAAAACACATAGCAGATAACCTTAGAAGAAGCATTCAGAAACCTTAAAAGAAACCATGATTCCTGACATGCAAGTTGTAGAGTCATAAAAGGTCACAGAGATATGCCGACATGCACAAACAGAAACAAGAGAAAACCACGAGCGTTAAGACAAAGGTAGGCAAGAACATGATCAGCGGAACTTTAGAAACAAAATTAAAGCATGAGCCTGGACACATATAGGAAAAAGTAAGTCAACAACCTAGGCTAGCATGTGAACACAGAATGTAATAGAATCTCTGTAGAAATCCGGTAAGAAACAAGAGAACAGCCTCGAACATAATAGGAAATAGAACAACGATCATAAACACACATAAGGGAGAGTAAACGAATCAGAAAACATTTTAGGAGCCATTTTAAGAAAACCCTAAAATTGATTTGAACAGTTTTGAAAAAGGAAATTTGGGGAAAAACTCTAAAATGTTACCAACAGCGTAGATCTAGCACAGATCTAAAAGAATAAACGAAAAGGAACCTCGAATAGGCTAGGGCTTCTGAGAACCCTAAAGGACGAGAAAGGCTTGGAAGTCACGAGAACGGATCTGAGTTGATAAGGTCGAATCCAGGCTCAAGAGGCCAAGATACGCCGGAGCAAGGCCGGAAACGGCCAAAGAATCTCGAATCGACCAAGGTCTGGATGAAGAACCTTGAGGTCTAGCCTCGAATCTTCAGTGAGCAGGCGTGTGGGAGCAGTAGGTGGTGAGTAGAGGTCGTCCATGGTTAGATTAGCTATGGATTCCGGTGATTTGAGGTCGAAGAGGGGGTAGGCGGCTATTAGGGTTTCAGGTGGGTGAGAGCGTTTGAGAGAGACGAGGGATTAGAGGCGGCGGTCTTTGAGAAAATGGGGAGGGTTTGGGGGGTCATTTAGAATTAAAAATGGTAATGGGGAGCCTGGGCCGTTGATCAAAATGATCAACGGCTCAGATTAAAAGGGACATGGGCCGGTTCGGGTGATTGGGTGTTGGGTCGGGTGGATTAGGAAATTGGGTTAGGGAATTGGGTTCAATTTGGGGCTGAGATTGGGGTCCAATTCCGGTTAAAATTGAAATGCAAAAAGGGCTAACTTTTAAATAGCCACTTTTCCCTTGTTAAATTTATAAAAAATAGCAAAATAATTTCTGGAAGTAAATCAAATGTGAAATATGATTAATAATACACAATTATCAAATTAAAAATACTGGGGTCAATTTTATAAATATAATTACAATTAAATCTTAAAAGGGGCTAATATTGCAATTATGTGCAATTTAATTTTAAAAAATACTAAATAAATTTATAAAAAATATGCAAAAATCATTAGCCATATTTTGGTGTAAATATGAGAATAAAAAATAGGTTGTCTACCAAAATGATAACTTTGGGAATAATTATTGGATTTTATGGTATAAAGATAGGCAATAAATTGGTTTTAAAAATCATTAAAAATTTGGTAACGTACCAAAACTCTTGTGTGTGCTCATATATGCACATATATGTTATTTTGAAAGTATTTTGGGTATAAAAAATACTTAGGGAAAAATTGGGTATCAACAGGGGACCCCAATATAGTACAACTGCATTTATTACAAAGAAATATAGTTGATACAACTATTTGCTAGTTTGGTGTAGACTAGTGCTTCTCTTGTAGGTTTTGTCAGCTTTGATCATATGCCTTGGAAACTTCCCGCTGTCTCGTGACAATCATCGATTTGCACAGTCTCACGGTCGAGCATTAGGAACCCTCGAGGTCGAGCATTAGGAACCGGAGCGGGATCGCTCCTGTTGAGACGGCCGTTGCTAGCTGGTGTACCTGCAAGTGAGCAATATAGGCGTATATCGTGCATAAATTAAAATGTGATGCAAGTTCACGTTGGACCACGAATGCTGTCTTCGGACGGTTAGGATGACGTCCTCAGACCATGATGTCTTGGGCCATGAAGCGCAAAATTAAAGGATTCACAGGCTATGAGATGACGTTCTCGGGCCATGATGATGGTGCCTCCGAACCATGATTCCTTTGAATAATGATGTGCAGGATATAAAGTGGGATCCTCGGGCCATGGTATGGTGTTCTCGGGCTATGAGGATGATGCCTCCGAATGATGATTCATTTGGATAGTTTGGCGATATTTCAGCCCATGAGATGCAAGATTTGGCGGTATTTCAGCCGATGCAAAAGCGTAAATGGCGATATTTCAGCCGACAGAAATTTAAATAAACAGGCGATGTTCCAGCCGATGGAGAATTTAAATAATAGTTTGGCGATATTTCAGCCGATGCAAAAAAAAAATGTAAATGGCGATATTTCAACCGATAGAGAATTTAAACAGTTTGGCGATGTTTCAGCCGATGCAAAAAATGTAAATGGCGAAATTTCGGCCGATAGAGAAATTTAAATAGTTTGGCGATGTTTCAGCCGATGCAAAAAATGTAAATGGCGATATTTCAGCCGATTGCAAGACGTAAGTAAAAGGTGGCGATATTTCAGCCATGCAAGTGGAGGTAGAGCTTAACCTCAGAAGGCAGAAAGGTAGCCTTATGCAGATAATGCAGGATGGAGACAACGCTTGGTCTCGGAAGGCAGAAAAGTAGCCTTATGCAATGCAGGAAATGCAAATGGAGACAATGCTTAGTCTCGGAAGGCAGAAAGGTAGCCTTATGCAATGCAGGAAATGCAGATGGAGACAACACTTAGCCTCGGAAGGCAGAAAGGTAGCCTTATGCAATGCAGGAAATGCAGATGGAGACAATGCTTAGTCTCGGAAGGCAGAAAGTAGCCTTATAGCAATGAGATAAAAGCGGGTAGTATAAAAGATTCTTAGCTGACAGATGGTAGCCGATTGTGATATTGCGGCTGCTGGGGAAATATTGCGTGCGGACAGCACAATGCGGGCAGGTGTGATGGCTCAATGCGATTGCGTAATATGTTTGTGACTCGGGCACCTGCATCCAAAGAAAATTGTGAGTTTTGTCAAGGGGAAGGTTAGTCGTTTTCCCTTGGCTTCCGGCATTGCGCATCGTTGGGGTAGCGTCGCTAAACAGTAGCAATTCGAACAATAATTATGCATGATTTAGTAAATATAACATAAGTAGAAAACGGTTTTGTTTAGATGAACCAACGACTGCAACGTGGTTCAAAACATTGCAACCTTTCTTGCTCCGGAATTTTGAGGGTCCTCCTCAAAATTCTGCCCCAGTTTACTAGGTTGGCACTTCTGACGGCTGCGCTGAATGACTGAAGAATCAACTTCGGAATTTTGAGGGTCCTCCTCAAAATTCTACCCCAGTTAACCGAGGTGGCATCCCTGGCGATGAGTGGCTGAAGACTAACTTCGGAATTTTGAGGGCCCTCCTCAAAATTCTGCCCCAGTTCTAATATTAGGGGAAAATGAAATTTTTATTAAATTGTGACCGAACCCATAGGGCTGCCTACGTATCCCCTCTTAAACGAGAATCAGGTNTGGAGACAACACTTAGCCTCGGAAGGCAGAAAGGTAGCCTTATGCAATGCAGGAAATGCAGATGGAGACAATGCTTAGTCTCGGAAGGCAGAAAAGTAGCCTTATGCCATGCAGGAAATGCAGATGGAGACAACGCTTAGTCTCGGAAGGCAGAAAAGTAGCCTTATGCAATGCAGGAAATGCAGATGGAGACAACGTTAGTCTCGGAAGGCAGAAAAGTAGCCATATGCAATAAGATAAAAGCGAATACTAAGGAAAAAAAAAATTCTTAGCTGATAGCTGATCGTGATATTGCGGCTGCTGGGGCCGTTGCATGCGGATAGCAAATGCGAATAGGCGCGACGGTTCAATGCGATTGCGTAACATGTTTGGTAACTTTGTGACTTGGGTGCCTGCATCCAAAGAAAATCGTGAGTTTTGTAAATGGGAAAGGCTAGTTCGCTCTTCCGTGGCTTCCGTCGTCGTGCATCATTGGGGTAGTGTCGCTAAACAGCAGCTATTATAGTTATGCATGATTTAACAAATATAACGTAAGTAGAAAATAGTTTTGTTTAAATGAACCAACGACTGCGACATGGTTCAAAGCATTGCAACCTTTCTTGTTCCGGAATTTTGAGGGTCCTCCTCAAAATTCTGCCCCAGTTTACTGGGCTGGCACTTCTGACGGCTGCGCTGAACGGAAGAAAAATCAACTTCGGAATTTTGAGGGTCCTCCTCAAAATTCTGCCCCAGTTCACTGGGCTGACATCCCTGGCGATGAGCGGCTGAAGACTGACTTCGTAATTTTGAGGGCCCTCCTTAAAATTCTGCCCCAGTTCCAATAATAGGGGGACATGAAATTTTTATTAAATTGTGACCGAACCCATATGGCTGCCTACGTATCCCCTCTTAAACGGGAATCAGGTCAGGCGTAGTTCAAATTACATCATAAAGCAATCATAGGTGATTACACATAATATCGTTTTAGTGCATCTGAGTTGATTGGCTTTGGCCAGACTTCTCCATCCATTTCTGCAAGAATAAGGGCTCCTCCAGTTAGAACCCGATGAACCATGTACGGACCTTGCCAGTTGGGAGAGAATTTCCCCTTGGCTTCCTTTTGTTGTGGGAATATTTTCTTCAACACCAGCTGCCCCTGTATGAATTTCCTTGGCTTAACTCTTTTGTTGAAGGCTCTGGACATTCTGTTCTGATACAACTGACCGTGGCAAATTGCACTCATCCTTTTCCCATCTATAAGGGCTAACTGCTCGTAGCAACCTTTTACCCATTCTGCGTCGTCCAACTCTGCTTCTTGTATGATCCTTAAGGAGGGAATCTCTACCTCGGCGGGGATGACCGCCTCTGTACCATAGACCAGCATGTAGGGAGTTGCTCGGTCGATGTGCGGACTGTGGTGCTGTATCCCAGTAAAGCGAATGATAACTTCTCATGCCATTGTTTAGGACTTTTGACCATCCTCCTTCGTATCTTCTTGATATTCTTGTTGGCTGCCTCCACGGCTCCATTCATCTGAGGCCTATAGGCTGTAGAGTTCTTATGTTTGATCTTGAATGACTCACACATTGCTTTCATCAAGTTGCTGTTGAGATTGGAACCATTATCAGTGATGATTGATTCCGGAATTCCGAATCGGCAAACAATACGGTCACGGACGAAATCTGCCACAACTTTCTTAGTCACTGCTTTGTATGATGCTGCCTCAACCCATTTAGTAAAATAATCAATTGCCACCAGGATAAATCTGTGCCCGTTTGATGCGGCAGGCTCGATAGGTCCAATGACATCCATTCCCCAGGCGGCAAATGGCCACGGTGAGCTTGTTGCAGTAAGCTCGTTTGGAGGCACCTTTATCATGTCTGCATGTATCTGACAGCGATGGCACTTGCGAACGTACTGGATACAGTCTGTTTCCATAGTCATCCAAAAATACCATGCTCGGAGTATCTTCTTTGCTAAGACAAAACCATTCATGCGCGGCCCGTATGTCCCTGCGTGCACTTCGTCCAATAGTCTGGATGCTTCTTTTGCTTCAACACACCTTAGCAAACCCAAATCGGGAGTCCTCCTGTACAGGATTCCTCCGCTGTGAAAGAAGTTGTTGGATAATCTCCGGAGCGTGCGCTTTTGAGTGGCGTTGGCAAGTTCTGGGTATTCTCCTGTTGTCAAGTACTCCTTGATGTCGTGGAACCATGGTTTTCCATCCGCTTCTTCCTCAACGTGAGCACAATAAGCTGGCTGATCATAGATCTTTACTGGGATGGGATCAATGAAATTCGTATCTGGATGTTGGATCATGGCTGATAATGTAGCTAATGCATCAACGAACTCGTTCTGGACCCTGGAGACGTGCTGAAATTCTGTCTTCTGTCTTTGTGAATCTTTTCCTCAACTCCTGTATGTGATGCAAATAGGGAAGTATCTTAGAGTTTTTGGTGGCCCATTCTTCTCGCACTTGATGTATGAGCAGGTCTGAGTCCCCGATCACTAGTAACTCTTGAATGTTCATGTCAATGGCCATCTTGAGTCCTAGGATGCAAGCTTCGTATTCGTCCATATTATTTGTGCAAGGGAACCTGAGCTTGGCGGATACCGGGTAATGCTGGCCGGTTTCTGATACTAGGACTGCTCCTATGCCAACTCCTTTGAAATTTGCGGCTCCGTCGAAAAACAACCTCCAACCATCGTAGGATTCTGCAATATCTTCTCCTACAAAGGACACTTTTTCATCAAGAAAATACGTTTTCAGGGGTTCGTATTCTCCACCAACAGGATTCTCGGCAAGGTGATCTGCTATGGCTTGACCCTTGATTGCTTTTTGAGTCACGTAAACAATATCGAATTCACTCATCAAGATTTGCCACTTGGCGAGCTTGCCGGTGGGCATGGGCTTCTGGAAGATATACTTCAACGGATCCATCCTGGATATGAGATAGTTTCTAAGTGTTTACACCTACCCTTTCACATTGGGTCCTCTAGATCCAATTATTGTGGTCTGCAAGAACTACGAGGTCACCCTTGGCAAAATTCATCCTTCTTTTTGGAGGATAGTGATACTACTTCAATTTTTGCGATCAAAGTTGAGGGGCTTTCCTTCACCGTCGACCATCTCATTCGCATGTATAGCCCCCGACTTTATCGGGGAGGATTAATAAAGCTTCAGCGTCGGGCCAACAAGGCGGCCTTCTTGAGCATAGATGAGGACAAGGACTGGGGTTGGATGTGCCGATTTGTCCGAGTAAAGACCTCGGACCTGATCCCGGCCAAAAGCATGCCATTTCCGGAGAAATGGAATATGAAACGTAAGTATAATTCCATCTTTCAACTTTTGTTTATTATCTCCACTTTTTCATTTTTTCTTACCGGTGTTTTATCT
>NC_031993.1:27797937-27842959 GCF_001879085.1 Nicotiana attenuata
GTTACTCTCTTCCTCTTTCCCCGCTCGCTGAGGAGTTCTGCCGTTTTTATGGCGTATGCCCGGCACAGCTTTCCCCTTACCTATATAAGGCCTTTATTATGCTAGAAAAGTTTGCAGAGTTGGCCAGTTGTGAGGTCTCCATTCATCATCTACTGCATCTCTTCTCGCCTAGTTTCTACAGGGGGACGCTGATTCATCTCCGCCACCGTGGGACTAAAGGGTTGGTGACGGGAATGGATGATAAGGCGAATCACCAGTTCTGGTGCAGTTACTTCTTCGTCAGGACTGAGCACGTAGTGGCGGACCCAGCCGGGTTCCCTGAGCAGTGCAACTTCAATCGTAAGGGCCTTTTACCGTTCGTCACATATCTTGTTCATCCCTCCTCTTTTTGTTTCTGACTTTCTCATGTCTTTCTACTTTTAGCTAGTAAGCATCCACCTCCCTTGGTTCCTGATATCGAAGACTGGGTGACTCGCGTCTTACCTCATACTGTGGGGATTCGCGACTGGATGTCTTTTAATGAGCGCTTTGGTCCCAAGCCTTTGACTAGTGATTCTAACTCCCATTTCCACGACCCTTTCATTTTCGTTATAGCTTACCGCGATCTTGTCATCATTTTTTGTTGAATATGATTTTCTTTTTGCTCCAGGTCGGCGAGCTTCTAAGAAGGCGAAGGCTTCGGTGCCCGCATTCAGCTAATCAGTCGCTTCGGCTGGAATGCAATTCGTACTGGTTGAGTTTGCACGGGAGAGTCAAACCCTAGCTCTGCCGTTGGGTGATTCCGCCCCACAAGCAGCCATCACGTCGGCTGAGACCTTCGATCACCGCATCCTTCACCTGGTCGATGAGTCATCTCCTAACGAGGAGGAGGCAATATCGAGGAAAAGGCGGAGGGTAGAGACTGGAAGGGTCAGTGCTACTGATGCCGATTCGGAGAGGCCCATTATTTTGGATGCGGAGGCAGCACCCTTACTGGGAATTGAGGCTGCTCTCACACCGGTTGTCATTACGGAGGAAAGACTGTTAGAGGTTTAAGGGACCTTCGACAGAGGGGAACCTGCACGAGTAGCCGAGGCCGGGCCATCATTAGCGGACGGAAGAAATAAAACCATCCTCGTAGCAGATAATGGGTCGGGCTCCGATATCGACCCTGAGGAGGTGTGGGCTTTTGAGGAGAGGTTCACACGAGTGGAGATAATGACGAAGGGGCCTGATCGGCACATAGTCATCCCCGTGGATTACGACCTCTTATCCAATCCGAAATAGGCAGTGCTAGCCTTCACTTCTTTGTGTGCGAATTTTGAGAACAGGACGCTGCAGACGCTGAGGGATTCAGATATGTCGTTGGGTATATCTGGCATGGCCTTGCGAGTAGTTTGCTTTTCCCATGTTAGGTTAGCTTATTTTTATGTGTATTTCCACTGACCTATTTTCTTTTGCGTGCCAGACCCTTATTATGGAGATTGAGCGTGATCGGCGAGAAGAGCGTAGGACAGACCTCTTCAAGAAGATGGTATCCAAGTACAGAGAGTACCGTCTATGCATCGAACGCTAGTTGAATTACTTAGCCAGGACGGCCAGTTTCAGACGCTTAGCGACGGGCTCAAGCAGAAGGATCAGGAGCTAAAGGAGAAGGATAGGGAGCCGAAGGAGAATGAGGAGGAGCTTATGAGGACCATCGGCAGGTGCAGCGTGCTCGAGGGGGCACTGAGGGCTAAGGAGGATGAGCTCGAGGTGAGTAAGGGAGTGATGGCCGAAAACACTATACTTCAGGTGTAGGTGGCGTCTTTAAGGGTCGAGCTTGACTAGAGCGAAGCAAGGGCCATCAACTTGAGGGGTGATTTGAGCACCAGGGTCGAAGAGTTGCACCGAGCGAAGAAAGCAAGAATGACGGCTGAGGCGGAGGCGGCAGCCCTAGGGGGCGCCCTTCATGTTTACAAGTTTGAGCGAGCTACTGAGGAGAAAACTTCGACGCTCAAGGAGGTGAGATATAAGTAGAGGATTGGGGGTTTGGAGGCGGAGCTGTCTCAGCTGAATGAGTAGGTTCTCGCCCTAAGGGACGAGAAGGCATTGGTGCAGGCCCAACCGTCCACTTCTCATACTTCTGTCGCCCCCGGCGTGTCACAGGAGTTGTATGAAATCTCATGCTGAGGCCCAACTTCACATATACAGGTCACTAAAGACGGCTGGGAAGATTTTCGAGGCGGAGTTTGAGGATGTTCATGTCAAGGCGCGTGCAGCTCGTGATGCATGTGGTTATGATCTCGATATGCCCGGGTGAGATGATGATGAAGACACCTTGGATAGGCTTTCCTCTGACCCTTGTACTATGATGAGTATGTCAGTGACGTTGGTAATAGGGGGGATGGGGGGATGATATGGCGTGAAGTCTTTGTACTCGATTTTTGCTTTTTTGTGTTTTGCTGTTTTTGTGGGGCGCGTCTTTCCATCCCTTTGTAAAAATGTATTGGAATGGAATGATTGAAATGAAACAGTTGTCTTTTGTTGTGTATTTCTATCTCTTCTTTCTCCTTTTTTTTGTTGTGAGTTCTTTTGCGAGAAAGTCCCTGACTTTCAATTCGATTCGAACGAGGCCAAATGTATATTGATTCGAATTAGGTCAAATGTAAGTTAATTCAAGTGAGGTCGAATGTAGAAGGATTCGAACGAGGTCGAATGTATATTGATTCGAACGAGGTTGAATGTATATTAATTCGAACGAAGTCGAATGTAAGTTAATTCGAGCGAGGTCGAATGTAAGTTAATTCGAGAGAGGTCGAATGTAGAACGATTCGAAAGAGGTTGAATGTATATTGATTCGAACGAGGTCGAATGTAAGTTAATTCGAGCGAGGTTGAATGTAGAAAGATTCGAACGAGGCCGAATGTTTATTGATTCGAACGAGGTCAAATGTAAGTTAATTCGAGCGAGGTCGAACGTAGAATGATTCGAACGAGATCGAATGTAAGTTAATTCGAGCGAGGTCGAATGTAAGTTAATTCGAGCGAGGTCGAATGTAGAACGATTCGAACGAGGTGGAATGTATATTGATTCGAACGAGGTCGTATGTAAGTTAATTCGAGCGAGGTCGAATGTAGAATAATTCAAACGAGGTCAAATGTATATTGCCTTTGCGTTGGCGTGATGTGCAAATTTGGTGGAGGTGTAAGAAATACTGCTTTGTTTATTCATTGGAGAATATTACATTTCTTTTCGATCCGTACATACATTCGAGGAGTCCCAGTCTATCTAGTCCCTTTATCGCTCGGCCTAGAAAAGTAGTCGATATGCGGGGCGATGAACTAAATACCTAAACTCCGAGACGCCCCCTTCGTCGCCTCATTAAACCACCCCCCCCCCCCAAACCCAATTGGGACAAACTTGAGTGAGGGAAAAAGAGTACGACTTGGAGGACGTCCATCTTTAGAAGTTGAAGTATTTGAGGTGGGCGACGTTCCAATTGTTTGGTAGTAGTTTTCCCTCCATTGTTTCTAGTTGGAATGACCCTTTGTTTGTTGTTGCCGTGATTTTGTATGGTTCGTCCAAATTGATTTCCAGTTTGCCTTCTCGTGGGTCTTTTCTCGCTTGTGTTTTGGTTTTGAGTACATAATCCCCTACCTTGAGTGGTCCGACTTTGGCTTTTTTGTTGTAGTACCGTTCTGCTTGCTGTTTTTGAGCTATCATTCTTACATAGGCCATGCCTCTTCGTTCATCTATTTTTTCGAGGTCTTGCTTTCTGCTTTCATCACTACTTGGTCCGCTCTCGTTGGAGTATCTCAAACTTGGCTCCCCGACTTCGACTGGTATCACTGCGTCAGTCCCGTAGACTAGTGAATATGGCATTTTTCCTGTGCTTGTTTTTAGCGTGGTGCGGTATTCCCATAGCACCTTTGGTAGCATTTCCGGCCACAGTCCCTTCGCGTCCTCAAGCTTCTTCTTCATGACGTTCAGTATTGTTTTGTTGGAGGACTCCGCCTGACCGTTTCCTGCGGGATGATATGGCGTGGAGAGTACTCGCTTGATGTGCCATTTCTCGAAGAATTCGGTAGTCTTTTTCCGGTGAATTAAGGTCCGTTCTCACAACTGATTTCATTGGGGATGCCGAAGTGGCATATGATGTTCCTCCATATAAATGTGATAACTTCCTGTTTGCGTTTGGGGAAATGCACCTGCTTCTACCCACTTGGAAAAATAGTCAGTTAAAACCAAAAGAAATCTTATATTACCTCGTCCCACTGGAAAAGGTCCGACTATGTCCATCCCCCATTTGATGAATGGCCAACGCGATGTGAAGGAGTAGAGGTGCTCGCCCGCTTGGTGGATCATTGGAGCATATTTTTCGCATTGTTCACACTTTCTAACGAAGTCGGCGGCTTCCTTTTTCATGGTAGGCCAGTAATAGCCTGCCCGTATGAGGCATCTAACGAGGGCTCGATTATCAGTATGTGCTCCACAGTGGCCTTCGTATACTTCTTGAAGAACGCGTCTAGTTTGGTTTGGTCCTAGGCCCTTTGCCAAGGGACCGCCGAACGTTCTTTTGTATAGCACATGGTTGATGATACTGTATCGGGCCACCTACATTCGAAGCTTTTTGGCTTCTTTTTTTTCGGGTGGGAGCACTCCGTCCTATAAATATGACATAATACAGTTGTGTCAGTCCCGAGTCAAGTTTATAGTGTGTGCCTCAATTTGGTCTATCGACGAACGGAGGAGGGTGACCACATTTTCTTTTCCGCTTATGTTCTTGGTGGTCGCTGCTAATTTGGCAAGGCTGTCTGCTTCAATGTTTTATGCTCGGGGTATCTGATCGAGTTGGCACTTGTCGAACTCGGGCAGTAGCTTATGAATTTCTGCCTGATATTTTTGTAGCCTTTGTTCTTTTATTTAGAAAGTCCCCGTTACTTGGTTGATGACGAGTTGTGAGTCACGTCGGAGGATGACTCGTCGTGCTCCATACTTGAGAGCTAGTCTCAGAACTGCAATTACGGCCTCATACTTGGCCTTATTGTTAGTCATGTTGAGACATCGTACGGACTAGCGAATGACTTCGCCCGTTGGGACCTTGAGCACGAGTCCTAGTCCAGATCCTTCCGCGTTGGAGGCGCCATCGGTGTACACGACCCATAGGTCGAGTAACATGGGAGAGGTACAGGCGGCTTTTTGCTCGGCCCCAGGTGATATTTTGGCGCTTAAGTCGGCAACGAAGTCAGCAAGTACTTGCGACTTTATCGTTGTTCGCGGCTGATATGTTATATCGTGCTCGCTTAATTCGATGGCCTACTTGACCAATCTACCCGACAGCTCGAGTTTATGTAAGATGCTTCTTAGGGAGAAGGTCGTGACCACCAAGATGGGGTGGCATTGGAAATAGGGTCTCAGCTTTCGTGAAGCTACGACTAATGCCAGCGCTAGTTTTTCGAGGTGGGGGTACCTCGTTTCGGCATCGACCAGGGTTTTACTAATATAATAGACTGGAGATTCCGTACCTTTGTTTTTACAGGCCAAGACTGCGCTTACTGCGACGTCGGATACGGCCAGATAGATTAAGAGACGTTCGCCTTTTCTGCCTTGGCGAGTAATGGGGGTGAGGACAAGTATGCCTTTAGTTCTCTTGGGGCGTTGACACATTTGGAATTCCACTGGAGTCCATTGTCCTTTTTGAGAACGTTGAAGAATTTGTGGCATCTGTCAGAGATCGTGAGATGAACCTCAACAGGGCGGCTATACGGCCGGTCAACTCCTGCACTTGTTTCTTGTTGGTCAAAATTTCAGGTATTCCCTCTATAGACTTGATTTGGTCGGTATTGACCTCAATGCCTCTCTGTGACACCAAAAAACTGAGGAATTTTCCCGAGGTCACGCCAAAAGCACACTTTTCTAGGTTCAGCTTCATGCTGTATCGTCTGAGTATGTTGAAGGCTTCCCTTAGGTGGTCGATATGGTCCTCTTTTCTTTTTGATTTGACTAACGTGTCATCTATAGACTTCCATCATTTTGTTGAGTTATTATTTGAACATCTTGGTGACCAGCCTTTGATAGGTCGCCCCTACATTTTTCAACTCGAACGGCATGACTCTGTAGAGGTACGTCCCTTGGTGGGTGATGAAGGTGGTTTTCTCTCGGTCCTCCTCCTCCATGAGGATTTGGTTGTAGCTTGAGTAGGCATCCAAGAAGCTTAATAACTCGTGTCATGTTGTTGCGTCGATGAGTTGATCGATGTGAGGCAATGGGAAGGAGTCTTTCGGGCAGGCGTTTAGGTCCGTAAAGTCTACGCACATGCGCCATTTCCCGTTTTTCTTTTTCACCATGAACGCGTTAGTTACCCATTGGGGGTATTTTGACTCTCGAATGGAACGTTGGCGAGAAATTTTTCTACCTCTTCGTGGACGGCCTCGTTGATTGCAGCATTGAACTTTCTTCTGATTTGTTGTACTGGGGTGTGGAGTGGATCGACATTCAGCTTGTGTATTGCAATGTCTTTGGGGATACCGGGCATATCTGCATGGGAGAAAGCAAACAGATCGGCGTTGTCAGTTAAAAATTTATGGAATTTACCTGGTTTTGTTAGTTTTAGCCGATGTAGGCTTTTTTGCTATGGTCTCTTTCGTCCAGCTAGACGGGATTGAGGTCTTCCACTGTTGACCCTGTGGCTTCCATGACGTCGGGGTCTCTGACGATGCATGTTGGTTCGTAGGAATCGGGCCCCGACTTCGGTAATTTCTATGCTCCTGAGACCTCCTCTCTTAACTTATGGGTGTATATGCAATCTTGAGCGATGCAGTAGCATTCTTGAGTTGTGCGTTGTTCACCACGGATGCTGAATATCCCCCATGGGGTAGGGAACTTGATGACCTGTTATAAACTGGACGGGATGGACCTCTTGGCGTGTATCCAGGGTAGCCCTATAATGGCGTTGTAGGTGGTGTCTTGGTTCATGACATGGAATGTTGTTTGTAGGGTGACGCCCCCGGCCAAGAGGGGCAATGTTATCTCTCTGGAGGTTCGTTCAACTGCATTGTTAAAACATGTTAGTGTTATGCAGTGTGGTACTATCTTATCCTCAAGTCTCATTTATGTGAGAACCCTGGGATGGATAATACACGTTCCGCTCCAGTCGTCTACCATGATTCTTTTTACATCAGTATCTGAAATTCGTAAATTAATAACAAGAGCGTCAAAATGAGGAAAGGTCAAACCATGGGTATCAGACTTATCGAAGATGATACTGTCTTTGAGGTCATCATATCGTTCATGGGTGATCGACCGTTTCAATTTGTGTGTGGTGGTGAACTTCACATGGTTGACTGTTGCTTCGTCACCTCCGCCGATGATCATATGGATGGTGCGGGCGGGGGAGGGTGGCTTTGGGGGACCTTGATGTGGTTCTCGTCCACGGGCGAAATTGGCTCTTCCTCAGTCGCTCATCAACTCCTTTAAATGTCCTTGGTGGAGAATGTTCACTACTTATTGTCGCAGGGCTATGCAATCCACGGTCTTATGGCCTCGTTCCTGATGGAACTCGCAGAGGGCATTCGAGTTTCTGGAATTTGGGTCTGACTTCATCTTTTGTGGCCATTTCACCTAGGTGTCGAGCTTCTCTAGGGCGTAAACTATTTCTGAAGGAGATACACAAAAATTGTGAACAAATAAAGTGGATGCATACCTCTTTCGTTTCGGTGAGTTCCCATTTGTGGCATGGACGACCCTTAGGCTTGGCAGGGAGGTGGTGGGGCGGTCGTTCTGATGTACGGTTGGTGTCTTTCCTAGTTGAGGCGTGGACCTACGTGATCTCTTCAACTGGCGTTCCGACGATCTTTCCTAGATTCCATTTGTACTGTCGTTAGCCGTTGGGTTGGACCATTGAGGTCGTCCTCATCCGCTCTCACCTCGGCGCAGTAAGCGTTATGAATTTCTTCCCAGGTGGTGGGAGGGTATTTCATAAGTCTGCTTAATAATTGTTTGGTCGCCCTCGACCCATTTCTATTTAACCCGTTTTGAAAGGCCGCTACCGTCATCCCTTATGATACGTTTGGCAGGCTCATTCTTACACTGTTGAACCGGGCGAGGAAGTTCCTGAGTCCTTCGCCAGGCGACTGTTTTACGGCGAATATGTCATTCACTCTAGCTTCTGCATTCTTGGCCCCAGCATAGGCAGTGACGAACTTGTCGGCCATTTCTTCGAATGTCATTATGGAGCGTGTCGGTAGTTGTGAGTATCATGTTAAGGCTCCTCCTATTAGGGTTTCACCGAACTTATTCAGCAGCACCGACAGTACCTGCTCTTTCGAGAGGTCATTGCCTTTTACCCCCGTGATGTAATGAATGATATGGTCTTCGAGGTCTGTTGTGCCGTCGTATATTTTTAGGTATGGTGGCATTTTGAAGGTTTTGGGTATGGCATATGGGGCTGCCTCCTCGCTGTATGGCTACTCTACGAACTGGCCGACATCCCATTTTGGCAGGAGTTTTGGGGCGCCTGGTATCTTATCAACTCTTTCTTGGTGCTCCCTCATTTGGTCGCGGAGCGCTTTATTCTCATTCTCCATTTCATCTATTTTCTTCATAACAGCTATGAGGGCGTCATTACCTACATCAACATTGGTGTGAGGGTTACCTATTGGGGGAGGAACGTGTTGCTCGTTGATGGTTATTGGGGTGCCGACTCGTGCGGTGTTCCTACTCGTCGCCCCTTGAGCGGGTTTCTCGAGTATACTGCTTAGGGTACTTGTCAGCCACGCCTCCAATAACTTTTTTACTGCGGGCGGCGCTTCTTTCGTCGTGGACGTGAAGGCTCCCTTCTCATGTGAAGCGGTTACGCTCCCATGAGGAGGAGGTGAATCACTTTTCCCGGGTGAGATGCTCGGCGTCACGTTCTCCTCGTCTTCCCTATCCACCTCGTTGATGGTGCCTAGGAGATTTGTGGTGACACACATCACTATTGCCAATCTTTCCTCTCCTTTTCCATCCATTTTTAGCTTGTGCAAACAAGAAAAAAGGGAACTTTTGTCGTTTTTTTTTTAGATCTAGAACAAACTAAACTTTTTAACTAGGAACTCCCCACAGACGGCGCCAAATTGTTTGACCAAAAAATTTTAAGCCCTTTTAGTTAAACCAATTTAATAAATAGACAAGGGGTGAATCCTAGTTAAAAGTAATAAATTCCAGATCCGAAATTGAACAACTTGGACGGTATGGGACGGTGTCCACGTCAACACACGCCGAGTTAATGCTCAATGACTTGTAATAAATATGAGGATGAAAACATGCAATAAATGTGATAAATGGCATTAAATGTAATAAGAAGGAATATGTCACCCAAATGTTGAATGAGATGGATGATTCCTTCCCCTGACTACAACGTGTGACATTAGACAATGGAAATGAACTATGTGTTCTTGGATCCTGTGAACTAAAGAGGAATATTATGAGATGGAATCAAATAAGAAAGACAAGACAAGCTTTTTGTATATTCTTGATAGTCAATTCTTTGTAAGACGTTCTTTTCTAAAGGTCCCGAATCCCCTTTTGTTTCCTCTCTCTTCCTATTTATAAGGGATATCCCTAGAAAACCCTAAAAAAAGTACAATGTGGGGGAATATTCAATAGAATATTTCTATTCACAATCATAGGAATATTCTAACAATTGCAGCCATTTTCTCTCTACTCGACCTCGGCACTGGTCTTCCCCTTTGAGCGACTCCTCGCCACTGGACCGTGCTTGGTTTCGACCTCGGCCTCAGCTCGTCCATCTGCATTTGCTAAACTAGACCTAATTTTGGCCCATACACAGACTACGGCGGAGCCATATAGATCCAAGGGGTGAAAATTACACTGTTTAATAGATAAAAAATATTTTTTTTATGTGTATATATATACTATATATTGAATTCCCTTGATTTCTTCGTGTATTTACTTCTTTAACTTTTGACACCCCTTAATAAAAAAACCTGGCTCCGCTACTAATCGAGACCATAGGTCATGAAAGACCCCTATCCTTAACTATGTAGGGCTAATGAACTCCTCGCATTAGTCCATTATATTGTTTCCCTTCTTTGGGCTCGGGTCGATAGTACAACAACAACAACAACAATAACATACCCAATATAATCCCACGGGTGGGTTCTGGGGAGGGTAGTGTGTACGCGACCTTACCCCTACCTGGAGAGGTAGAGAGGCCGGCTCGAGTCGGTAGTAGCCATGGTAATAATGCAATGGTTAGAAGAAATAAAAGTTGTAGAAGAACAAACTCCCATTTGCCATGTTCTAATCTGCTACATTGTAAGTTTTCATCGTTTGAATACTTGTATAACCAATATTATTACATTCATCTGTGATCCAATATTTGCAAATAATGACTATGCTACCATTACAGAAATGCTAAGCTACTTCATTTCTCGTTGGCCAAAGGACTTCATTCCTCGGCATATCAATTAATTTGACAGGCACACCAAATCGATTTCCATCTTCTTGTTTTTGTTATACTATTCACCGTTGAAGTATATAATTAACACGCATAACTATTTTGAAGGAAAAAAGAATCGAATAAGAAAGGAAACCTTGTAGGTTCTGCTTTGCCTATTCAATCGCAACATACCTGGGAAAGTACAAGTACTACAAAATATGAATTTGAAGTTGCCATACCATTTCAGAAAACCTTCAAGTCGTAACATTTTAAGAGGATATACTTTCGTTTCTAATGGACATGACACGGTAGGGAATAAAGAAATAATACTAAATAAAGGAAGTTTTATTCATGTAAAGAGACAAAAGGAACTTCCCACGAGTCTGCAACAAAGACAGACAACACAAGTAACACAAAGTAACAAATAACACAAACACGATAAAATAACATCAACATGTGAATTTCCGAAAGGGCAGCATCTCAGGCACAAACCAGCAAAATGGAAAGGTGGAGACACTTGGGATCTCATTCCTCCTCGGACTCGGACTCAGCACTCTGTAACCATTCAACAAAGGGTTTGACATTCTTCCAAATTTTGGAGTCCTTGTTCCCAGCAGCACCCTTGCCGTACCACTGTACTATATATTCTTCCTCCAGCACATCAGCATCATATAAAGCTTTCAAAACCAGAGCCACTTCCTTCAGTGCAACTGGGTATTTCCCACAAAATTCTTCAATAGCTCGAAGCAATCGTAGCTGTGACTCCTCGTCTTGAGCAACAGCAGCAAGGTAACTTTTCTTCTTAAGAACCTCCTTGGCAAATCCTTTCTGAACGCCATCAGACAGTGCCTCGTACAGAGCAGTGATAACTTCCTGAGGAGACCCAGAGAGTGAACCCAAACAGGATTGCAATTGGCTGGCAGTAACTCCCTTTCTTATATTTGTTTTCACCTCCTCAACAAGCCTCTCGTGATTTGTCTCTCCATTCCCTGTCGTCGGATTCTTAGATGGCACCGCAGCAGCTGCTTTAGGACTTTGGGCTTGAGTAGCCACCTTGGACTTCTTCTCTGACTCAATTGTTGAAAGCATAACCATTTCGGCAGTTGCAGCATTTAGCTGTTCTTGTATACGCTGCTGAGCAGCTTCTAGTGATGTATCCGTCTGCCACTGGATGTCATCATCATCATCTTCTTCGTCCTCTTTCACATTAACATGGTTTCTAGGTGGTGAAGCACGATCCTCATCCGAGCCACCGTGTTTCTTTTTAGAGCTAGGTTTTGCACTAGAATCTTTGGAGGAAACCTTTTTCTTTGTCTTCAGCTTCTTCTGCTCTTCATCAGCAGCCTCGCCTTCCTTCAGTCGCTCCTTCTCAGCTCTTCTCATTGCTTTCTTGTCCTTGGAGCCCTTCTTAGGCTCGGGCGGGTTCTTCAGTATAAAAGTTGTCAGCTTGTCCCTCATGTCCACATCAGAAATGAAACCACACGCAGCGCATTTCAGTTGGATCATTTGAGTCTTAGTTATTATGACCTCCGTTTCAGGGTTTCCACAACCGTAGCACTGCACATATTTCTTAATAAAGTTCTCAAGAAGACCAGCAAGTTTAGGAGTTTCATGAGCTCCATTGACAAGTGCAGTTCCAGTTTTTTCATCAAATTTTGACTGAGCACCGAGCTCATTTCCAAAATATTTTGTAGTATAGGATGGGGGCCTTGCTAAAGCTTTGGCAATATCAACCATGTTCACCACATTTGTCTTGATTCCATTCCCACGCCCCTCTATCTTGGTAATCATCCTGGGCATCTTATACCTGTAGAAGGCATCATCACTGTTGCTGGCACCAATATTCTGCAAAGCCATCTTTGATTCAGTGAGATATTCCCAAATGAAGTGTTTGTTAGGAGTCTTCAGAGAATTCTTCAGCAGAACAATTGCACAGTATGTCGGCAGAAGGTTGTGCCTTGCAGCAACCACAGAAGTCAATGTGTTCTTCCTGTAATGATCCGAGATGCATACAGTAAACCCAACGTGAGAAATGATGGTTCTTTTTTCTTGACGTAGGACAATACTCTCCAAGCAATCCAATGGATCCCAAATAGAAGATGGCTTGTTCGGACATAAAAGAAGTTTCACTTAGACCACTACAACTCTGAAACTCCACAAAAATCACACTACCTGCAACCTTCAAAAAGAAGAACCACGAGTCAAATACGGGCAGAGAAACCAAAAGCTACTACACTACATTATACTAATAAATAGAGGCAAAAGACAATAATTGTGACAGACAGCAGACAGTTAGCAGACTGTTCCACCCTTAAGATTCAAAGTTGAATTCCTTTATGTCATAGCAGCATGAATAACTATACATTCTATAAAAAAATTGCAACAAATGGCAAAACCCATAAAGATGAATAAATAGATCGACAAAGGTACACCATGATAAATTAATCCGCCAAAGACCATCAACATTCCCTTAGGTCATTTATCAGTGTGTGTATATAAGCTTCTAAGTTGCATACTCCGGAAACACTTGGAAGAGAAACACAAGATTGCAGTCTTTCAAAAAATTATTTGTCCACAATGCCCCAATTCTTTACACTTCTTTAAACTGAATCATCAATAGCAGACAACATTCCTGTTATAATTTACCATACCATAGTCATTTTGGGGGTGGGGGTGGGGGTGGGGGTGGGGGTGGGGGAGATGACCATCTAAATGAATAAATTAGGCATCATGCCATCAGTAACGGAGCTAGGAATTTATACTTAAAAACAATAGAATATCTCTAGAGGGTTTTGGACTAGTGACTAACAGCAATTGAACTTGTAACTGAAAACAATTTCTGAACACCCTTTGCTACTTCACTTGACTTTTTCCTCATGTAAGGGAGATTCAACAGTTATAATTTTAAGTTATAACCACAATAAATTGCTTTTCTCTATTTACAGAATAATTTTTCAACAACTTCCCTTAACTCCACCACCACATGCCATAGAGCCATCCAGTGCTTAGGTAAGGCATCCTCAGCTTAGCGAAAAACAAAAGCACTTCATATAGGCAACAACTATCAAATAAGCTAATTCTTATACAATTTTACTCTGACTACAGCTTAAAACATACTCCCCCTCTGTCTTTTTGGTCTATCCAAATAGAATGACGCCTTTCTATATTTAGAAACAACTTAACTTTAAACTTTAATTTACCCTTATTGAGAAGATTTATAGTGTATATGGCTTGTTGTAGACCACAAGTTTCAATAGTTTTTCTTTTGTTCTTTCTTAAATACATTGCTCAATCAAACAAACTCACATAAATGGGATGGAGGGAGTACAAAAACCAATAGTCAACACCAAATTAATCGGAATCTGACATATGAACTACCATCAATACCCATTCCACTCTATTTCGCCTCCTTTCACTCCGATTCTAGAAAAAATTGTCTTTTAAACCAAATCAGAATTCCTATAAAGCAAGAGATTCTCTAGAAACAAAAAAAAAAACTAAATATCTCACGTATCAGTTACTAAATTCTCAATCAATCAAATAAAACTCAATCAATCAACTAAATAAAATAGATCGGAAAGGAGACGACTAAATAAAATAGATCAGAACGAAGATGAACTTATATATAACATAAATAAATACGCAACAAACATCGATTCAGCAACTCCAAAATTACGTTAATCAAATCGATGAAAAAGCTAAGAATAAGATTTAGAAAAAGATCTACAATGCAGCTTTCATGATGAAAATAGGTAAACGATACATAAAAACAAGAAGAAAAAGTAATCAAATACCTTATAGATTTGAAACGAGGAGGAACAAATCTGCAATAGAATGAAAGAGGAGAGAAACTGGAACACGTAAAATAGGGTTTAATATAGAGGAAAGGGAACTGAGGAGGAGGACAGGCAGCCCTAGAAGATTGTTTATATAGGGTTGGGAAGGGTATTATACCAGATACTTCTCTGCCTCTCCACGCCTTAAAATTTTTATTTTCGGATTTCGACTAACCTAATTAATCTTGGCCGTTATTATACCGACATAATTTTTATGCAAGACAGACTGTTTGGTTACGGAAGTAGAGGATGATTTGGTTGCCAAAACAAGTCATGTAAGATTGTTATGCAAAACTGCAAATGAATAATTATACCAAAATTGTTATGAGATGCGAGATAATAATATGATTGTTATGTATAGATTATCTATTCAAAGGATATTTTTGTCGTTAGACTTTCTTTATTCTTCTATTATTAATAATAAATGCATTCTTATTCATTTTATCACAAATAAAATATGGTATTATTATTAGCTATATAAAGATTAATGCTGACAACCAAACCTCTTATTTAGTTTGTCACAACCCAAACCAATGGCTGCGACGGGCACCCGGTACCTTGCTCAACCAAGTACCTACATAACGTATCATACTATCATAGATAACTGAGCCGGAGAGGCTGCCGTGAAATAGGTAGAATACAACATGTAATACCAACTTATACATAAGACATATGGGCCTCTAAGACCAAAATAATCACTTGTACACTGAACATAGGCCGACAAGGCCATACAATCTTTTACGTACATGACATCTGTCTACAAGCCTCTAAGAGTACACACTTAACATAAAGGTCGGGACAGGGCGCCGTCATACCAAACAATACGCGTCTAAGTCATACTGACCAAACAAGCAACTTCGGAGCAAATGGAGCGCACCAACATCTTTCGCTGAGCTAATAGCCTACCTGAAAGACTCTCGACCTGTCGATCGGGACCTGCAGGCATGAAACGCAGCGTCCCCAGGCAAAAGGGACGTCAGTACGAATAATGTACCGAGTATGTATGCCACGTAAATAAGTACATAACAGACATGGAAGAAATATAGAGTAAATGACTCAACCTGTAAGTCTGGATAACTCTGTAAAACATGAAATAATTAGTGTCACGCATATGCGTATGAATGTCATGTCGTGCATAGGTACATGTTTCATGACATCATCATGCCTCTGAGGGCATCCTATCATATCATCTCGGCCATTGTGGGCAAAATCATCCACGTATACCAATTGATGAGGTGGTAGTGCGTATATAACGCGATAACCTTTACCATATCCCATATACATATATACATATATATATATATATATACGCGTATACAACATCATCTGGTCATGTGTCAATGTGCATGTATAAATGCATGAAATGCATATGAAATACGTTAATAAAATCTCTCGGTACGTCATAAGACCATTATGCCTCTGATTAATATCATGAATTAAACTTTACCAACTTACGTATTTTTGAGACCCATAAACAGATGATAGAATAATATGACACATGGGAAATCAAGAACATAAGCATCTCTAGTATTTCTATGAATAGAGTCATTTACGGAAGTTGTGCATTTGCTCGTTTCGTTTGAATCGTATAGATCATGCCAAAAAGGAAAGAAGGGATAGACTTAACATACCTAGAGTAGGAAAAATCTGTGTGATATTCTTGAAAAAGGTTGCACCGTACTCCTTTAGAACCGCAAAATTTTACGTTGCAAATAATTCCTTTTGGATTCCTTTTAGTTGCGAGAACTCACGTTTTTTTGTGGGAATTCGGTAAGGAATTACATTGAACCCTCACATCTGATTGTAAAGTTTGAGAATGAATCTATTGAAAGGTTAGGAGAATGACTGAACGTCTTTCCCCACCTTGATTATAATATTGTATAGAATTTCTTAAAGTTGACAAGTCTTGTTGTTAGCATATTAAGCTGCCACTTAAAAAGAATGGCTGAGAGTCATTCATTTAGAATGTGGCTTGGTGCCACGTGGGGATGGGGGTGAGAAATTTAATCTTTATCCATTTATTAGTTAATTAGGTAATGTCCCGTTGCCGGTAATTAACCAACCACCCGCGTAATTAAAAATTATCTCAAATTACTTAAATTCTACTTATTTTTAATATACTTTATACATCATACTACCATGGTCATATGGTACCCTGTATGGTACTAGTCCATAAATATCGGGTATTATCGCTTGGCCCGTTTTATCCCAACATGCCAAACTTGGACGAAAATTTATTTTCTTTGACTTGCTTCCCCTCTCCTCTTCACGAATTTACTCATCACTTGTTTGAAATAGCACAATGCCTATAACTTTAAAATAATCCCATTCCCGAACTTACGTCGATTAATTTTCGACGAAACTTTAACATATAAAAATACGGGATATAACATCATTCCCCCCTTTGGAACATTCGTCCTCGAATGTTGACTGATAAACTTATCATTCTCATAACCCATAGCTTTTACGAATACTTTAGTGTTCCTCTTGCCATCTAGGCAACTATTCTGTGAATAAGTCTCAAGGCTAGGGCATTCCTCCCTTTAGTCCTCTTCCTCATGTCACGACTTGTGGTTAGGATCTTTTCAATCTTGTAACTGTTGCTACCTTCTGTTATGCAGCCTTTACGACTTTGACCTTGTAAGTGCGCTTATGCGACTCTTCTCCCCTTTTTCCTCTAGCTTCTAGCGAATCTCTAGGACTCACTTCGCAAACATATACAGAGCTTTAAGAAATGTCCCTCTGGGCATTTGTAGGTATACTAAAGTTCTTTGCTCGGTATTTTGTTGAAATTACAATTATTGCAACATCTTGTTTCATAGAACCGGTTATCTAACCGCGTGATTTTTACCGTATCTAGGTAGGCCATTCTATACAATAACTCTTACTTCAATTTATCGTTACTGAGGTCTGCTACCAAATTTCAGGTTACTCTTTTGCTGCTTATATGTATAGATCTGAGTCCTTTAATGCTTCCTCATTACTATTCATTTTAAGAACGACGGCCTATTCTCATCTTATATTTTGTAACTCTTATCCATCCATTGTTGATTCACCTCAATATTGATCTACACTCTACCACTGATAATTTGAAACCTCTCACGTAGTCACTAGGGCTCACGTTGCATCGAGGATCATTTGAAGTGATTAGACTAATCCACCTGGGGTGATACCATACTTCCATTGCATCCCAATGTGATTCACCTTGTGTGGGTATTTTAATCATGTCCAATTCATGAGATCCCTTTATTTTCTTTGTTAGATCATTACTCAATCGAAGGCCCAAACGTCATCCTTTATCTATCATAATTACATCCTTATTCTATTACCAAGGCAGCATTCCATTTCTTCTAAATGCTATTAGTCTTAAATTCCCTTGAGTTCATTCAAGCTATATTGAGTCAGCTCCTTTGTTTTCACAGGCTTAATCCCGAGGACTTATTCATTTTTGTCACTTTCTCACCTGCCTTCTTCTTTTCCTTACTCTTGTATTTCTAAAACCTTATCATTCTATCATAATTTAGCTTGCGATCAATTCCCATGCATTTTATGGAACACCAAGCGAGACACTGCATCGTCTCTAACTCTTCTTTTACTCTCTAATTAGACCTTTTGGTACTTAGAAAACATAGGTTGGGAAGTATTCGACTGACGACGCCACTATCATTCCTAGATAGTGAATCCCAACGCTTCTAGTCCTTTACCTGAAGTATGGACCACTCTCATCCTTCTATACTTGAGTATTCGTACGTTGTTCACCTTTACCTTACTTACTTTAAAATATCACCTTACATTCTTCTATCTTTCTTTCATAACCTCCCTCCCACATAGATATAAATCACATCCACTATTTGAAGCTCCATTATAATGCTTGCACCTCTGGTACCTATATAATCCTGTGGGAGCTCCATACTGACTTTTTATGAGGCTGCTACTTCTTCTAACTAACTTTATCGTAGAGTCGTTATAGGATATGGTTGTTGTAATATCTCCCTTGTACCTTCGATATTAAGAGTAATTTTGCAATATTCTCAATCACGATTTCTATAATTTCTAGGTCCAATAATCGGATTCCTGATTTACTTCGTTGATGTAACTCTTCAGTTTCCTCCTTCTTCTGATCGGCCTTTATGTCGGCTTAAATTATCTCCCGCTCTGGGGTTCATGGTATTAGTTATTCTGTTTAGCCGTTCATGGGTGCTGAGGAATATGCATGATACAATCCTTTAACAATTTAATCCTTCGTTTATGACATGGGCTCAATTATTTCTTTTGACGTATACCAGCATCTTCTACGTCTGTATATGCTGCATGTATAAAACTCTAAACCTTAAGGGCGTTCATAACGTAACCAACTCTGGATCATTGATCGAATAATCTCTTTCGTTCCATCTTAGCTTTCTTTCAAGGTAAGCTATTACTTTTCCCGGTCTTTCTGCCGCCGGTGTTGCGTCCATACTTAGCTTATCTTAGTGCCCACACATGCCAGAGTTTTTGTGCAACTCATATGATCTCGAATATTACTTCTATTTTACTTCCCGTTCATTAGCCACGGTAGGTGCCATTTTCCTTTGGAGAGCTTCCAATGTTGTTGTGAGACTGTTGTTACACGACCATTTCCTCTTTAGGTCGTTGTGCTTAGGTTGAAACCTTCTTCCTTATTTCCTCAGCTAGTCTTCCATTGTAGTACTTAGGGAGAACCCTTGACTCTCTTAAAGCTATGAGCTTATTACGGACCTTTTGATGTCCTTCCTTGCCTATAATCATCCGTAGTTGCCTACCTCCGTGCCCTTGTGCTTGTAGGGTTGCTTCTGAACTGATATTTTGACTGCCTTCCCAGTGGTACTTTCTTTTATCCCCGTAACACTCATACGGTACCTTTAACTACCCCGACTCTTATTTCAATATATCTCAAGTATTATGATGACATTACTGCGAGGCTGAATTCTCCATGTTGGGTTTTACTACATTTATCTTGCAAGATCTGCTGATTTGTCTGTAACTTCTTGTCTAGTCATGACTAGGCTCTTCCTGAATCAACTACTAACTACTCGTCAACCTATTCCCATATCCATATTCCGTGTAATCTCTCTTGGGTTATTTCCTTTGTCTAACTTACCTCTTGCACTAGCTCCTTATTTATCAATAACCTTCCAAGCAGGAACCCTTACTTCCTTTTTCTGACGTCATACTTACATAACGTTCTGGAACCATAGCATATCTGTAGGATTCGAATAAGTACAATCTCATCCCATTCTCATTTTTATCGCATTCTTCCTTTATCATTCTATATTCCCCCTTTAGGGGAATACTAAGTCTTGGAGCTACGACGACCTGCCTATAGATGTTTTTCCTCTCCATCTTTGGCGTCCTATCGCATCATCAATGACCCTTACTCGCCTTGGGGTAATCCTTCTGTACCAAGGATAACAAAATTCCTCACTCGCAATGGTGGCACTTAGTGTAACTGGCACATATAGTCCCTTAAGCTTAACTTTGCTCACATTGCTTGCTTTATGGAAGCGTTTTCCTGAATGACCATCCTCTGAATTCGTCATGGATCTTCTTCTGTTGTCCATTCTATTACTCCCGGAACGCAACCTGAAATTCTCATGATTGTTGATACCCAATTTTTCCCTGTATATTTTTTATATGCAAAATATCTTTAAAATAGCATATATACGTATATATAAGTATATCCAAGAATTTTACTATTTTCTCATAATTTGTAAGGTTTTAAACTGATTTATTTACCTTTTTCATCCATAAAAGCCCAATGATTATTTTTAAAATTATTAGTTTTTGGTAATTTAGTTACTGGAATCTTATATTTATACTAAAATATAGCTAGTATGATTTTTGCATATTTTTACAAATTTATTCAGTATTTTTAAAAGCTAAATTGCATTTAATTATAATATTAGCCTATTTTAAGATTTAATTGCATTTATAATTACAAAATTGGATCCAATATTTTTAATCTAATATTTTTATATTATTAATTAATTTAGTACCTTTAGTTCATTTCCAGAAATTATTTTACTATTTTTTATAAAATAAATAAGGGGAAATGGCTATTTAAATGTTAGCCTGTTTTTGTTTCGATTTTGGCTAGATTTGGCACCCCTAATCCAACCCAATTTCAATTTCAATTGCCCAGCCCAATTCCTAAAATTACCCAACCCATAGCCCGTCTAAACAACCCGCCCGGCTCCCCGTTTAATCCAGGCCGTTGATCGAAATGATCAACGGCCACCGTTCTCCCTTTCCTTTTTCATTTACCAATACTCCCTAAACCTAAATCATTTTCCACCTACCAGCCGCCTCTGAACCCCCCCCCCCCAATTCTCTTAAACTCTCTCGAAGCTTCTCAAAACCCTAGCCGCCTCCCACCACTTCCACCCTAAAGCCACCGGAATCCATGGCTTCCTATGCCATCGGAGTCCTACACCAGCCTCCTACGACTCCCACACACTTGGTTTTTAAAGATCAAGGCCTGACCACGACGGAGTTTGGTCCAGGCTTCGTTTGATTTGAGTTCTATGGCCATCTCCGGCCTAGCTCCGGCATGCCATGGTTGTTCGAGCCTAGTTTTGACTTCTCCGGATTAGATCAGTGACTTTTCCAAGCCTTTCTCACTACTGGGGTTCTTCTGAAACCCTAACCCTTCGAGGTTTTGCTGATCTCCTTAGATATGTTCCAGATCCATGCTTTCCTTAAGTTTTTAAAATGATTTTTCTGGCTTTTCTTCCAAAAACTACTTTCAAAATCATCTCTTTTCCGGCCTAGGGTTTTTTTGAAAGTATGTTAAATGTTTCTCTGACTTTCTTTTTCTTTTGTATTTGCCTCTACTGTGTTCTTGTATTTTCTTCTACCGTGTTCTTGTATGCTTTTTCTACTGTATTTTCCTCTACTGTGTTATTGTGAGTTTCTCCTACTGTATTTTCCATTATTATGTTCTTAAGTGTTCTTATTAAGTTCCACTTACTGAGCTCTGCTTAAGTTTCTTCCAAAACTTCTTAGCATGCTTCTTCTATTGTTCTTATCAATTTTTCCGTTATGCTTCTTCTACTCTAATTTCTTTGAGCTCTTCTACTGTGTTCTGCATGTTATTTTTCTATCATGTTTTCTCATGAGTTTTGTTGCTGGAAGAAATATGTTAGAAGTTTTAGTTCTTCTCTGAGACTTCTGAACCTGTTTCGATTTAATTATTTGCCCTCTCATCTTTGCACTCGATTAATGGTGGAAACCCTAGAATTTGGGGGTTCTTCCAAGTTTGGCTATGTGATTTGCTTGAACTAGGGTTTTATTTCAAAAATCTCTAACTCTTTCAGACCAATTTCGAGTCTCCAAACTAAGTTTGGACATCCTTGTTTTCATATGATTCTAACTTTTTGCTAAACTTTTCTAGGACCTTTTACATTGGACCTTTTTGTATGCTACTAGATGCTATTTCTCTTCTGCATTACTGACTTATGTGACAACCATTACCTACTGATTTTTGTAAAGACATGACATCTTCTTTCAACTCAACATGTCTGTATGCTCTTTATATGTGATGGACTTCCCTCTAAAATGGCTTTCGAATTTGTGATTAGTTCAGACTCCCTTCTGAATAGGTCTGATTGATTTTCTTTCCTTGTTTGCTGATTTTCCCTGTGACTCGACTTAAGTTAAAAAACCTTTTCTCAACTTTTCTGACTTGGTTCATTCATACTAAATCTCAGACCCTTTGATTTACTAGCTACTAATTGATTTACTTACCTTATATGTACAACCGTGTATTTCAAATTCTGTCCTTAAATAACTTCTATGTATTTACCCCTAATTGCCTACTTTGCACAAAATGCTTATTTAATTTCTTTCCTCATATAGTTTGTACCCGTTTGAATCTGAATCCCTTAATTAAAGGAAGTCTTGTGTAATTGATTTTTGATTGATATTCAGTTCCTTAACTATTTTCTTACCTTATTTCTGCCTGACTTTCAACACTATAAATGCACGACTCTTTAACACACAGCACACACAATTGACAATCCTTCAAAACACATATACAATCTTCCTGACTCACACTTACACAATAATATTCTCTCTTCTTGTCTGCACTGTGGCCTATTTACAAGACCTACTGTTTTCTCTACTTTTTTCTTTGAAACTGATATGTCCTGATTTAAGCTTCAGCATCACAACAATGTGTTTATTTATAGTTTGTATATCCATGTCTATTTACTATTTCTATAGAGCTCAATATTTCAATTAGCATGCTGTTCTCTTTCTGTTTGTTTCTGCTATGAATCCCTATTCCCTACCCCCTTATGTGTTTGAGCATATGGTTTAAGACATGGCAATATGTAAGTTATTGTCCATGAATTAAACTTGATCCCTTGGGATCCTAATCTCTAAATAGTGTGTTCTAACAGGCTTATGGGCGTGCCAACATTTCCCATTGCTGATTATGCCCACCAGCATATCTTTGCTTCTTTACCACCTCCCATATACCCCTATGTGTATTGGTTTGAGCTGTTTCCCTTTCCCTTTCCCCTCTTTCAACATTCTATTTCTGCACTTGCACTCTCTCTTAGTCCCTAAGTTCTGCCCCCCTCTTGTGAGCCTTGCCTTGGGACCTTGAGTTCCCTCTGAACTTGGACACTTGAGGGCCGGCCCTTCGACACTGCACTATGTCTTAATCTGGTGATACATTTGGGTGTGAGCACTGCCCGGAATCCATATGAGACTCTTAGGGAACTCTAACACATCCAAATGGGAGAAAGGCTTTGGATCATGATCTTATTGGAGTTGGTTTACTTCATATTTCAGACAGGAAGTCTGAATCAGGCTCTCCTTGGTTGTACTTTTAATTTCTGATGTATTTTCTTTTTATCTTCATTATGGGTTGTAATAATTTTGTAATAAACTCTTGGGGATGGCTAGTGAAAGGGGGAGGGATAACTATGTATGCGAAGGGTAGATATCCTGCCTATAGGTGTATTTCTGAATTTCTGCACTCTCATATAGATAACTTGCCTATAGATGTATTTCTGAATTTCCGCATTTCGCATATAGATACCATGTTTGTAGGAATTCTGCATTCTCTCATATAGATAATATGTCTATAAGTACCTGGAAATCTGAATCCTACATATGCACATAGAAAATATACGTATACGTTTTTCTGAATCTTGCATGTACATTCTTCATCAGGCAATCATGTTTATAGGTCTTAATCAATCAACTACAATTAGATATCATGTCCATAGGCTTTAAACGCAATTCAGTACCTAGATATCATATTTATAGGGTTTCTGCATTTTACCATGTATGTTAAAAGGGGTTTAAAATCAACACGCATAGAAAGCATGTCCATAGGAGTTATTCATCAAGTCTGAATCGCTTCACTCGCTTATAAGTCTAAAACCAGTAATAATTACGACCATCAGTTGCAGAACTTATGATCTCTTGCTAAAACTCGCTTTTCTTTAATAACTGACGACTTTTCTTAAATCAGTATGCATTCAGTTTATTTCATTGTTTCTGAAATCAGTAGATATCATGCCTATAGGATCCTCGTCCAACACTTAGGCAAGCCTTAGGGCTAAAATTATAAACTGAATCAGATTTTATTAGCTACAACCAGCAGGCAAGCCTGATTCGGGCTTCGTATCTGAACTATGTAATAAATCAGTTTGCCTCAACCTTTAAGTTTTAATCAGACTTTAAACAGTATGTGTAAGTCATGCTAGATTATGTGCTCTCTTTTATTTAAAGGAGGTTTATCTTAGCCCTCACTTGTTTATGTGCTTTCCCCCAACTTGCTATACGTGTTTTTTGTATGTCGCCTTAGAGTTTTTGCCGAAACTATAAACAAGCCTAATATCCCTTCCCTTTAGGATTAGTAGTCTTAACTGCCTCCGGGACTGATAGGATTGGGGCGGGTAATAGCATGCAATAAGTAAACGAGACCATTTCACGCTTTAATACCTTAACAGGGTGGGAAAGGATAGATATGGATATGATGACCACGCGATAACATCACGTGTAGCCCCTCACTGAGGAGTAATTACCGGATGTTGTGTGGGGTGATCCATATTATTTATAAACCTAGGACCCCCCCTCCCCTTTGTTTCTTTGATTCTTTGCTTCTTTTCCAAATTTTAAACTATTTCTCTAAGGAAAAATCAATCTCCTTTCTGTTCTTTCTAACTTTGCTTATTTGTAACCATTATGTGAAAATCCCCTCTCACTTGAAGTTTTTATTTGCCTATGTGTTATTTGCACTTAAGTCACAACAATAGTTTGGTCGGGAACCACACTAGCGGATCCTGAGGCGTGCCTAACACCTTCCCCTTGGGATAATTTCAAGCCCTTACCTAATCTTTGCTTATTCAAAATCAAACTCTTCTTAGTGTCCTAATGCACTTAAATCATTAGGTGGCGACTCTCCAATTCAAAACCCAATTCCCAAAAGGCAACGAGTTGTCTTCCCAAATGTCATAAACCCGATTTCGCGAGAAAAAGGGGGCGCGACAACATGGCGACTCCGCTGGGGATATTCTTTTAGGCTTTTACCATTTCAAGCTATTACTGTGACTTTACATTTCTTATGTGCCTTTATTTGTTTAGTCCTTTTAAGCATTTAATTCCCTCTTCTACTACAAAACTTACTTCTCTTTTGTTTCTTTCCCTTATTTCTTTTACTGCATTCCTTTATTACTGTTTTAAAATTATTATAATTATTACTTTATGAACGTGCAAGTACATGACAACTTATTTTAATTATTGCAACTGCATGTTTTCAACATCATATTCTACTCGTGCCAAACAAAATACCATAGCAATGCTTATAATGAGTGGTTGCACTCTTCCGATATTATCACCCTCCTAAATCCCGCAAAGGCATATTTGCGGTAAAACTAGTCGATCAGCAGTGCCGTCGACAGTTCCGCGCCTTTCCCTCTTGAGTTGTCTGCTCAAGGGTACCAGTCTAAAACCCCATAGAAACCCTTTCTGTTTAAATTGTGCATGCATCATGGTCAAACCTAGCCGAGTCAGTTATATTGTCCGCATAATGACTCTTTAAGATAGCCTTGTCCAAAATCCACCGGGTTTCCCTACAACCCAAACGGACATTATCACGTTCTGTGCATTTATTTGGAGAACTAAAATGTTTTTAAGCCAATTGTTGATATTAAATAGTCGAGTCTGGTGGAGGTAAGGGCCTAACTCTTTTTGTCTTGCAGAAATATGAGGCACGAAGTCCCTAGACTCGGCATGGTCACCAACATCCACCCCAAACTGCTAAGCTGGTGGAAGGACCTTCATTCCAGTGATCAGGCTCTTATCCGGAAATACCTAGGAAATCTACCTTCTCTCCTGGAAATCCAACCCAACAACAAAATCATAGAAACTGCTACTCTATTCTGGGATTGTGATAGGTCTGTGTTCCATTTCGGAGACATTGAGATGACACCCCTGCTGGAGGAAATAGGAGGACTGGCTGGTATACCGTGGGAAACTCCGGGTTTGTTAATGCCGGAAAACCGCAAGGGTAGAGGTTTTCTCAAAATGATGGGTCTAAAGAAGAATCCAGACTTGACATGTTTGAAAGAGTCGTACATTCCCTTTGACTACTTGTACGAGAGGTACGGTCACAACAAATCTTACCATACTTATCCTGATGAGTTCGCCCTTACATCATTGGGGCATATTCACCGAAGGGTCTTTGTATTCACGTTCTGTTTCTTGGGGATGATAGTGTTTCCAATGAAGAAAGCAAGAATCCATACCAGGCTAGCTATGGTCACCAAAACTCTAATGGAGGAATTGACGGACAACCATTCAGTCTCGTACCAATGATCATTGCAGAGATATACCGAGCCCTAGAAAGGTGTCAACAGGGAGCCAAACACTTCGAGGGTTGTAATCTGCTACTTCAACTTTGGCTCGTAGAACATCTCCAAAAGGGTGAGTACCGACAGGAAATCCATCGAAGGGACTGGGACGATCATATCGCTTTCCATCACCCAAAGCGAATGAATTATATCCCTGATATGTTTGCTCAGCCGGAGGATGCCAAGGGATGGGTAGAACTGTTTGAAAATCTAAAGGAAGACCAAGTACAATGGATGTTCGAGTGGTTCCCTACTAAAGACTTCATCGTTCGATCAAGGGATGCGCTATTTCTGATACTGATCGGTCTGAGGGGAACCTACCCTTATGTCCCTCTCCGAGTTATGAGACAGGCTGGTAGGAAGCAGGTTATACCAAGGGTCGACAAGATGAGTCACTTCCGGGCTGACTTCCAGAATGACGATAGTCCTTACAGGTGCCAGGCTTAGCACATGTGGCACTGCAAGATTGTCTTGGGAAGGGACACCATCGAACTAGACAGATACCATGCTGGTTGTACCCCATACTATTCAAGCTGGCTGGAGGACAATCATAATGGTCTGGGTCAACCCGAGTTTGTTCAAGGTCACAGGATCATCGATGAAAAGGCTGAAGCACAGGTCAAGTACAACCAACTGCGCAAGAGGATTGGGGAATGTGAAAGTGAGCACGGTGAAATACAAGAAGCCAATAAAAAACATATTGAAGAGTGGAAGGATATGGCTGTCAGCACCAACAAACAATTGGTCTATTTGGAGCGAGGTATAGTAGAGTTGGAAAAGAAGTTTCTAAAGAGGGTCGAAGACTGCCGGACTGCTGAAGGAAATGAAGGCGGACATCTGGCTAGAGCTTACTTGCTACTAGGACTGCGCGAGCTAGGGGAGCTGTTTGATGGAGCCAATGATGTCGAGTCTAGGGAAGGTCCCTCTGGGACCAAATAGATAGGGATTTCCATTTCCGCTTTATAAAATGTAATAAGGCCTATGGCCACTAGTGATTTTTATTTTCTTGTTATTTAGTGTCATTTTGGGGATTCGTCTACTTTTATCAATGAAATGAGGCATTTAGCATTCTAAGTTCTCCAAATCAACTTGTCGCTAGGCCTACCTTGGGCACAACGAGGTCCCCCAAAATTTGGACACGCTTTATATTTCAGCACTACATGTTTAAATATTGCAACATTTTTTCTAATAATCCTCACTGACTTGTTACCTTTTGTTTTTACTTTTTGTTTATTCCCCTCCCCAAAGGTTAGTTCGTGAACTCTGGCAACATCATCATATTTTACGAGATCCAGGGGCCCTCCACCTACTCCTCATCCCAGTCTTGTCAGACACAAAAACAAAGGAAAAATGAAAGATTCGAACAACTCAACTGAACGGGTAGAGGTCACTCATGGTACTCTGGTCCCCAAGGAAAATGCATCCCAACTAGAACAAAAGCTGTTGAAATTTCAGGAAGAACTTGATCAAGTCCGAAATCTGGCAAATCTATCATTTTCCCTCACTACCCCAGATATCAACCCCACACCTCCACAAAATATCCCAAAACCACAAAACCATCCCGCTCCTCATCACCACTGCAATACTTGCCACACTTCCAACAATACTCCACTGCTCATCCCGGAACCTTTAAACTTCACAAATAACCACTCCCACGCTCATCATAACACCCCCATCTACGTGGAAACCATGCCACACTCCACCCAACCCATTTCAAGCACACCCGAGTCTGATGATAAAGACTTACTCATCAGGAGTCTGGCTGAAGAGCTTAAGAAGTTGACTAGCCGAATTCAAGGCGTCGAAGGAAGCAAAGGGATTGAAGGGTTGAACTACGAAGATCTTTGCATACAACCTAATGTCGAACTGCCCGAGGGGTACAAACCTCCTAAGTTCGAGATGTTTGATAGTATAGAGGATCCGAGAGTTCATTTGAGAACATATTGCGACAAGCTGGTCGGAGTGGGGAGAGATGAGAAAATCCGCATGAAGCTTTTCATGAGGAGCTTGAAGGGAGATGCCTTCTCTTGGTACTTTAGCCAAGATCCGAAGAAGTGGTCAAACTGGGTGAGTATGGCTTCCGACTTTATGGACAGATTTAGGTTCAATACAGAAAATACGCCAGATGTGTTCTACATTCAGAACCTAAAGAAGAAGCCCACGGAAACATTCCGCGAGTATGCCACTCGTTGGAGATCAGAAGCTGCTAAGGTCAGACCTGCTTTCGAGGAAGAACAAATGAACAAGTTTTTCGTCCGGGCACAGGACCCGCAATACTATGAAAGACTGATGCTGATCGAGAATCATAAATTTTCTGACATGATCAAGCTGGGAGAAAGGATCGAGGAGGGCATCAAGAGTGGTATGGTTACGAACTTTGAAGCCTTGCAAGCTACCAATAAGGCTTTACAGTCTGGTGGTACGTCCAAGAAAAGGGACGTAGGTTCTGTAATGGTTGCACAGAGGACCAAATCCCCTATCAAATACCAAACGTATCCAATGCCTCCACCCACATATCAACCTACTCCGAACTACCAAGCACCCTCACCCTCTTACCAAACTCCACTACCCATGTATCAATCGTCTCCACCTCCCACATATCAACCCACTTCACCCAAATACTCCCAACCAGCACATGTCTACCAAGCCTACAATGCTCAGTCATCCCACTATCAATCACCTCCCACACGTCAAAACTTCCCTAGACCTCAACCAAATTTTGACCGCAGGCCTCCCAAATAGTACACCGCCATTGCTGAACCAATTGACCAGTTGTACGAAAGGCTCAAAGTTGTTGGTTATGTCACCCCTATCCCTGCTATAACCCCTGAAAACCCTTCTTAGTGGGTCAATCCAAATAAATCCTGTGCATACCATTCCGGCATGAAAGGGCATACCATTGATGAATGTCGCTCTCTGAAAGATAAAATCCAGAGTTTGATTGATAACAAGATCATTCTGGCAAAGAAGCCTGCTCCAAATGTCCGTAATAACCCTCTGCCAGACCACAAGGGCGGGGGTGTTCACATGATTGAAATAGAGGATGACTGGGACCCCAAGGATCCATCGGTTTAATCACAGAAGGCGACGATCAAAAGAAGCCAGTAGTCACCCTTAATCCAATTGTAGTCCAGATTCAGCCTTCTGGGGATGCCGAGGTAGATATGTCCATTCCACTTGAGTTTGAAGCACCATCCTCTGCAAAGACGCCAATGCCGATTGAGGTCGAATTTATGTCACCAGAAAATGCACCTACACCCTCCGAAGTTGCAGTTTTACCGCCTAAGGTGCATACTCCGTTCGGAGTAAAGATAGCCACGCCAATTCCAGTGGCGATGTCGGCCATGACACCATTCCATACAAAGGCTATACCATGGGACTACACAGCCGAGGCAAGAAGGAAAGGCAAGGTTAGGTTCGGAGAGGCTATTGCGGCATAAGGTATGACGAGAACTGATAGGGTTTATACCCCGGAACATCTAGCTGAGTCAAGCAAGCAGGCCTCTGGTCGTCCAACCATCACTGAAACCGGGCTCGATGATCTCTGGAGAAAGATACAAGCCAAGGAATACTCGGTCATTGACCAGCTGAACAAAATACCGGTACAGATCTCTATCCTGGCTTTGCTACAAAGTTCCGATGCACACAAGAATGCCTTGTTGAAGGTGCTGAGTGAGGCATATGTGCCAAGCAACATCATCGGAGGAGAGATAGTGAACATGGTAGGGTAGGTATTGGAAAGTCACAAGATCACTTTTCAAGAAGATGAGCTGCCACCAGAAGGTTTGAATCACAACAAGGCATTGCATATCACTGTGCAATGCGAAGATTATTTTATCACCAGAATCCTGATTGATGGGGGATCTAGTCTCAACATTTGTCTGTTGGTAACACTCAGGACATTGAGAAAAGAGCTGCATGAGATCAAGGATGGGGCCATCAACGTCAAAGCTTTCAACGGTTCCCAAAGGTCCACTATTGGGGAAATTAGCTTGTGTTTGCAAATGGGGCCTACTTGGTTTGTGTCGATTTTCAAGTGATAGACGTGCCAACATCTTACAAGTTGTTGTTGGGACGACCATGGATTCATGCCGCTGGGGCCGTAGCATCCACGCTACATCAGGCAGTGAAGTTTGAGTGGAATCACCAAGAGGTGATCATTCACGGCGACGGTAGCAATCCCATATACAGTCACCAGACCATCCCAACAATCAAAGGCAGAAGAAAGATAGGCGGGGAGACCTATCACCACATCGAGCGAGTCAACGCTGTTGACAAAGACAAGTGGTGGGATAACAAAATTGAAAGCATATTGAACTGGAGCGGATATGAACCTGGCAAGGGACTTGGAAAAAACCTTTAAGGAATCATTAAGCCCATCAAGCTCAAGAAACATGGCACCACCTTCGGATTGGGTATGAGTATACTTGGAAAGAATTTAACGACTGGTCACCACCATGGCACGGTCCTTACTATCCACTGGAGCAGCCAATACCACACTTGGAGCGAACTTTCCAGCCAGCCGATGTTATTTATGGGTCAGAAGAAGAGGAAGCACTGGCAGCAGTGAGGAATTTGTTCTTGGAAGACGATGAAATGGATTGTTGTGTCATTTTTGAGGAGGAGGGGGAGGAAGGCCCTTCCATACAGACTGCGAGCAGAGGGGCATGCCTCAATAATTGGACCATCAGAACCACCAGAGCCCGGCGAGCCTCGGGGTAGCAAGGCTGAACAAAGCATTATGCACTATCTTTTATTTTTACTAGTTGACTTTCCTTTCGCATTTTAAATTTTGCAATAAGATCTTCAATGTTCAAAACAGTTATGGAATTTATCAAAGCATTTCGATTTTTCTTATAAGTCAATACTCTTACTATTTTCTCTCATTACTTTACTTATACAGCATAACTATTACTTGTCTTGATGAACCAATGACTGTGACATACAATGAGACAACGCAACAAACAGACATAGATTTAGAGGAAGATGACATACCGGAAGAGATTGTTAAAGAAGTTGAGAATTTTGAGAACAGACCAAAGTCCAACCTGGACGAGACTGAGATTGTTAACCTGGGAGATGCAGAAAACGTCAAAGAAACACAAATCATCGTTCACTTACCACCGTCGGAAAAGAAGGAATACACAGAATTTCTAAGGGAATATGAGGACATATTTGCCTGGTCGTACGATGACATGACTGGTCTGAGTACATCTATTGTGGATCACAAATTCCCAACCGATCCAACCTGTCTGCCGATAAAGCAAAAGCTCAGAAAGTTTCAGCGGGATATGAGTCTAAAAATCAAGGAAGAAGTCACTAAGCAGGTCAAAGCTAAGGTTCTCAGGGTAGTAGAATATCCAACATGGTTAGCCAACATTGTGCTAGTACCGAAGAAGGATGGGAAGGTCAGAGTTTGTGTCGACTACCGGGATCTCAACTGGGCCAGTCCAAAAGACGACTTCCCCTTGCCAAACATACACATCCTGATTGACAATTGCGCCAAGCACGAGTTGCAATCATTTTTAGATTGTTTCGCTGGGTATCATCAGATCTGGATGGATGAAGAAGATGCTGAGAAAACAACTTTCATTACGCCGCGGGGAATGTACTGCTACAAGATGATGTCGTTTGGGTTAAAGAACGCAGGGGCCACCTACATGAGGGCTATGACTACCATTTTTCATGATATGATACACAAGGAGATCGAGGTATACGTAGATGATGTCATCATTAAGTCAAAGAAGGCCACTGATCACATGGAAGATTTGAGGAGATTCTTCAATAGACTGCGGAGGTACAACCTAAAGCTGAATCCCGCAAAGTGTGCATTTGGGGTTCTAGCTGGAAAATTGATTGGGTTTATTGTGAGTCGCCGGGGAACAGAACTGGATCCATCAAAGGCCAAAGCTATTCAAGAGTTTCCACCGCCAAAGAACAAGAAGGATGTGATGAGTTTCTTGGGAAGACTCAACTACATCAGCCGGTTCATAGCACAATCTACGGTCATCTGTGAGCCGATCTTCAAGATGTTGAAGAAGGATGTCGCCACCAAGTGGACTGATGAATGCTAGAAAGCTTTCGATAGAATTAAGGAATACTTGTCCACACCACCAGTTTTGGTCCCGCCCGAGCCAGGAAGACCTCTATTACTCTACCTCGCAGTATTGGACGGAGCATTCGGTTATGTTCTGGGGCAACATGATGAAACGGGGAGGAAGGAGCAGGCCATCTATTATCTCAGCAAGAAGTTCACCCCGTACGAAGCCCGGTATTCTCTGTTAGAGCGCACCTGTTGTGCTTTGACTTGGGTAGCTCAAAGTTGAGGCACTACTTCTGTGTCTATACTACATACCTCATATCAAGGATGGATCCTCTAAAGTACATTTTTCAGAAGCCCATGCCCACCGGCAAGCTAGCTAAGTGGCAAATCCTGTTGAGTGAATTCGACATTGTCTATGTAACTCAGAAAGCAATCAAGGGACAGGCACTAGCAGATCATCTTGCCGAAAACCCCGTGGATGGAGAATACGAACCCCTAAAGACGTATTTTCCTGATGAAGAGGTATCATTCATAGGAGAGGATATTGCAGAATCCTATGACGGTTGGAGAATGTTTTTCGATGGAGCAACAAATTTCAAAGGAGTTGGCATAGGAGCAGTCCTAGTGTCAGAAATCGGTCAGCATTATCCGGTGTCTGCCAAACTCAGGTTCCCGTGCACCAACAACATGGCCGAATACGTGGCCTGCATTTTAGGGCTCAAGATGGCCATTGACATGAACATCCAAGAGTTGCTAGTAATTGGGGATTCAGATCTGCTTATACATCAGGTTCGAGAAGAATGGGCGACCAAGAACTCCAGAATACTCCCTTATCTGCATCATGTACAGGAGTTGATAAAGAGGTTCACAAAGACAGAGTTCCAGCATGTTCCCAGAATCCAGAATGAGCTCGCCGATGCATTGGCTACCCTATCATCCATGATACAACATCCAGATAAGAACTTCATTGATCCTATTCCCGTGAAGATCTATGATCGGCTAGCTTACTGTGCTCATGTCGAAGAAGAAGCAGATGGAAAACCTTGGTTTCAGGATATCAAGGAATATTTGGCAAAAGGAGAATACCCACAGCTTACAAACACCATCCATTCTTGCTTTGATTCTCTGAAGTTCACTCTATTTTTTTTTAGAAAAAAACTCTGCTCCATCTGAAAACGATTTTGAAATGGTGAACCTATTTACTCTTACTGAGTTTCTGATTTTTATGTTCTCAAATCACTGGGTTACCAACCTCTGCCCAGAATCGTGCTATTTTACTTGTCCTGTACCTCATTAAATTACTGTTGCTACTTCATTTTTTTAAACCATGCTTTAACTGTTGTTACCTATTCTTTTGTAAAAACTCCTATCTTTGAGACCTTGAATGTGTTTAAGACATGCTAATTATGCGTTCATTTGAGGAGGGATTTGTGAGCCTTTATTTGATTTTCTATGTTCCCTTATGTGCAGTCCTATTTGTTATGTATGTCGCTTAGCATTTTGCCTTTAAACTTAAGGGTTCAGCCTAGTCCCTACCACATAGGAATAGTGGTCCTAAATACCCTCCAGGACTTATAGAACCGGGCGGGTAATAGCACGCGGTAAGTATTCGTGACCAACACACGCGTTTAGTAACCTTTACGGGGTGGGAAGGGTAGAATATGGAGATGATGACCGATGCGCTAATATCTCATGTAGCCCCTTTTCTAAGGAGCAATTACTGAGTATTGCATTAATGATCCATATTAATCATAAACCTAGGACCCCTCTCCCTTTGTTTGTTTTCGTCTCTTCTTGTAAAACCATTCAAATCTTTTCATAAATCTCTGTCTTCCTACGTACCTTCAAAGTCTTTTTAGCTTATTTGCAATGTTGTATATTTGAATCTTTGATTGTTTATTTGATTACATGAAGTCACAATATAGCATGGCCGGGAACCACACTAGTGGATCTTGAGGGGTGCCTAACACCTTCCCCTCGAGATAATTTCTAGTCCTTACCCAAACTCTGGTTTTCCAACTCAAAAACCCTCAGTGTCCTAATGCACTTAATCATTAGGTGGCGACTCTTCAATTCCAAAAACCCAAATCCCAAAAGGGAATAGAGTTGTCCTCCCAAATGTCGTAAACCCGATTTTGCGAGAAAAAGGAGGCATCGACTCCCCCAAACCAAACCTTTCCCCCCCCCCCTCACTCGTCTCTCACTATCTCCAGAGACCCCCTGTAACGCCACTGCCAGCCGCCATCGAAAATCGGGCCACGGCGGCGGCAAGTCTCCAATCACCATCAAAAATACCGCCCAGACTCCCTTCACCCTCCTCTTTCCAAATCCGTGCTTCACTTCCTTCGAATCTGCCCAGAACTCTTCGAATATCAATTTGAAGGGATGAACCCTAGCGCCGCCCTAAGATTCTCCGGTGGCGGCGCCTCTTCCAAATATTCATATTAATATCAAAATTTAGCATTTTTCACACAGAATTCATGTTTAAGTTTTCCGGCTACGCGCCCGGACTGCGCACGCAAATCGAGGCAACCCCGAATGATGTTTTCAAGGCCTCGGAAGCACAGAATGAATAAGAAAACAGGTGATGACCCTTTGGGTCGTCACATTCTCCACCTCTAAAACAATCGTTCATCCTCGAACGGACAAAAGAAAGAAGTACCTGAGTCGGGGAAAAGATGGGGATAACGGCTCCGCATATCAGACTCGGACTCCCAGGTCGATGCCTCAGGAGGCTGACCTCCCCACTGAACTCGAAAAGAAGGAAAACTCTTGGATCTCAACTGACGAACCTGCCGGTCTAGAATAGCTACCGGCTCCTCCTCATAGGACAAATCCTTGTCCAACTGGACAATGCTGAAGTCTAACACGTGGGCTGGATCACCGTGATACCTCCGAAGCATGGATACATGAAAAACTGGATGCACGGCTGATAAGCTAGGCGGCAATGCAAGTCTATAAGCCACCTCTCCCACTCGATCAAGATTCTCAACCGGACCAATGTACCTAGGGCTAAGCTTGCCCTTCTTCCCGAATCTCATCACGCCCTTCATAGGCGACACTCGGAGCAATACCCGCTTACCAACCATGAAAGCTACATCTCGAACCTTACGATCTGCATAGCTCTTTTGCCTGGACTGAGCTGAACGAAGCCTATCCTGAATGATCTTGACCTTGTCCAAGGCCTCTTAAACCAAATCCGTACCTATCAACCGAGCCTCTCCCGGCTCAAACCATCCAATCGGAGACCGACACCGCCTACCATACAAAGCCTCATAAGGAGCCATCTGGATGCTCGACTAGTAGCTGTTGCTGTAGGAAAACTCCGCTAAAGGCAAGAACTGATCCCATGAACCTCCAAAGTCAATAACACAAGCCCGGAGCATATCCTCCAAAATCTGAATAGTCCGCTCGGACTGACCGTCTGTCTGGGGATGGAATGCTGTGCTCAACTCTACCCGTGTGCCCAACTCTCGCTGAACTGCTCTCCAGAAGCGCGAGGTAAACTGCGTACCCCGGTCCGAAATGATAGATGTCGGCACACCATGAAGGCGAACAAGCTCCCGGATATAAATCTCAGCTAATCTCTCGGATGAATAGGAGACTGCCACAGGAATGAAATGCGCTGACTTGGTCAGCCTATCCACAATGACCCAAACTGCATCGAACTTCTTCCGAGTCAATGGAAGTCCGGTAACAAAGTCCATAGTGATCCTCTCCCACTTCCACTCGGGAAGCTCAATCCTCTGAAATAAACCACCAGGCCTCTGATGCTCATACTTAACCTGCTGACAATTCAAACACCGAGCCACAAATGCAACAATATCCTTCTTTATTCTACGCCACCAATAATGCTGCCGCAAATCCTGGTACATCTTCGCGGCGCCGGGATGAATAGAGTACCGGGAACTATGGGCCTCCTCTAAGATCAACTCTCGAAGCCCGTCCACATTGGGCACACAAACTCTCCCCTACAATCTCAAAACTCCATCCGCATCTAAGGTAACAATCCTGGCGCCTCCACGCTGCACCGTGTCTCTGAGGACACACAAATGGGAATCATCAAACTGCCGATCATGGATACACTCCAATAATGAAGAACGGACGACCGTGCAAGCCAACACACGACTGGGCTCAGAAACATCCAGTCTCACGAACTGAATGGCTAAGGCCTGAACATCCAATGCAAGCGGCTTCTGACTGACTGAAATATAAGCAAGATTGCCCATACTGGCTGACTTCCTACTCAAAGCATCGGCCACCACATTGGCCTTCCCCGGATGGTATAAAATGGTGACATCATAATCTTTCAACAACTCCAACCACCTCCTCTGCCTCAAATTCAACTCCTTTTGCTTGAACAGGTACTGAAGGCTCTTGTGGTCAGTGAACACCTCACATGCCACGCCATACAAATAGTACCTCCAAATCTTCAAGGCGTGAACAATGGCTGCCAACTCTAAATCATGCACTGGATAGTTCTTTTCATGAATCTTCAACTGTCTCGAAGCATAGGCAATGACCTTGCCGTCCTGCATCAACATTGCTCCAAGCCCAACACGGGAAGCATCCCAATAAATGGTATAGGGCCCTGAACATGTGGGCAAAATCAACACCAGTGCCGTAGTCAGAGCTGTCTTGAGCTTTTGAAAGCTCGCCTCACACTCGTCCGAACATCTGAACTGGGCACCCTTCTGGGTCAACCTGGTCATCGGGGCTGCAATAGATGAAAACCCCTCCACAAACCGACGATAGTAGCCCGCCAACCCCAAGAAACTCCGAATCTCTGTAGCTGATGCTGGTCTAGGCCAGTTCTTGATTGCCTCAATCTTCTTCGGGTCTACCTGAATACCATCTGTTGATACAACGTGACCCAGAAATGCAACTAAACTTAGCCAGAACTCACACTTGGAGAACTTGGCATATAGATGACTATCCCTCAGAGACTGAAGAACCACTCTAAGGTGCTGCTCGTGCTCCTCCTGGCTGCGGGAGTACACCAAGATATCATCAATAAAGACTATCACGAACATATCCAAATATGGCCTGAACACTCGGTTCATCAACTCCATAAATGCCGCTGGGGCATTGGTCAACCCAAATGACATGACCAAGAACTCATAATGCCCATACCGAGTACGGAAAGCTGTCTTAGGGACATCAGATGCCCTAATCCTTAGCTGATGGTAGCCAGACCGCAAGTCGATCTTGGAGAATACCCTGGCACCCTGAAGCTGGTCGAACAAATCATCAATCCTCGGCAGTGGATACTTATTCTTAATCGTTACCTTATTCAATTGTCGGTAATCAATACACATTCTCATTGACCCATCCTTCTTCTTGACAAATAACACCGACGCACCCCAAGGAGAGACACTGGGTCTAATGAAACCCTTCTCAAGCAAATCCTGCAACTGGTCCTTTAACTCCTTCGGCTCCGGTGGGGCCATACGATATGGCGGGATAAAAATGGGCTGGGTGCCCGGAGCCAAATCAATACAGAAATCAATGTCCCTATCGGGTGGCATACCCGGCAGGTCTGAAGGGAAAACATCTGGAAACTCCCGGACAATAGGCACGGAGTCTATATGAGGAACCTCAGCAGTGGAATCACGAACATAGGCCAAATAGGCCAGACACCCCTTCTCGACCATACGTCGAGCCTTCACGTACGAAATGACGCTGCGGGTAGAATAACCTGGAGTGCCTTTCCACTCTTAACGAGGCATGTCCGGCAAAGCTAAGATCACAGTCTTGGCATAGCAGTCCAAGATAGCGTGATAGGGTGATAACCAGTCCATACCCAAAATGATATCAAAGTCAACCATATCTAAGAGCAACAAGTCTGCATGGGTCTCAAGACCCCCAATCACTACAACACGCGAACGATGGACTCGGTCGACTACGATAGAGTCCCCCACCAGTGTAGACACATATACATGAACACCCAATGCATCACTAGGCATGACTAAGCATGGTGCGAAATAAGATGAAACAAAAGAATACGTAGACCCTGGATCAAATAGTACCGAAGCATCTCGATCACAAACCAGAACCGTACCTGTGATGACTGCATCTGGAGCCTCAGCCTCGGGCATGGCCTGAAGAGCATAACAATGGGGCTGGGCCCCATCACCTTGAACCGTATCCCTAGGTCAGTCTGCTGCTAGCTGACCTCCACCCCTGGCGGTTTGAGCTCCACCTCTATGACCTCTACCTCCACCTCTAGTACCTCTACCCCCGCCTCTAGCTGGCTGGGCTGGCTGTGGAGCACCTAGTGCCTGAACCATGGCGCGAGAACCCTGGTGCGAAGAACTGCTCGGTGCTCGAGGGCAAAATCTGGCAATATGACTCGTGTCACCACAAGTGTAACAAGCCCTCGGCTGCTAAGTTTGCTGTCCCTGTCGACCTGAATTGCCTCCGCGGAAACTCTAAAGTGACGGTGCGCTGATAGGAGCTAGCGGTGCACTGAATGACTGCTGATCCGAATAATGCCCACGGAAACCACGATCACCTGGGGCACCCTACGAAACCTGGAGGGCTGAGTGGAAAGGACTGGAAGGCTGACCCCTCTCATAAGAATCCCTGCCTCCAGATGAGGCACCACTGAATCGGCCTGAGTGGCGGGGTCTCTTGTCTACTCTATGACCACCCCCTGTGGCAAAACCATCTCGATCCTCCGGGCCATATTGGCCGCCTCCTGAAAAGTAATATCACTCCCCGCCTCTCTGGCCATCTGAAGACGAATAGGCTGGATCAAACCATCAATAAATCTCCTCACCATCTCCCTCTCAGTGGGGAGTATGACAAGAGCATGGCGAGCTAGATCGATAAACTTGGTCTCATACTGAGTGACCGTCATGGATCCCTGTTGGAGGCGCTCAAACTGCCTCCGATAAGCATCCCTCTGAGTAACGGGGAGAAACTTCTCCAGAAACAACTCTGAAAACTGATCCCAAGTCAAAGACGGCGACCCTGCTGGTCTGGCTAAACAGAAATCCCTCCACCAAGTCTTGGCGGATCCAGATAGACGAAAGGCAGCAAAATCAACTCCATTGGACTCTACAAGGCCCATGTTACGAAGAACCTCGTGGAAACTATATAAGAAATCCTGGGGGTCCTTAGAAGAAGCATCGCTGAACGTAGCCGTGAAGAGCTTGGTGAACCTGTCTTGCCTCCACAAAGCATCTGCGGACATAGCCGCTCCATCGCCGGCATGTGCAACTACCCCCGGCTGAACTGCCGTAGCTGGCTGAGCCGCTGGAATCTGAAACTGGGGAGCTACCTACTCCGGAGTACGTGTAGCAGGAGTCTGGGCTCCTCCTCCAGCCTAAGAAGTGGCTGGTGCTACAAGAAGCAATCCTGCTTGGGTCACACTCTCCATGAGGCCCACCAACCGGACCAAAGCGTCCTGAAGGACTGGGGTAGCAATAAACCCCTCTGGGACCTGAGCTGGGCCCATCGGAATTGCTGGGGCTGGGGCCGGAACCTCCTCGTCAAGGTCAACCTGAGGCTCCGCCACTGGTGCTGCTGCTCGGGGCTGAGCTCTGCCCCTACCTCGACCTCTAGCACGGCCTCGTCCTCTGCCCCTAGCGAGAGCTGCCTGGGGCTCAGACTGCTGATCGGTAGATTAAGAAGCGCGTGTTCTCGCCATCTGCGAAAAAATAGAGTGGAAATCCAATTAGCATCGAGAAACAGAACCGCACGACTAGAAAGAACAAATGTGAAACTTTTCCTAACTCTGTAGCCTCTAGGGGATAAATACAGACGTCTCCGTACCGATCCCTCAGACTCTACCAAGTTTGTCCATGAGTTGTGAGACCTATGTAACCTAGTGCTCTGATACCAACTTGTCACGACCCGGATGTCCCACCCTCGGGAGTCATGATGGCGCCTACTCGTAGTACCTAGGCAAGCCAATTTAATTACATTTCCATCAATAAACAAATCTTTTTAACAATTTATGGCAATAATATAAAACAAAGAATTAAATGATAGCGAAAGTCTTAATTATAGAAACTGAATAAAACACGGAGTAGTCAATATAAGCCTCTACCCAAGATGGGTGTCACAATACTCACAAACTGCTAAGAATTTCTAAATACAAGGGTCTGAACGAACACATAAGCTGTTTGTCTCGAATACAAAGAGGCAACAGTCTAAAAGAGAGAATAAGAGAGAGACGCCGGGCCTGCGGACGCCTGCAAGGCTACCTCGGGTCTCACGATACTGAAAGCCTGCTCCCGTGCTAATGCTGCTGCTGCTTTGCTCGAAACCTGGACCTGTGCAAAAATATGCACAGAGTGTAGAATCAGCACAACCGACCCCATGTGCTGGTAAGTGTCTAGCCTAACCCCGGCAAAGTAGTGACGAGGCTAGACCAGACTACCACATAAACCTGTGCAATTTCATGTATATATATATACAGTGGAATCGAAATAAAAAACAGATAAACAATATGGGAGGGGAAACATTCTGTGGGGAGTATAATAATTTCCAATAAGAGTCGTCCTGTAATAAAGGAATACATCACAACTCAATAATAGGTAGTGAAACAGAATTCAACCAGTGCACGGCATCACCCTTCGTGCTTTTACTCTCGTCCTCACCAAGCAATATCATCTACACGGCATCACCCTTCGTGCTTTTACTCTCATTCCTCACATATATCAATAGAATTGGCACGGAATGGTACATCGTGTGGCACGGCATCACCCTTCGTGCTTTAACACTCTTTCTCATAATAAGCAAACAATGCACGACATCACCCTTCGTGCTTTACACTCTTTCCTTACCGTAAAAAAACAGTGCACGGCATCACCCTTCGTGCTTTAACACTCTTCCTCACCCAATCAACAATCACAAACAAGGGCAAGGGAATAAATAAACCATAACAAAAATCCCGGCAAGGGAACACAACAACAATTAAAAACCCGGCAAGGGTACAATATCAATAACCAACAACGTCCCGGCAAGGGAATAAATCATTAACTCTTTTCTTTCTTTCACTTTCATCTCATAGTTCACATTATCACTTGAGCCAATGCTCCAAAGAATTACTTATCTCATGTACCTTCACAAATCTGTATTTCAACCCGAGCCAATGCTCCACGAAGTTTCAAGATCACAATCTCTTTCACAAGGTCTTTACAACATACAGAAGTCATCCTTTAAGCATGGAAGGCATAACAACAACCAAACTATTCGCAAATAAGGACTCAGGGTCATGATAGACACCAATGTATAGATACTTGTCACCATGCCTATACATCGTACTAGCAAGTTACAAATAAGACTCAACTTATATTCCCTCAAGCTAGGGTTAAACCAAACACTTACCTCGATGCCTTGAACTCAACTCAAGCCTCAACTATGGCTTTACCTCGAAATTTCACCTCCAACCCGCTCAAATCTAGCCACAAATTACTTAATTACATAAACAAACACTAAATGAATCAATTTGAATGCATAGAAATGAATTTCCAAAGTTTTTCCCAAAAATTGCAAAATCTCCCCCGGGCCCACGTGGTCAAAACCCGAGGTTCGAACCAAAACCCGGTTACCCATTCCCTCACGAACTCAAATATGCAATTTGTTTTAAAATCAAACCTCAAATTGAGGTCCAAATCCCCAATTTATAGAAAACCTAGGTTCTACCCAAAACCCTCAATTTCACCCATGAAAAACATTGATTTTAAGTTGGAAACATGTTAAATGATGTTAAAGATTGAAAGAAATGAGTAAAAACCAACTTACAAATGATTTAGGATGAAGCTTGTTCTTGAAAAATCGCCCAAGGAGTTGTGTTTTGAAAGTGGGGTGAAAAATGGTCTAAAATTCGACTAAGTATAAAATATGCAGGTTGCGGATGTGGAAAATGCGAACTGGGACCTGCTACTTTGGGAATTGCGAACAAAAGTTCGCATTTGCGAACCATTGGCTTATTTGGGGACTTTGCATTTGCGAACAAAAGTGTCGCATTTGCGAAAGTCCCAGCTTTCGCATTTGCGATGCTATGATCGCATTTGCGATCCCTGTGCAATGTTGGCACCTTCGCATTTGCGAAGTGTTTTTCGCATTTGCGAGCCAGGCTTTCGCAAGTGTGAAGCCTGCAGGTCAGATCACACCAGCAATTTTCCAAGACCAAAAATGCACTCCGTGGCCCATCCAAAACTCACCCGAGCCCTCGGGGCTCCAAACCAAATATACACACAACCTCAAAAACATCCTACGGACTTACTCGTGCGATCAAATCGACAAAACAACATAAAAAATAACGGATCAAGCCTCAAAACTCATGATTTCTTCCAAATTTTCATAAAACATCAATTTTCCATTTTAAGTCCCAAACACGTCAAACAACGTCCAATTTCAACCAAACTTCACAGAAAGCGCTTAAACCACATATAAGACTTGTACCGGGCGCTGGAACCAAAATACGGGCCCGATATCACAGTCTTTTAATCAAATTTCATTTCCAATTTCCATAATAATTTCAGAAAAACAATTTTTCTCAAAAATTCATTTCTCGAGCTTGGAACCTCGAAATTCGATTCCGGGCATACGCCCGAGTCCCACATTTATCTACGGACCCTCCGGGACCGTCAAATCACGGGTCCGGATCCGTTTATTCAAAATGTTGACCGAAGTCAAATATATTCATATTAATATCAAAATTTAGCATTTTTCACACAGAATTCATATTTAAGCTTTCCAGCTACGCGCTCGGACTGCGCACGCAAATCGAGGCAACCCCGAATAAGGTTTTCAAGGCCTCGGAAGCACGGAATGAATAAGAAAATAGGTGATGACCCTTTGGGTCGTCATAGTGTCCCACTGCTCCAGAGTGGTATTCATATCTAGCATCAGCTCGGTGCGAGGGGGACTCGGGAGTCGGCCGGTTCGGGGCCACTGGCTGTAATAGATCAAGCGTGATTAGCTTTTGGAACAAGCTTGAATACGATTCACCAATAGGGGTGAACTGATTCTTTCTGAAAGGCTCTCTTGGGCGAGGATTGTATTAGGGACCATTTGGTTGAGGATTATATGGAGCTTGGTAAGGATGGGCATTTCTGGGAGGTCGAGCTCGGTTTTGTGGATAATTTTGTGGTCGCGTGTAAGGTTGTGTGTTCATCACCGCATAGGGAGGCGGTGCCACGGCATAAGCAGCATCTTGAAGGGGATAATAGTGTTGAGGGACCTCAGGAAGCATATATGACTGGTTGAATGACCTGCGGGCCCCCCTCGAGCTGGAAGCCATCATGGCTTCCTTCTTCTCTCCCGTTTCTATTTATCAAACCCTCTGAACCATTTTAAACATCTAGTGATGTGGCTTTAAAAGCAGCGTGGCTCAAGATTCGACCCGTTTTTAGCCCACTTTCTACAATCTCCCCAATTTTGATAGCCTCAGCGAACGACTTACCCACAGCAGACATCATGTTCTGGAAGTAGTCAAACTCTTGGACCTGCAGAAAAACCGTGACCATTTCAGTTTCGTCTATTGGAGGCTTTACCCTGGCAGCTTGCTCATGCCATTTGACAACATATTTGCGGAATTATTCCGTGATCTTCTTTTTCAAAAGAGTTTCTCTCCGAAGCGATGTCCACATTATATTGGTACTGGCAAACAAAATCTCGGGCCATATCGTCCCACATGTGCCAATGGGTAATTTCTTGATCTGTATACCACTCAGAAGCGATTCCGGTAAGGCTTTCCCCAAAATAGGTCATTAGGAGCTCCTCTTTTCCACCAGCATCCCTTAACTGGTTACAGTATCGTTTCAGATGAGCGACCGGGTCTCCATGCCCGTCGTACTTTTCAAATTTTGGCATCTTGAAGCCAACTGGCAAGTGGACATGGGGAAACATATAGAGGTATGAGACACTCTTTTGGCCATTCAGACCATGCACGCTTTTCAAGCTTTGTTCCAGGCTCTTCATCTTCCGAGCAATCTCCTCTTGCTCAGGATTTTCTAACGGCCTTTTCTTGCTCCACTGAGAGATCATATCGCGGAGGTTGAGTGAAAGAGTACAGGGTCACATATGTTATATCTGGTTGAAGCTGTGGACCCTGAAAGATGAACATTGGAGGCGGTGTCCTTGAAGCCGGTGCCTGGGGGCGAACCACAGACGGCATGCCAGGATTATTGGAGGGCATTGGAGGGTGCCCACATGAGATGAGCGGGTTGGGCACAGGGGCATTGGTAACCTTACCTGACCTGGGGATCAATTCAGGGAACCCAGGGATTGCACTTGGCGGTTCCCTACCATTAGACCATGCGTCCCACATTTCTCATATGCGGAGACGCAGCATCTTATTTTTTTCAACAACTATTGATTCTAGCTGTAGAATAGCCGATGCCGAGCTATCCTCAGGACCTATGATTGGTTGATTGCTTGCGGAGACCATCTGTGCCTTTGGATCTTGTGAAGGAGGGGAGGCCGGACTACCAACAAAACCAACCACCAAAACTTGGCTAATTTTGCACATTCAACAACCTTGTTAGTTTTGAAACATTTAACATATAGGAAATCGCACGTTGGGATGCAATGCACCTAATAGTTAAATGCTCTACCATGTGTTTGAACGGTTGCATGTTTCATCCCGGCCTTAACTAACTTTTTCAGTATGGACCTCTTTTCTTCATCATTGTCTCTCTCTAATCACTCTTGATTTTTTTGTTTTTTTTTGCCGTCTCTTTTTTTTTTTGGCTACTCTCTTTTTTCTCTTTTTGTTTGTTCACTCTTTTTTTGTCTTTACTCCCTTTTTTTTACTTCTTTTTTTTTTCTCTTTTTCACTTCAATTTTTCTTTTCTCTTTTTTTCTAGTATTATTTTTTTCACTTCAATTTTAT
>NC_031993.1:27843609-27989066 GCF_001879085.1 Nicotiana attenuata
ACTTAAGGAAATATTTTGAGTTTTTTTTAAATGGGGTCGGAACCGATGAGGTTTGCCTACGTATCTCACATCCGGTGAGAATCAGACCCGCGTAGTTCGGTCAGTTTTGACAGAACACGGGAAACATGGCACTTGAAATTTTTCGGCTCATTTAGAAACGACTTTTCTTTCTTCATTTTTTCAAAATTCCGGCAGAGTTTTAGAATATTCTAAATACCTACCCCTCATTTTTTCTTGATTTTCTTTTTTTCTTTTTATTTTCTTTTTGATTTTCTTCCTATTCTAGAAGTCAGTCAACATGCAAGCCTGAACAGACAGATATGCAAGTAGCACGTAAGATGCATCAGGATGGTCTTTTTCATTTAGGTACACCTGTCCTAACGGACCCAACCCGTGTGTTGAGTCCCTAAGGTCAAATGCACGTGATGCAAACAAACGTACCTACTAGGGATGCGACATGAGGCTATGTTATTCTATGTTCAAAACCTAGGTATGTGTTCTAGACTGTGTACCCGAGCGGACAACTCGAGCCAAGGAGGGGGCTACGTACCGGGAACCAAAAGGCCATCCGGCTTAGTAACTTGTCCGAGCCTCTTTCTTATTTCAAGGTATGACACTAACAGAATAGGGAGTCTCGACCAGCGAGCACATCCCTGAAGATGAGAAGAGAAGGGTTCCGTAGCAGTTTATATACAGTTCAGATAATATCAAAGCGGTAAAAGCATCATTTAGCACATTAGGCCCAAACGTGTACTTAAAACCAGATAATAAATAAAGCCAAATGAACCGAAGTTCTGGGTTCTTCTCCCCAGCAGAGTCGCCAGAGCTGTCACACCATCTTTTTGCACTACACCACCCCAGAGGATAGTGTATAAAAGAGTTTTTTCAATTTAAGTGATATTATTCGAAATGGAATTATTTATTTATCAGAGTCGCCACTTGGGATAGTTTATTTGGTGTAGTCACCGGTTTATTTTAAATCCCAAATCGAAGAAATTTTGACTTTCCTTTTGAAGTCTGCGAACCAGAAATTCTGAATAAGGAATTCTGTTAACCCGGGGGAAGGTGTTAGGCACCCCCGGATTCCGTGGTTCTAGCACGGTCGCGTAAACTATTATACATTATCTGATTTCAGTACATGTTTTAGCCTATGGTGCAATTTTAAACTTTAACCGCTTTATTTAATTTTTTTTTAAAAGAAAATTGAAGTCAAACAGGAGCAAACCAGGTGCATTGCAACGTTATTTAAAACACGTCTTGAACCACGTCACATAAATGCACCCGCGGTTCTCGACATATTTTATCTAACATTGTTGAGATTTGGATTTGGGTCACATAAATGCGCACCCGAGTTTAGGAAGGTAAATTATTAAAAAGCGCGCCTAAAGCAACTACGCATTCTTAACTTTGCGATGGCCATGGAAATTCAACTAATGGCACACCTCGATTTCTAAAGAGTTAAAATTAATTAAATGAGGGCCATGGGCTTAGGGGTATTATTTGGCATGGCACGCCTCAAATTATTTCAGAGGGTTTTATTATTCGAAGTTGTTATAATCGGATTACATGAAATGCACCCCTTTTCAAATTGAACTATTATCATACTTGAAAAATATTTCATTTTTAACTATCTATCAAAAGAATTCAAATCAACAACTTCCAAAGATGATCATTTAAAGAGATACAATCTTTTAATTTCCCTTTACCCAAATTCATCTCTACAACTCAATTTCAAAAGCAATCTTAGAATAGGCTAAAAACCATTTCAATGAAGTCGGTCACTAGAAACAAAGAAAGAAAACGTTCAAAGTCTTCCTGCCAATTAGTCTCTCCAAAGCTACGGAAACAGCATTTTCTAACAGCCCAAGAATTCAAGAAGCTAGAAATATACTTCATAAAGATAAAAATAAATATTTTTTTTAATCAAAGCCAGCAATATACTTTGTTTCTATAAATGCTTGCACCAAACCAGTGCAACAAATACATAACTACAAATTGTGCAAATCCCCCCGGAACGAACGACATATATCTAATGAAACCCAACAGAATCAACATGTGAATTTGCATTAGACACATGAGAATTATACACATCGATTCATATAATGTAACAATAAATTAGATTAAATAAGTAATCAACAAACACTAAATAGCCAACATTTCCATGGAATTTCAGCATATATATAATAATTTTTAGCACACACTAAGTGAGAAATGAAAAGAAATACCTAGAATGCAAAATTACAATACCAACCTCGAGTGGAAACCGAACGAGTCACATGAGAAGCTTCAGCAACAAACAGACCAGCGAAATCAACAGCCTTCTTTTGGAAAATTTTCTATTTTTCGACCTTGTTTATTTTCAAATGTAACGATCCGACAGGTCGTTTTGAGTCCTAGCGCGTCGTTCAGCAGTTTGAGGCCATGAGCAGCTTCATTTCAGGCATTATGACTTGCACGCACGGTCAGAATTGAGTTTCGGGAAGTTCAGAGTTGATTTGAAAAGAGAATCCTTATTTCAGAAGCTTAAAGTTGAAAGAATGAGCTAAGATTGAAATTTTTATTAAACAACCCTGGAATCAGGATCTGAAGGTTCTAGCAGGTTCGTATGATGATTTTGGACTTGGATGTATGTCCGGTTCGGGTTTTGGATAACCCGGGAGTGTTTTGGCGCCTATGGTTGAAGTTAGCATTTTAGAAGAAATTTCTTAAGTTTGGCTTGAAGTGCATTTCAGTATTATCGATGTCCGTTTGGGATTCCGAGACTGTGAATAGCTGCGTATGGTGAATCTGGAGTTGGGGCGCGATCAGAAGTAAATTCGGAGGTCCGTAGCTCATTTTGGAGCCCTTTGGCTAAAGATAGAAATTTGAAGGTTTTTGAGAAGTTTGACCGGAGGTGGACTTTTTGATATCGGGGTCGGAATCCAATTTCGAAAGTTGGAGTAGGTCCGTAATGTCAAATATGACTTGTGCGCAAAATTTGAGGCCAATCGGACGTGATTTGATAGGTTTAAACATCGGAAATAGAAGTTGGGAATTCTAAAGTTCATCAAGTTTGGATTGGGGGTTGATTCGTGATTTTAGCGTTGTTTAATGTGATTTGAGGCCTCGAGCAAGTCCGTAATGTGTTTTGGAATTGGTTGGTAGGGTTGGTTGAGGTACCGGGGGCCTCGGGTGGATTCCGGGTGGTTAACGGATCGATTTTGGAGTTGAAGAAAAGCTGAAGCAGCTGGTATCTGGTATTTCCGCACCTGCGAAGTTTTGGCCGCAGGTGCGGAGCCGCAGAAGCGGCCAGGAAGACCGCAGATGTGGATTTTGGTGAAGGAAGTTGGGACCGTAGATGCAGTCAGGGAGCCGCAGATGCGGGACCGCACGTGCGGAAAAGGAAGCGCAGAAGCGGAAGCTGGGCGGCTTGGGAAGGAGCCGCAGAAGCAGCGTTTTGACCGCATAAGCGGAAATAATTCCGCATAAGCGGAAATTTGTAGAGCAGTGAGGTCTTTAAAATTCGGGGTTGAGTTCATTTCAACCCCATTTTTCTTCCATTTGAGTCGATGGGGAGCAACTTTGAGGCGCCATTTTCTTCACTTGTTATGAGGTAAGTAATTTATGCTAGCTTTGAGTTAAATACAAGGTTTATACATGGATTTGGGCATGAAAATTGTAGAAAAACTTGGGGTTGAGGGAAGACCTAGAAAAATTATATTCTTGGAATTTTTATCACGAATTTGAGCATGGAATTAGGAGTAAATTATATATTTGAGTTCCTAAGGTCATGGGTAATTTTTATCTTCGAAGAATTTCGGATTCCGGGCACGTGGGTCCGAGGGCGTTTTGGTCAACTTTTTGATCGAAGTTAGGAATTGCTATGAATTAGTTTGTAATGAATATTTGAGCATATATTAATGGATTTGCGTAACCGTTGGCTAGTTTTGGAGCGTGGTGCATCAATTAGAGTCTTCGGAGGGGCGTGGAGTGCCGGTTATGGATCTTCGGAGCGAGGTGAGTCTCCTTTCTAACGTTGTAAGATGGAATTGTCCCCATAGGTGAAATAATTGATTAAGTGCTCCTATTTGCGGGGGATACGTACGCACGAGGTGACGAGAGTCCGAGCGTAGCTACTATTATGCTATTGTCCGGGTAGCTAGGACCCAAAAGCATGAATACTTGGATTATTTGTAAACCTACGATAGCTTGAATTGCTTATGTCACATGGAATTTGTAAATGAATTTCTAAAGGGATTAAACTTTACTACTTAATATTTGTTAAAAGAGAATTTGATATATTTTGATAAATATTCCCTGATAATTCTTACTTAATTGATTGAGCATGTATCTCTATGTGTACCTGCGTCGCATGTATGATTCGCGAGCAGGGTATGTGTTTATTTTATGTTGACCGCGTCGTAGATCATTTCGCGAGCGGGGTAATAGATGCATCTATAGGCGCGCCGTCGACCTTCGGCAAGTGCACAGTTTATTTCTGTTGGATCGGGCCGTCGCCTCGGCATGACTTGCGCATGATATTTTTATAATGCATGAGAAATTTTAAATGATGATATTGCCTTTCATGGCTTGATGTAAATTGAAGAGATAAAGAAAAGTAAACCTTGAAAATCCTTTATTAATTGTTGAAGGTGTGTTGCCTGGTTACCAGCTTTGTGAGTTAGTACTGCTTTATAAAATCCTTGATTTCCTCACACATATAGTATATTATCATTGGACCTCTAGTGAGTGTCAAAGTTGACCATCTCGTCTCTACTTCTTCGAGATTAGACGGGATACTTGCTGAGTACACGTTGATTACGTACTCATACTACACTTCTGTGCATTTTTGTTGCACGGGTATAAGTAACTCCAGTGGCCTACTGGGCGTAGCAGCGCGGATGATTCTGGGACTAGGTGAGCTGCATTATTCGAGGCGACCCGCAGCTAGTGTAGTTCCTTCTAGCATTTCGCATTTATTCCATGTCCACTGTATTTCGGACAGACGTTGTATTGTATTTTCCTTATCAGTAGTTGCTCATGCACTTGTGACACCGGGTTCTGGGATGGTTTTTTGAAAGATTTGTATTAATTGTTTATTACTTAATTTGAATTGAAGTAGAGATTGATTTAATTATGAAAAATGGAAGGAAAAATCCTAGATTTTCAAAGGTATTAAAAAGGGAATTTAATTGATAATTTAGTTGGCTTGCCTGACAGAGGTGTCCGGCGCCATCACGACCCGTAGTGGATTTTGGGTCGTGACATCAAAGGTCTTGGAAGATTGATTTGAAGGAAAAGGAGCAGTTAAGCTTGAAGTTGGTTGTTCGTCCGCAGCTTCAAAGCTCTGAGTTTAGAATATATTTTGGCTTGCCGAAAAAATCGACCGCAGCAGTGAGGGAAATTGGGAGCTAGGTTTTCTCCGTTGAAGAAGAAGCCAAGAGCCGTTTTTGATAGGGGTCTTTTTCTGTCAAAAATCTGATCTCCTTTTGTGCCTTAGCTCCCGTTTTATGTGAGGGATTAGGGCAAAGGGTAATGGGTATTTGGGTAGGGAGATTGGGCTTTAAGTGGGTTATTGGGGTTGGGCAGATTTGGGTATAGACTTTGGGCTCAGCATTAATTTTGGCCCAATTTCACAAGACAAACCTTTCTTTTCCAATTCTTTCTTTTATTTTCTAATTTTTCTTTTCTCTTTTAATTAAAATCTTACAAATTAAAAATCCAAAATTATCCAAAATATGAAATTAAACTAATTAGCTAATTATAAAAATTATAAAAATCACTTAATCCTAAATTAAAAGAGAAAAAATCAATAAAAGGAAAAAGTGTAAAAATGAAGCATTTTTTGTGATTTTCGATTTTTATAAAACAAATAATTACTAATTAATCCTAAAAATGTAAAGATAAAGCCTAAATGCCATGCATGATATTTTTGGTATTTTTCATGATTTAACTAAAACTTAAACATGCAGGAAAAATGCAAACAATTAATAAAAACCTATAAAAATTCCTAAAAATGGTAAATAATTAAGAAAAAAATCTATTTTGTTGGATTTTGTAGGAGTATTTCATATAGGGTAAAAATCACGTGCTTACAGGGACGGACCAAGTCACAACCCCCAACGGTGCTCTACCCCATACTCGTTATCCGGCGTGCAAGTCACCTCAATATAGCACTACGATGTGCAAATCCGGGGTTTCAAACCTTCAGAATATCATTTACAATCATTACTCACCTCGAACCGGTGAAATCTCTAGCTAGCGACGCCCTTGCCCCTCAAATCGGCCTCCACACGAGTCGAATCTATCCAAAATCAGAACGAATACGTCACAATATGCTAAGGGAACAAAGCCCAAGCGAAAACGATCAGTAACGGGCACAAATCCCGAAATTACCCAAAAGCTCAGCACCGGGCCCACTTCTCGAAACTCAATTTTTTTTACATCAACGGGTTTCTTATCACTCCACGAGTCTATGCATATAAAGAACACCAAAATCGGAGTCCAAATGACCCCTCAAATCCCAAATTAAAAATCCAAAATTCCAAGCCCTAGTTCTTCCATTTTTGGCTTAAGTTCCATATATTTCTAGGTTAATTTCACAATGGAATCACGTTTTAGGTTCAAAAATCTTACCTCCAGTCGATTCTCCTCGAATCCCTCTTGAATCTCCTTCAAAAAGCTCTCAAAATGATTGACTATGGAGGAAAAATGACTAAAAATCGTGGATGAAATAACATATAAACTTTCTGCCCAGCTCAGAACTTCCTTCATTGCGATCGCGGCCCAAGCCTCGCGATCGCGAAGAGAAAAAATTCCAAGACTCCAAAATGCACTATGCGAACGCGATGCCTTATTTTCCAGACCTACGCGAACGCATACCAGCGGATGCGAACGCGAAGAACAAATCCACTGGACCCCCAAATACTTATACGCGAACACGAACCACTGCATGCGAACGCGAAGCACATGGTGAAGGCCCTCCGCGAACGCGAGACCTCAAACGCAAACGCGAAGGCCAAACTCAGGCCAACCCAAATTCCTTCTACGCGATCGCGATGGATCTCATGTGATCGCGATGGACCTCACGCGATCGCGAAGGCTAAAATCATCTACAACAGCTGTTGAAATTTCTGCAACTTCACAACATAGAAAATGGTCCGATTGACCACCCGAAACTCACTCGAGGCCGCCGAGACCTCAACCAAAAGCACCAACACATCCTAAAACCTCATTCAAACTTGTTCCAATCATCAAAACACCTCAAATAACACCAAAACCATAAATTCACATCGAATTCAAGCCTAAGTTTCTAAAAACTTCTGAAACGCGCTTTTGATAAAAAACCCAACCAAACCACGTCCGAATGACCTGAAATTTTGCACACACATCCCAAATGACATAACGAAGCTACAACAACTCTCGGAATTTCATTCCGACCCTCGGATCAAATTCTCCCCTAACAACCGGAATTCGCCAAATTACTAACTTCGCCAATTCAAGCCTAATTCTACACCGGACCTCCAAAACCAATTCCGATCACGCTCCTAAATCACAAATCACCTCCCGAAGCTAACCGAACCATCGGAACTCACATTTGAGCCCTGTAACACATAAGTTAACATCCGATTGACTTTTCCCACTTAAACTTTCTTATAAGAGACTAAGTGTCTCATTTCTTACCAAAACCACTCCGAACGCACACTAATCAACTTGATCATATAAAACATGGATAACGAAGCATAAAGAAGCAGAAATGGGAAAGACGAAGCGGTAACTCATGAGACGACTAGCCGGGTCATCACATCCTCCCCAACTTAAATAAACGTTCGTCCTCGAACGTGCCCAGAGTTGTTCCAAAAGCCAACTAATTGCTGAATAACATGAATATACCCGGGGTTGATCCCGCGTCACCCTATCTCATATAGGTCCGATAACACATTGTAACTGAAATTTCACAACCCAAACTAGCCCATAAACCTCATAACCACATTTCCATTTCCAAAATCATACACAAGATCAGAACCTCACATCTAAACTCAGAATAAGCCCGAAGCAGCTGCAATAACCCATACCTGCAACCTCAGGTGCAATTATACGATATACCACGTAACTCAAACACTCGAAACGATAACTTCTATTCACAGCAGCTGTACACAACAACCGAATACAGGTAGAAACCTCTTATCAACTAAAGTTTCATTCCAACACTTTTACATATACTGCAGCTGATAACCAAAACACGCAGTAAGCCATCGCCATTTCTCAGATCAACCATTCATGAGGCCGCTTCCCTTTTTGGCTAATACCACAGCAGATTTTCGAGCCGAACCTCGATATTATCCTTCCAACAAGCTGAAATCCAATCCGTTCGTATTCATTAATGATCCCAACGATCATCTCGGATCCAACACGCCACTCTGGTGACATGACACATCAATTCAGGCCTAAGCCACAACTTGCATAATACGCGCACCAATAAGAAACTGTATGAACATACTCAAATCATGAAAATGACCCAATGAAAGAGCTGCACCTTAAGCTCACCAGTACTGCCACCACACAAGGCTGAGAACCAGTCTTGCATCATAGAAATAGAACACACGAATCTAACCCGCATGGTCATATCTCCACATAGCTACGCTATAATGCGTGATCCTAACAAACACCGCTCCACATAAAACACCTCAAGTAACTACGCTCGAAAGCGACAACCACGCACAATTTGATGTCTGGAACCAAAGCACGTCATCATACCCACAGTGAAACAAATAACATATACCACTCAAACCCGATAGGACATAACCGATACGCCATTCACCGAGCAACACCTAATTACTCTTACCGCTCGACTTCCACTATGATACCCCAAATTAACCGCACCATATGTGCCCATAGCCCACAAATCATAACATCTCGCAACACAGAAAGGTAACTCATAGATCTCCCCAGATCACTAATAATCTCATCAACGGACGAGTCAATACCTCCCTCAACGATGCCATTCGGAGACAACCAAGCCGACTCAAAATAGAATACTCACCCACATTGGCTTGCCAACGAACTCCTCATCAAGGAAAACTGAAGTTGCTCCTTCCACCTCTATAACTCTGCCGGTTCCATACGATACGGTGCAAGGCACCCCATCAACACTGCAATCAACAACCTTGCCCGGCGGCATGTCCGGCCACAAGAAACACATCCGAAAAGTCCCTCACCACCGGAACTGAATCAATATGAGGAGCCTTAGCACTGGCACTCATCACAAGAGCCCAAATAAGAAAGACAAATCCTTCCCAGCCGTCCGCTGGGTCTTCGAAATATATAAAAAATCCCCAATAAGACATAATCCGTCGAACATTGCCACTCAATCCGTGGCATTTTACGGCATAGCCATCAGCGCCGTCTTATCGCAACAGTCCAGAATAACACAACACGGAAATAACCAGTCTGAACCCAATATCACATCCAAGATCTAATCCCGAGCAACAAAAAAGACCCGCTCGGGTCTCCAAACCCCGATAGTCACTAAACAGTGCCGATGCACACGATATACAACCACAACCTACCAGAATATGAGAACATTCGGTCTCCAACTCCATGTAGCACGCAAATCACCATACCTGATCCCAGATTCCGCAGTCCGAATACATATCACACCTCAAGTGCCCAATCATTCCACGAAAGATATCCTAAATTTGCCCTGTGCTATCAAGCAAACTTGATTATCAGTAGTCGATCTAACAAAAAAGCGCCGCAGTACTACCGAAGTACTATCAGCTTAATCACATTGCCTTTTCTGAAATATATACCCTCGTCAAATCACCATGATTAGCAATACCATTCCCTTAATCATCCGAAGATCATTCACCCTAATCATCTGAAGCTCATTTCTCCAATCACCTAAAACTGCCCGTGCTGCCTAAGAATTTTATGACTTCCCATTTAGAACTGATCCGTAACCTTACACATGCAAATCCCAATCCTCCACAATATATCGCATATACCATACCATCCTAGGATAACATGAGAACCTCGTCTCCCTTCCGAGCCACAAACATCTACGTACTCAACTAATCAAAAACTTTCCATTGGTCCCACCTAGAAGAAAATCACTATACATCCCATGCTCTGCATGCCCATAGAAAATATACATCTCCAACCGCGGTAAAAACCATCAAGAACTTTCCGAGGTCCCCTTGCACAAATCAGACCTTCCAGGACTGAATCCTTCCGACTCGACCAAGCTAAGCAAGCCGCCAAAACCTAAGAGCATTGCCGCAAAATAACTGTAAGAACTCATTACCTCGAACACCCAGAAGGAACAAATCATATCCTTACCATACCGGTCCGGTCTACCACCAAATTACCCCATCTATCTAAATTTCATTCTGATTCATCTTCAACCTGATATTTCCTTTTTTTTTTGTTGTAGCACCACAATCCTCAACTCATACATACCACATGAGACCAAGCATAAAGACACATCGTCTAAGGCTCATACGTCGCTGAATACTTTCTTACCCATTCCCAGAAATACCACATTTCAGGTTACTTTACTCTGAAGACTTCCTGCGAATCTAAATATGTTACCTTTACTTTCCGGATAATGATACATAGAATCCCATAATTAACATAGAAATACCATAAGTCTTGACCTCTTCCAATGAAAACTCAGTTTCTAACAACTTTAAAACACCTGATTGTTACTTGTAGAATCTTGAACACATTAGAACCATTCTCGAGAGTCATTTACTCTATTTACACTGCAATTAGCCTGATCAAACGAACAGAACCACATGTGCCTCATTAGCACTCTGACACCGCAGGATACGACCTCATCCCAATACAAACAAGCATCTTCCTGCTCTATGCACCGAGCATTCTTTACCAATAACAACTTAAGACATCCTGTGATTCTCACAAACCTACGAAGCACCATATAGCCTTGTCAAAAAATTTCCTTCACTCGAGCCATCCTCAACTTCAATCTCCGTGATCCATCACTGACTCACCAACACGCCTCAAACTGGAACCGACATAGCACCTAATCGTGCAGTCAACTCAATCGATAGCAAACTCCCCCACTTGGCTCGAGGCCATAGATCAAAACACACCCAATAACTCATAATGCATATACACTATTGCTGCCATAATATCATAGTGAGATTAAACTCAATGCTTCATAAGCTCATGAAACACAGACCATCTAGTACTTTAAATCTTCTACAAACCTCGCATTCATCCTCGCAACAGACAAGCTCACTCTCTAGGCGACCCAATTTAGATTTCAACACATATTCTTCACTTGCAAATGAGATCTTCTAATAGGCAACATAAGGATCACACAACCTTAAAACACTCTGCAGGAGATAACCCACATGCTTTGCCTCCAACTAACATTTATGTATACCTTCCATCGTCACACGCATTATGCAGTCACTTGATCTTCCTGAGTTTGGACTCATACCGCAACATGAAATTTACTTCACTCCCAACTAGGAACATGGAAAGATTCTTCACACACCCATAACTCGGGCTATACCTCGAATCAAGATGGACTTCAAGCATCTAATAGTTCTTCCATCATTCAGCAGACCCTTCTCGTCGCTTCCAAATTATATGGATACACCTCGCAGTACTAACATACTCATCACATAGCCACAGTCGTCACTTCCACTAACAGCGACACTACCGAACATATAAGTTCAAAAATACTTGTTCACACAATCAGCACCTCGGTACTCAAGCCATAGGCAAAGATTTGGCCTCAAGTCCTCCAGACTGGCCCAACATCAACTCACAGAGATCACATCTCACCCCTCAATCGGGGAATCACAAACCATAAAGGCACATCTGATAGTGAGCGCACAAACGCGTGGAAGGAATTCAAAGAGTTATTTTTCAAGCTGAATTAAGGACGCACGATAAGAAGTCAAGAATGTGAAGTTTTCCTAAAGGTTCTGTAGCCTCTCGAGGATAAATACAGACGTCGCTGTACCGATCCGCGAGACCCTACAAAACCTGCTCATGACTCGTGAGACCTATGTAACCTAGGCTCTGATACCAACTTGTCACGACCCAAACCCCGACCCGGTTGTGATGGCGCCTCTCGTAAAGACAAGGCCAACAACCTAACCAATTTCGCCCTTTCAAAATAGTCAAAATTAATAAACAGTTTTAATATGATTAAATAACCATAATTTAAGCAAAAGATTTCTTTATAAAGCGCGGAATACAGCCCAAACACAGCCCGATACCGGGGTGTCACAATTCACGAGCATCTATTGGAGTATAAACACAACTACAGTGTCTGAAATATACAATAAACGAAAAGGGAGAAAAACGGTGCTGCGAACGCCTAGCAGTCACCTCGCTAAACTCTGATAACTTCACCTCCGATCAACTCAAAACCCGCTACCGGGTGAATAAATACCTGCATCTGCACACGAGGTGCAGGGAGTAAAGTGAGTACTCCAACTCAGTGAGTAATAAAGGTAAATAACAACTGAGCAGTAAGAAATCACGTAAAGCAAACCACCATGCTATATAGAAGCAGTGTACCACCCTTTGAAAAACGCAGTGAATATGTGAAATCTTTAGAAATATCTTAGCTCAGTTTAAACCCCCTTTGAAAATGACTTTGTCAATAGTTACGCAAATGAATGCAAAACAGTTAGTGCTGATAAGCACAGAAAATCTGCCCCACGGGCACAAATATCACAGTATAGCAGGTAAGATGACAAGTAAATATGAAAGATGAACACATAAAGGTTCGCCCCTCAGGCAATATCTCAGAACAGTACCAGCCCCTCCGTTTCACTCTCAGAACAATATCAGCCCCCCAGGCTCACTCTCAGAACAATGGATACCCGCGCTCACTGGGGGTGTGCAGACTCCGGAGGGGCTCATACAGCCCAAGCGCTATATCGCTGCGGCGCGCAGCCCGATCCAATATATATCGTTGCGGCGTGTAGCCCGATCCATATAAGTATCGCTGCGGCGTGCAGCCCGATCCATAATATAAAATCCTCACATCCAGGCCCTCGGCCTCATATCACTCAGTGTATCCTCACATCTGGCCCTCGGCCACACTCAGTCAGAAAATCATCACAAGCCCCTCGGGCATTAGTAAGACAGTAGTTCTCAGCCCAAAATATCATTTAAAATATCATTTAAGTCTCAAAACTGAGTAAAAGTGGCTGAGTTGTAAAATAGTAGAAAACAACATGACTGAGTTCAAGTAATAAGTCAAAACAGTAAGGAAACAGTGATAATAATCCCCAAATGGTTCAAATAGTTGGCATGAAGCCCAAATATGGCAATCATCCCAAATCATGATAATAACAAGTAAGTTTCAGTTAAATACGCGGTAAATTCATCAATCGGGATGGACCAAGTCACAATCCCCAACGGTGCTCTACCCCACGCTCGCTATGCGGCGTGCAAGTCAGCTCAATATAGCACGACGATGTGGAAATCCGGGGTTTCAAACCCTCAGAATATCATTTACAATCATTACTCACCTCGAACCGGCGAAATCTCTAGCTCGCGACGCCCTTGCCCCTCAAATCGTCCTCCACGCGCATCGAATCTATCCAAAATTAGAACGAATACGTCACAATATGCTAAGGGAACAAAGCCCAAGCGAAAACAATCAATAACGGGCACAAATCCCGAAATTACCCAAAACCCAAGCCCCGGGCCCACTTCTCGAAACTCAATTTTTTTTACATCAACGCGTTCCTTATCACTCCACATATAAAGAACACCAAAATCGGAATCCAAATGACCCCTCAAATCCCAAATTAAAAATCCAAAATTTCAAGCCCTAGTTCTTCCATTTTTGGCTTAAGTTCCATGAATTTCTAGATTAATTTCACAATAGAATCACGTTTTAGGTTCAAAAATCTTACCTTCAATCGATTCTCCTTGAATCCCTCTTGAATCTCCTTCAAAAAAGCTCTCAAAATAATTGACTATGGAGAAAAAATGACTAAAAATCGCGGATGAAATAACATACTCCCTCCGTTTCATATTGTTTGAGGTACTTTCCTTTTTAGTCTGTTCCAAAATGAATATTGTTTGAGATGTTTTCCTTTTTAGTATGTTCCAAAATGAATGACACATTTCTAAATTTGGTAACTCTTTACTTTTGAGATACCAATATTACCCTTACCATCCCTCCTTCAAAAATCTGACACGGACCCACTGAATTTAAGAGTAAACTGTTTGTGATAGTAACTTTATTAGGTTGGGTTGACAAGTCAAATGTTTAAAAAGTGAACCCACTACATGTCAGATCTTTTCCATGCTTGTTGGCATGTGGCTTCTTCTATTTTGGTTCTTTCATATTTTTTGGTGTAGTTACAATTATTTTCGTGGAAATTGAAATATTGCGAGCCTATGTAACTTACTTATGTGCTTCATTTTTTATCCCAAATTACCAATAAAAACACATTAATTGAAGTTATAAAGTGACATTATTTGACCAAAGTCACTAGATAATCGACCACATATACTGGCGTGATTCAAGACCTATGGTGATGAACAACACCATTAAATTTTCAAAAATCCACAACTGCTTATAAAATGGATTATAGTCTAAATAGACAATAAATAGACAAGCTTTTCACCAAATTAAAAAAGAGAAATTTTTGGCGCCACAAGAATGAAAGAGACAACTTTCAAGAGCAAAAATTCCAAGACTCCAAAATGCACTATGCGAACGCGATACCCATTATGCGAACGCGATGCCTTATTTTCCAGACCAACGCGAACGTGTACCAACTGATGCGAATGCGAAGAACAAATCCACTGGACCGCCAAATACTTATACGCGAACGCGAAGCACTGCATGCGAACGCGAAGCACAAGGTCAATGCCCTCCACGAATGCGAGACCTCAAACGCGAACGCGAAGGCCAAACTCAGGCCAACCCAAATTCCTTCTACGCGATCGCGATGGACCTCACGCGATCGCGAAGGCTAAAATCATATGCAACAGCTGTTGAAATTTCTGCAACTTCTCAACATAGAAAATGGTCTGATTGACCACCCGAAACTCACCCGAGGTCCGCGGGACCTCAACCAAAAGCACCAACACATCCTAAAACCTCATTCAAACTTGTTCCAATCATCAAAACACCTCAAATAACACCAAAACCATCAATTCGCATCGAATTCAAGCCTAAGTTTTCTAAAAACTTCTGAAACACGCTTTTGATCAAAAATCCAACCAAACCACGTCCGAATGACCTGAAATTTTGCACACACATCCGAAATGACATAACGAAGCTATAGCAACTCTCGGAATTTCATTCCGACCCTCGGATCAAATTCTCAACTAACAACCGGAATTCGCCAAAATACTAACTTCGCCAATTCAAGCCTAATTCTACACCGGACCTCCAAAACCAATTCCGGTCACGCTCCTAAGTCACAAATTACCTTCCGAAGCTAACCAAACCATCGGAACTCACATCCGAGCCCTTTAACACATAAGTCAACATCCGGTTGACTTTTCCCACTTAAACCTTTTTAAAAGAGACTAAGTGTCTTATTTCTTACCAAAACCACTCTGAACGCTAACTAATCAACTTGATCATATAAAATACGGATAACGAAGCATAAAGAAGCAGAAATGGGAAAGACGGAGCGGTAACTCATGAGACGACTGGCCGGGTCGTCACACGTGCAAACACAAATCTAATTTCAAATATCATTCACTTGAAAAAAAAATTCCCCTATTTTGAAATTTTACAATTCTTATGTCCAAACGCCGACTAAGACATTTAAATTGGTACGAAGAGATAGGATTTGGCCAATTTTAAATCATAAATTTGTATGAGAAAAACACTTGTTATGTATCATAAATTTTAGGAAAAAAGGGTCAAAATTGTCCCTCTACTATTGTTTATTGGTTGCTTGTGCCGTCCGTTATACTTTACGGCCATTTTCGTCTCTACCGTTAACAAAGTTTGCAAAATTACCCCTAACCCTTACGTCCCTCCACTGTGGCAGCTGACCCATCTAATATTTTGTCCATGTCAGCAGCAAAGTCAGCAGGTCCCACCAAATAAAATGCCATGTCAGCATGGGAAGTAATTTAAGCCTTAAATAAAATTGAAGGGATTTTGAACTAATTGCACATATTGAAATTGTTCATCAGAACATTGGGACCTATCACGACCCAAAAATCCCTCCGAAGGAGTCGTGATGGCACCTAGTCTCTAAACTAGGTAAGCCTAACATTAACTGAAATAACATTAATATTTATTAACTTCAAATGAAATTTCTCTAAACAATTTACAATTCCCAAAACCGGTAATACAAGTCACAAGCCTTTCTAAGAGTAGTTATACAATATAAATACATCACTATTTCCGAAACAAAGGGAACAAATGGAAATAAGTACAATTGAAGGTGACTCTGAGGATTGAGAACGCTACAGCAGGTTTACATTGAGTCTCAACCGCAACGAATAGCTACTACCGATCAAATACCTGGATCTGTACACAAAAATGTACAGAAGTGTAGTATCAGCACAACCGACCCCATGTGCTGGTAAGTGCCTAGCCTAACCTCGGCGAAGTTGTGACAAGGCTAGGACCAGACTACCAAATAAACCTGTGCAATATAGCGTACAAAATAATAGGAAGCAAATAACAATGATGGCAACAATGATCAACCAGTTATATAAATAGCAGGCAACAAGAACACCATAAATGCTTCTCAATAAATAATAAATACAAGTGCAATCAATTAATCGAGTCCTTCAACTATAAATTTTTCGCTTATAAATCCTTCAAGTAATAATTTCTAAGATAATATGCTTCTCAATAAATATATTTCGAATATATTTCCTTCAAATATGTATCTTCCAAGTAAGCATCTTTCGAATATAATTCTTTCAAGTAAAGGTCACCTTGTGACGCCTCATTTCATAATCATAGATAATATAGGTCTCAACCCACTTTCATATTTTCACGGCACCTCGTGCCCATATTTATATCACAACCGCACGGACAACTCACATACCATTAAATAAAACCATAATATTTTCCCCGGCACCTTGTGCCCACATATTTCTATCTCACATTGCACAAAAATATTCTCACGTTACTCGGTTCATAGGTTCCATAATCCAATACAATTAAGAACGTTCAAGGAGCCTCATTCCCGTAACATAAAGTAGAGTACAGCTTCCGACCCAATTAGGAAATTCAACAAGAAAAGATGAAGTTATTTTTTTTAGAAATTATTTGATAAAGAAAATACCCTTTTCAATTAAAGTACAATATCGAATGAATTATTACCTTTAATACGAGAAATCAATAAATCAAAACATAGAAGAAATTCCCTTTTAAGTAAAGTACAATCTCATAAGGTTTAAGAAAAAATTAGCTGAGAAATCAATTGAGTTAAAAATGTAACAATTGTTGAAATTTGAAGTATTGAACATAAAAATAAATAAGGCGAGGCATTGTAAACACTATGGATTCCAACACAAAGGATCACAACAGTAAAGGTATCTAAACAGTTAATGCACTTGAATTGTTGATCATAAGTAAACACATCAAACAGAAAGTGCACGGCATCACCCTTCGTGCTTTAACACTCTCTCACCAAAATAATACACGGCATCACTCTTCGTGCTTTAACACACTTCCTCACCCAAGCAACAAACATAAGGCAAATAGGGTAAGGGAATCTGTAACATTGAAATAAAAGCAAGTAACAACAGAAAATCAATAAATAAACGTAAAGGACAACATAACTCAATTAGAATCAGGAAAAATCAAGGATAATTGCACGGCATCACCCTTCGTGCTTTTACTCTTGTCCTCACCATAAGAATTAATATAAACTGCACGACATCACCCTTCGTGCTTTTACTCTCATCCTCACCATAAAATCAATATAATAGGCATGGAATGGTACATCGTGCGGCACGGCATCACCCTTCGTGCTTTAACTCTTTCCTCACAAATCATACACGGCATCACCCTTCGTGCTTTAACACTCTTCCTCACCCAAACAACTATCACAAGAAATAAGGCCAAGGAAATAAATGAAATTACAATAAAATCCCAGCAAGGGAAACAATAACATCCCAGCAAGGGAGACAATATCACGATTCTCTCTCTCCTTTCTGCTTTCACATTTACTTCACAACTCAATTCACAACTTGAGCCAATGCTCTATAATGTTCAACAATTCTATTCTTAACTTGAACCAATGCTCTACAATGTTCAACAATACAATTCTCAACTTGAGCCAACGCTCTACCATGTTCAATTAACAATAATACTCTACAAGTCATATTCCTCAATAAAATTATCATATAGAGCATGAACAATACGAAACGGAGTCACATTAATCAAAGTATAAGACTCACGGGCATGCTTGACACCAACGTATAGATACTCGTCACCATGCCTATACGTCGTACTCAACAAAAAACACATAGTAAATAGGACACAACTCCTAATCCCTCAAGCTAAGGTTAGACCAAACACTTACCTTTTTGAAGTTAGGCCGATATTCCAAAATAACCTTCTTGCTTGAATTGACCTCCGAGAGGCTCAAATCTATCCAAATTAATTGTATAACTTTATTAAAATACATCAGAAACAATTCCGGATAATAAAACATTGACTTAAAAATTCACATTAAAAAGTCAACCAAAAGTCAACGCGGGGGCCCGCCTCTCGGAACCCGACTTGATTTTTTATGAAATCCGAACACCCATTCCAATACGAGTTCAACTATACCAATTTTATCAAATTTCGACATCGGATTGTTCTTCGGATCTCAGAAATTCATTTTAGAAGTTTCTAAAAATTTTGACCAAATTTTCACCCCAAATCACGAATCAAATGATGAATTCAATGATAGATTCATGTACTCTAGCCAAATCTGAGATAGAATCACTTACCCCGATGAATTTCTTGAAAAACCTTCGAAAAATCACCAAAATCCGAGCTCTCTTGGTCAAAATATCAAATAAAACCCAAAACCTCGTATTTATAGAGTACCCCACAGATTTCCACCTCTGCGGTCCGCACAAAATCGACTGCGGTCCGCACAAAACCAGTGCGGTCCACATAAAAAACGACCGCGGCCGCACATGTTTTCCTCTGCAGTGACAAACTTTAGTATTTTGTCCATAACTTTCGCTACAGATGTCCAAATGCCTATTATAATATGTTTCTGAAAACTAGATTCAAAGATCTACAAATTTCGTTTTTGAATCATCCCCAAATTCCTTGTAGATTAAAAGATATTAGCTTCCAAAGTTGGACCGACGACCTGCGGATTCTTCATGACCGCGGACTGCGGACCATTTTCCGCGGCCGCAATAAAACCACCGCACCCAGCACTAAAACTTCTGCCCCCATCCATTTTCTAAGTTCCGGAATGTCCGGACTCGCTCAAAACTCACCCGAGGCCCTCAGACCTCAACCCAAACATACCAACACCATTAACATCTAGTCGAGCCTTCGAATCACTCAAAATAACATCAAAACACCAAATCAACTTCAGATTCAAGCATAAGAACTTAGAAATTTCAAATTCCACAAACAACGCCGAAACCTATCAAATCAGGTCCGATTGACCCCAAATTTTGCACACAAGTCATAAATGACATGATTGAGCTATTCCAACTTCTTGAGTCGATTTTGATCTCGATATCAAAAAGTCAGCCCCTCGGTCAAATTTCCAAACTTCGGCTTCTCATTTTCGCCATTTCAAGCCTAATTAAACTACAAACTTCCAAATAATTTTCCGGGCACGATCCTAAGTCCAAAATTACCATACGCAGCTATTGGAATCATCCAAAAATCCATTCCGGATTCGTTTACTCATATTTCACCTTCCGGTCAATTTAATTCAACTTAAGCTCTCTTCTTGGAGACTAAGTGTCTCAATTCCTTTCAAAACCTTTCCAAACCCGAACCAATTTTCCCGGCAAGTTACATAAGAACCGTGAAGCATGAATTTAGCAGTATATGGGGAGACGAGGTTGTACTTATTCAAAACGACCGGTCGGGTCGTTACATTAGAAAAACTCCAAAGAGTTGTTTTTCAAAATTTTCACTTCAAATCACTAACAAAGCTTCAAAACATAACTCTAATTTTTAAATATCATTTTCAATCCATTTTTTTTCCAAAATTTTATACTCCAATTCTTATGTCCAAACGCCTACTAAGTTACCCTATATTTTGTAAAATGGACTTTGCAGAACAGCGCACATTAATAATATTTGATAAAACTTTAGTTAGATGGAATAGTTACTTTATATCATATGAATGTATTATTTGCTAAAAGTAGGTATACAACTTCCTAAAATTATAAATATCCTAGAAATGCTGGGACAAGAGGTAGTTTACAGTACAATAGCCGTTGCTAAATAAGTTGAAACAAAGGTCTTTATTCACTTTATTTATGTTCGATTAAGGCAATTTGAACTTCTGAAGTAAAACCTAAGGCCCCGTTTGGCCATACATTTTGGCATTATTTTTTCAAATCTTTTTTGAAAATGTTGTTTGTTCATAGATTAATGATCTATTTTTGAAAAATTTCTGAAATTATTTTTCAAGTTCCCAAAAAATCTAGTTTAGGGTAGATTTTGGGTGAAACGTGTTCTCCCACTCACAAAACTTCAAAATTTTTTCAAATAAAATGCATGTCAAAACATAATTTCAACTTCCAAAAATTATTTTTCAAAACTACTTCAAAAATTATTTTTTCAAGTTTCAACTAAATCTATGTCCAAACGCTAGTAGATTTTGGGAACTTGAAAAATAATTTCCGAATTTTTTTTAAAAATAGATCATTAATCTATGAACAAACAATGTTTCAAAAAAGATTTGAAAAAACGGTGCCAAAATGTATGGCCAAACGGGGCCTTAAAATTATAATTCTAAAATTATAATCTTGAAATTAATTAATCCGTAGATTATTAAAAACTAGTACCTTATCTGGTTCATTGGTTTGAAACAAACTAAATTTGAACAAAATTTTCGTTCCATTTTTAACCTTAGTAATTTTAGTGATTTAGATACATGTGAATCCTTTTTTTTTATAAATAAAGATGAACATATCGCCTACACCGAAATAAGAAAAACTTTTAGATGCAGAAAGCAAAGTGCAGCGACAGTTTTAATTTACAACCCCATTGCTAAACAAGGAACTTCATCCCTGATAGCATTATTGGTGAATTTTTTTTTTAATTTCATTAGCAAATTATTCAAATAATGATAAAATTAAGTATAAACAGCTCTATAGATGATAAAATAAGCTGCAATTTGTAAAATTTTGCATACATGTAGTTGTTATGATGTCCTCCTTTAGATACGAAAAAACGAAAAATCCAAACGTACTTATAAAATTTCTGAATTTCAGTTCAAAATAAAATTTCGACTCAATATATTAGAAAGCACCGGAAAATTCTGCGACAAAGTCAAAGAAAGGGCTTGAGAGGGGTAACATGGTCAATTTTGAATTTTATCCTTGGATAACTCCCATCTAAGAGGTGGAATAAAATAATTTCGATATTGTTGTTTAAAATTATATTAATTTTAATTAATACCTACAACCAAACACCATACAAATGTAATGTCAAATTCTATACCGGGATAACCCACCTAATCCCATGAATCAAATGGCTACTTAATGCCTTTGGTTTTAAATTTTATAGCTGATAGCTAAAACCTAAGGGGATAATTCATTGAAGGAATACAGGATAATACCTCCTGAATAAAAAACGAGATTATTTATATTGCGTTTAGTTGAGTTTTTTCATGTATTTAAGGAATAGTAATTTTAGGGTTATTTATATCACAGTTGCATTATTAATTTTATATAATCTCATGATTATTTATATCACATTTGTGGTATTATTCTTATAGCCGTATATCTCATTTTTAGTCCAATAAATCGAATATCTACCAACAAAATATATACACCAAATCGTCCTGTCATAATTTAATCCCCGTATTATAATCTAAGGATTATAATTCCAATATAACTTGTTCGCAAATAAACTGACTCTGTCACTAGCCCTTGATGAAACATCAATGTATATCACATTGATTAATTATTGTTACGATCCAAAATTCCACCAAGATCGTGATAGCATTTCACCCAACTCGCTAGACAAACCAACAAGCATAATCCACAATTCGAAATATTATAAAGCATCGATAAAGTCTAAACAGAAATAATAAGATATCATCAGATTAAAATTGCCAATACAAGTGCAAAAATAACCAAAACATCCATGGAAACGGGTTTCACGATGTAATGAGCTACTACAACTGTGTCATAATACAATTGTTTCACACATAATATATATACTGTCTGAATGAGAGATAAAAAATAAAAAAAAGTTAGAGGAAGATGACTCCAAGGCACCGCAGATCGGTCAAGCAGCTCTTACCTTAATTAAGTCTTCAAGCCAACAATACTAAATAGTCTCCTAGGTCCCGCTGGTACCAGGTCAGAACCTATACAAAAGATATGCAGAAGTGTACCATAAGTACGCCGACCCAAAGCACCTTGACCAACCTCAACAAAGTAGTGGTGAGAGTTTAGTAAAAAAGGTACTCACTTTATAAACCTATGCAATCATATACATAATAGAGATAGAGTAGAAGTACAAAACACAACATAATAAAGTACGCACAAATAAAGAATATGATATAAAATACCCTATTTTAACTAAAAAGTTCAATGCATGTATAGAATGCATAAATCAGCATATATGATGATATGCACAAGTATTTAAGAATTCATCAAGTAGCACAAAGGATCACTTAAAACAAATAAAACTTCCACCTTTCTGCTCAAACTCACCAACAATATCATAATCAAACATGCGCGTCCACCACCAGGAGAAAGACAACGGAGGGGACGACTCATTATAGATGGATTCTTATCCACACACAACATGAACGTAAATCCATATGCCATACAGGAGCATGTATAACATGTCCTAACTAATACCTCAATAGGAACGTGAGTCCACATGCTTTAATAGCTCAATAGCTCAAACAATCTAAAACAAGAAATAAGAACAATATAAATAGTTACATGGAATTCATATCAAACTAGCATGTGAAAGATGCATATAACTTTGCACTAGCACAAATAAGATGTTCAAGTAATCATACAAGAAGTAAAACATGCAAAAAGTAAAGCATGCAGCAAACAAGGCATGAAGAGGCCTAACATGCTAACCCAAACTTAGATAAACACTGGTATCCGAATATATGACTGTCACTTTGCATATACCTTATCCCTAAATACGTATCAAAAATATCATTATAGGAAAGATTCCCTCATCAAAATCAACCAATATACTTAACTTTATCCGGATAAGTTTTAACTTTCCAATACTGCTTTATCTTGCTCCAAAGCCTCTAAATATCCATAATCTAGACTATAAGCACTTACGAGGTGTAATATATTCATAAGATCAATTCTATTAAAAAATAGATTTTGAACAAAATCAACAAAAGTCAACCACATGTCTATGTGGCCGAACCCCAAAATAAAACTCGAATTTAGTGACCCATAACATGCCGAGTCGAGATATGTTATCAGTTTCTCAATCCGAGTTCAAATCCTCTAAAGTTACTTTCTTATTTTTCAAGTTAAAAATCAAATTTCACCATTAAATTCTTAGTTTTAGGTGTTGAAGTTCATAGTAATTCATGATATATAATTAAAATCGAGTCAAGAATACGTACCCTCAATAATTAGGTATAAGTGTCATCTAAAATCGCCTTAGTCCGCGCTCTCAAAACCCCAAAATGGTGAAATAAGCTCAAAATTCTAAAATTGGACCTTACATACTCTTGACAACAAAACGTGCATTGTGATCGCGACCAGATCTGTAACTATTCGGCCGGTCTTTTTGAGTATTTTAGTCACGTTTTCTCTATTTGATGCTTTAGATATGTGTACTTATGGCTAAGAGACTTGTTGAGATGGTTGGTTTGGTTTTGGGACGGTTTTGGAGTGAATTGGGACACTTTGTCCCAAGGTTGGAAGCTTAAGTTGTAAGAGTTAACCGGAGTTTGAATTTTATATAGAAGACCCGAAATGGAGTTTTGATAGTTCCAATAGCTTCGTATGGTGATTTTGAACTTAGGCGTATATTCGGATTTAGATTTGGAGGTCCCTTGATTGATTTGGTTCTATTTAATGAAAGTTGAGAAGTTGAAGGTATGCAAGGTTGATAGGTTTGACTGAAATTTGAGTTTGATAATATCGGGTTCGAATTTTTGTTCTGGGAGTTGGAATATATGCGATATGTTATTTAGAACTTGCATGCAAAATTTGAGGTCATTCCGAGTTGGTTAGGCATGTTTGGCACAAGTTTTGAATTTGAATATTTGGATTAGTTCCTTAGGCTTGAATTGAGGTGTGATTCATGGTTTTGATGTTGTTTTGTATAATTTGAGGTCTCGAGTAAGTCCGCGTTATGTTTTGATATTTGTCGGTGTGGTTGGACGAGGTCCCAGGGGCCTCAGGTGTGTTTCGGATGGGCTCTTGATAAGTGGGAATTTTGACTACTTATTAGCGCCTTTTAGCTTTCGTTTTAGTCCAAACGACTGATGAAATATACTTAATTGTAGGAGTATTGGAAAATGAGCCACCAAGATAAAATCCAACTCAAGAAGGAGTGATCTGAACTCAAAGACAAAATCAGGCACAGAAGCTCAAGTGCGGACCGCAGATTTTCATCTACGGCCGCAGACTATTAAGTAATTCATGTTAGAGGACTAGTGCGATGTGCGGACCGCACAATTATTGTGCAGTTGCAGAAGCTAACCAAGAGCAGAAGTTCAGAGAGTTATCATTAAAGATTAAAGGAAATGCGGACGACACAATTATTGTGCGGCCGCAGAAGTTAGCTACGCGGCCGCACTCAGAAATATGCGGTCCGCAGAAGAGCCCTACGCGGCCGCACCAAGAATTGTGCGGACCGATAAATATGAGAAACGCGGCCGCATTCTAGAATTGTGCGGCCGCAGATTCAACTCCTGTCAAGACTGAAGCAAAGTGCAGACCGCACATGGAATTGTGCGGCCGCAAAACCTCTGAAAGGGCATTTTTGTTCGAAAATTCCAGCTTTGTATAAATAGAATAGTTTCACGAAATTAGGTCAAGTTTTGAATATTCAAAGTGCTGTAGTCATTTTTCCTTACTTCTTTAGGCAACTTTAGCTTATTTTGGTGATTTAACAGTGGGTTTTCATATTTTAATCTTGAAATATGAGTTTTATCATCTTTTCTTCTTTGTTTTCTTCTATACCCACTATGAGTAGCTAGATTTTTAACTAGGGTTGCGACCCAACCCTAGTGTGTAAACGTTATGGGTGATTAATTTTATGCTTGTTTATAAATGTGTGTTTGTTATTTAGCTAGGTTTATGCTTTAATTGTGAAATTAATAATTGCAAATATTGATTTATGCCTATTTGACTTAGTCTCTTCTTGAGAAAGAGAGACCTAGTCTAGGTTAACCTAGCTAACAGGGAATTGGGTCAATTGAGGTATTGGTTAACCCAATTAAAGGTTTCAACCTAGAGATAGTAACAACCCGACTTGAGCTCTTATCATACCGTTTTGATAGATACCCATTTGGTCTTGAGAAAGTCAAATAGGGCAAAACCACTCTCTCACCAAGAGGTATTGAGTGGGCAACGTAGTGTTGTGAGCTATAATACACCCCAGTCAACAAAACAGCATAAAAGTCTTTATCCCATTAGGCAAACACCTAGGTCATGGTCACAGCCCTAGGCCTTTTTATATCTTTTATAAAACATCCAAAAACAATATTTTCTAGTTTTATATCTTCAGAATTGCAATCCTTAGCATAATTTTAGAAATAAAAACAAAACCATATTTGTGGAAGCGCAATCTAGATACTTCACGTGCTCGATCCAAAAATATACAACTAATTCTCATCTCAGCTCCCTGTGGATTCGATCCCGACTCCTTGTTGGGTATTATTATTGAAATCGACCGTTTCATAACTTCAAATAGAGGTGTGACTTGCACGAGATCAGTTTTTAGCGCCGTAGTCGGGGAGCTAAAAATGGATTTAGCTATATGTTTGGTTTTGTGTTACTAATCTTTTTTGTGAAACAATTGTAGGTAAAACAATGGCTCTCAACAACAATGATCCTCTTGGAAACATGCCTATAGGGGATGTGGACGTGGAATATGACCAAGTTAAAGAGGTTCCTCTTGAACCTCAAGCAAATAGATGAGGTCGACCACCTCAAGACAACGTTCCTGTTCCACCCCCACCTCCACAAAGAGAGGCTCTACACCGGGTGTTGCCGAATGAAGGGTATGCAAGTGCTATAGTCCCGCCCGCATTAGGGCAGGCAACTTTCAAATCTCAAATATAATGCTCTCATTGCTAGAGAAACGGGGATTCTTCACTCGGGCTCCGAATCAAAATGCATACAAACATTTGAAGGTGTTTGTGGACACTTGTTGTGGGAGTAAACAGACAAACGTCTCGGAGGATGCTTTGAGGTTGAGGCTATTTCCTTTCTCTCTACGGGGGAAAGCCTTGGATTGGTTAGAAAGGCTACCAAACCATTCCATCAATACATGGGATGAATTGGCGGAGAAATTTATTTCCAAGTTCTTTTCTCCCAGGCACATGGCTACTCTTAGAGACGAGACTCTAGCATTCAAACAAGAAACCAATGAGCCGTTGCATGAAATATGGGAGAGTTACCGAACTATGGTGAAAGAGTGCCCAAATAATGACATGACGGAGGCTATGATTCTACAAAGTTTCCATCGGGGGATCAATACTACAAATCAATGCGTGGTCAACCAACTTGCCGGTGGAAATTTCATGACAACGCCATATGCGGAAGCTTGTGTGATCTTAGGCGAAATGGCGGATACTTCATCGGCATGGCAAAGTAGAGCAAATGTTCCTCAAGTTGATCCAAACGTGATTCACCTACATAAAGAATTGCATGATCATGGGCAAGCCATTGCCGAGTTGACCACCACGATGAATCAATTAGCCAAGGCTCAACTTCAACAAGTGCAAGGTCCTAATCAAGTCAATGCAATGGAGAGAGTTAGTACGATGGTGAACAAGAGAAGTCAAAAGGGTCCTCAAGTGCAAAACCGTGTGGGAAATTTTGTACAATATGATAGTGGGTTTGATAAATATGAATCTTACAATGAACAAGAGGAGGAAGTAAAATATGTGAACAACTTCCAAGGGAAAAGAAACAACTCTCAAGGCCCGAATCATCAAAAATGGCGACCTCAAGGTAATCAAGGGAATTGGAATTCTAGCAACTAAGGTAATTAGGATGGTGGTAACAACCAAGAGAATTGGAACAATCAAAACGATCAAGGAAATTGGAATGGTCAAAATAACCAAGGAAATTGCAGTGGCAATAGTCAGGGATATTGCGGAAGAATTAACCAAGGGGGATGGTACAATAACCAAGGCAATCGGGGCTCGGCCTTTCAAAGTCACACGGGTGTATCAATAACCGAGCAACCCTCCTCCTTATCCTTCCCATGGCCCAACCTCTTCCAACAAAGAGATGGGACAAATTGAGAATATTTTCAAACAAATAATGAAGAAGAATGCTAACTCTGATGCCCAACTAGCCTCTCAAACACTTCAATTCGCAATTTGGAAGTTCAATTGGGGCAAATATCCTAAGCTTTAAACACTCGTCCTAAAGGGGCACTACCAAGTGACATGGTGGTGAACCCAAAGAGTGGGAAAAAAAAGGGACATTCCATGGCCGTTACTACAAGGAGTGGAAAAGGTAGGGATGCACCCACCTAGAGTCAAAGGAAACTTGTAGATGATGAGAAAGTGGTACAAGAAGATGAGATTCTGAACAATGAGGTGCAAGCAAATAATGAAGTGCAGATTGATATTGGTAGCAATGTGGAGGAGACTCAAGAGGAAGTGAACCCGTCAAGGGACCACATTGTTGACATACCGGAATCAGTAGTGCCAAAGGCTAAGGAACCAATGCCTAGGCCTCCTCCTCCATATCCTCAAAGGCTTGTCAAGTTGACTCCAGGAGCCTTTGATTGCTAAAGCTCAAGTTGACTACTACTCCCATCACCATTGCTCCAAATTGGAGTGTTCCTTTTGAGCTCATGTGCGATGCAAGTGATGTAGCGGTAGTGGTTGTTTTGGGGCAACGTATCAACAAAATTTTTCATCCGGTTTACTATGCAAGCAAGACCATGAATAGTGCCCAAGTCAACTACACTGTTACAAAGAAATAGCTTCTTTCCATTGTATTTGCCATTGAGAAGTTCCGCCCGTACTTGATGGGTGCAAAAGTAATTATCATACAGATCATGCGGCACTTCGCTATCTTATGAGCAAGAAATATTCCAAAGCCCGGTTGATGAGATGGGTACTTTTGTTGCAAGAGTTTGATATAGACATCCAAGATCGAAAAGGGAGTGAAAACCAAGTGGCAGACCACTTGTCTCGTTTGGAGGAGGAGGGGAGGCTGCATGATGGCCTTGAAATCAATGACTCCTTCCCCGATGAGCATCTTTTGGCTATCTCTACGAAAGAGGTGCCTTGGTTCACAGATCTAGCAAATTATCTTATGAGTGGTATCATTCTGGTTGAGTTCTCTTCAAACCAAAGGAAGAAGCTCAAACGGGATTGTCAAGACTACTATGGGATGAACCGTACCTTTTCTGGATTTGTATGGATGGAGTGATTAGAAGATGTGTACCGGAGGAGGAACAAGTTGAAATTCCTGGGGCTTGTCATTCTTCCCCTTATGGTGGTTACCATGGTGGAGCAAGAACGGCGGCCAAAATATTAAGTTGCAGTTTATGTTGCCCCCCTCTTTACAAGGATGCAAGTGATCTTGTCAAGTCTTGTGATGAATTTCAAAGGGCCGATGGAATATCAAAGAAAAATGAAATGCCCCTCACCACCATATTGGAGATTGATATTTTCGATGTGTGGGGTATTGACTTCATAGGTCCTTTTATGAGTTTTTGTGGAAACACCTACATCTTGGTTGCGACTGATTATGTATCCAAATGGGTTGAGGCCATTGCTTTGCCCAACAATGAAGCGAGAAGTGTGGTATCGTTTCTGAAGAAGAACATCTTTATAAGATTTGGTACTCCAAGGGCTATCATAAGTGATGGGGGATCGCATTTTTGCAACAAAGCTTTCGATACCTTACTTACCAAGTATGTTGTCACTCATAAAGTCACGACCCCATATCATCCTCAAGCAAGCGGTCAAGTGGAAGTCTCCAACCGGAAGATTAAGAGTATTTTGTCCAGAACAGTGAATGCTAACCGAACGGATTGGTCAAAGAAACTCGATGATGCTTTATGGGCTTATAGGACGGCTTACAAAACACCTATAGGAATGTCTCCATATCGGTTATTTAGAAAATCTAGTCAACTTTCGGTGGAACTTGAGCACAAAGCCAAGTGGGGTTTAAAGAATTTGAATCTTGAGTGGGATGTCGCCGCCATCATAAAGGCGGCACAATTGAATGAGTTAGATGAGTTCCGGTACCATGCATACACAAGTTCGTCCTTATACAAGGAGAATATGAAGTACCTCCATGATAAGTACATTCGGAACAAGGAGTTTAAAGAAGGTAACCTTGTGTTGTTGTTCAATTCTCGGTTACAGATGTTGCCGGGAAAGTTGAAGTCTAAATGGAGTGGCCCGTTTGAGGTTGTGAGTGGGACACCCTTTGGTGCATTGGACTTGAAGAATAAAAATGATGAGGTGTTTAGAGTCAATGGTCACTGGGTAAAGCATTATCTAGGACAACTTGGTGATGGCCACGTCATGGCAGTGATTCATTTCAAGTGATGATGGTAATTTGCGTCGTGCTGCGACGTTAAATCAGGCGCTTCTTGGGAGGAAACCCATGTTTCTTTTTCTTTTTCTTCTTCTTCTTTAGGTAGGTCTTATTTTGTGCTAACTTGTTTTGAAGTGTGTTGCAGGAATGAGTGTGCTTTACAGGGACAATGCTTAGAAAAATTGGCTAAGTATGGAAAAAAAGCGGACCGCACATCTATTGTGCGGAACGCACAATTTTGAGTGCCACAACAGAAGGGATTTGCGACCGCACAACTGGAAGTCAAGAATTGCACACTCTCTGAAGTTTGCCTATCAGAGAAATGGCCAAAGTGCGGCTATACAAGGAAATGTGCGGTCCGCACCAAAATCTCCGGCCATACTAAAAAATGTGCGGACCGCAGATCATCAAAGGGTAAATGTGTAACAGGTAAAAAAGTGCAGACCGCACATGAAATTGTGCGGCCGCACTCATCTCTTGAACCCTTGCCTACCCCCTTAAGTATAAATAGTGCTCTTCACCCTACTGTTGAGACTTTACACACTTTGAGAAATTAAAACAAAGGCAAACACACTGCACTCAACTGATTCACTCACCTGGCACTTAGTTCATATCTTTGAGCATTCCTTAACATCACTTCATCACTGGTATGTTAAATTCATCTTTAGATTCTTTCAAATTTTCTTAATTTGGTTTATAATTTGTTAAGTTATTGTTAGACCATGTTTCAAATTCATAACCATATGGGCTAGAATTTGTGTTAGGTAGACTCCTAGTTGCTATATGGGGGATGGGTATTTCGTTGGTGTTGTTTAATTGCTACTACCATGTCAAATTTGTATGAAAAATGAGAAACCCTAAGTACTGCCCGATGAATTTTTGAATTGTGCGGCCGCACAAGGAATTGTGCGGTTCGCAGATTGTTAATTTAGGGCACCTGGTGCAGTTTGATTGTGCGATCGTACTTGAAATTGTGCGGTCCGTAGAAATTGAACTGTGGCTGTAGAAAAGTGTGTGCGGCAGCAGATCGAGCAATTTTCTATCCTCAGAGAGTTGTGATTTTTTGAGATTTCATTGTGCGGCCGCATCCAAAATTGTGCGTACCGCACTCCAGATGTACGATCGCACTCAAAGTTGTGCGGACCGTAGAATCATCACTGCAACCGCACTTTCAAATTGTGCGGTCTGCACAAACCCATCTGCGGCCGCACTAAAAAATGTGCGGACCGCACTTTCCTACCCTACATACTGTCTTGTTCTGCAACTGTCTGATATTCCGAACTTGAACTATAACTAATTCATGTTGCTATGTATTGCAGACAATGGTTAGGTCTCATGGACGTGGTATACATCCAAGGGAGGGGTGAATCCTCCCGAGGCCGAGGTAGGGGTAACATACCACTCTCCGTGCAAAGAGTTATAGCAAAAAAGACAATAGTCGGGAGAGCTCCAGAGCCTGTTGAGTCTAGTTCATATGTCCCATCTAGGGAAGCATCGGAGGGAAACTCTATGCAAGAGCAGCCTGATGCTCAATCACAGCTGTGGAGCTACCAATCGCTCCAGTAGAGGAGCAAGTTTCGGATACTATTGAACCGGTGGGACCACTTCAGGCAGCGGCGGTACCTATTATTATTCTTGGTCTTCAGGAGGCCTTTGCATAGATTTGGAGTGTGTGCACGATCTTGGCTCAAGCAGGTATGATACCAGCTGCCTCACATGCTTGGGGAGGAGCCCAGACTCCCACTGCTCGTACAACGTTGCAGCTAGCTCGGGGTTGTCAGACACCAGGGGTGCTACCAGTTCTGCCAGTTGTTGCTTCTCTGGCCCACGTACGTCCATCTATATCCAATGAGGAGCAGAAGACATTGGAAAGATTTAATAGGCTTGATCCTCCCGAGTTCAATGGAGGAGAGTCAGAGGAAGCTCAGAGTTTTCTAGATCGGCGTCATCAGATTCTTTGCACATCGGGTATTGTGGACACTAGTGGAATTGCCTTTACTACTTTTTAGCTAACAGAGGCAGCCTACAGATGGTGGTAGACGTATGAGTCTGGCAGGCCAGCTAGCTCAACACCACTTACATGGCATCGGTTCTCAAAAAATTGTCCAACAGACTCGCAGAGAGGAGTTACTTAGGGAGTTTGAGCAGCTACGCCAGGAGGGTATGACTATGGCGCAATACGAGATGAGATTTGCTGATTTGGCACGTCATGCAGTATGGTAGGTTCTCACTGAGAGGGAGAAGATTAGGAGGTTCATTGATGGCCTCCATTATGGTTTACAATACAGTTTGGCTCAGAGGCTAAGACGGATACTAGGTTTGACCAGGTGGTTGAGATTTTTAGGCGCTTGAAGCATGTTCGCAGGCTTGAACGAGAGGAGCGGGAAGGAAAGAGGCCCCGTGGTTTCGGTGGTTTTAGTGTTGCCTTATCTAGAGGCTAGTCTTATCGCATCATAGGTCGTCCTTTTAGGCCCGCTTAGGCAGCTCATCAGATTCCTCGTGGTTTATCAGTTAGCCACAATTCATACAGTACTCGCCCAGTTCAATCATCATTCAGTGTACTGCCGGCATAAAGTTCTTACTGTGCTTCATCTACTTAGGGTTCCACAGGTAGTTATTTGGGTATTAGGGTCAACAGCCTCATAGGAGGGGTTGCTTCGAGGGTGGAGACATCAGTCATCTCAAGAGGGATTGCTCCAGACATTGTAGTGAAGAAATTAGGGATTTTAGTAAAATATTTGGCCAAATACCTATACAGCCCCTTAAACTTGGCTCCAATTTCCATTTTATCACTTAAACTAAGCCTTGTCCCTATTGAACACTCTAACTCAAAAAATAGTGTACCTATCAAATACCTCGGGACTAACTAGTAAAAATGGGATAATGCGTGCAATTCAAACACGGTGACATAGAAAAACTAACGAATGACAAACAACCATGTGGCTATTGAGTCCAACTAACCAAAAAAAGAAGAGAAAGAATAGAAACCACCACCCCCAAACCCTAGCGTATCATCTTCTCACCAACCGTCCCCTTTCTCTGCTGAGAGAAGATCATCATCTCAAATTCTTCACCTATTATCCAACAATTTTTAAAATTCTTCTGCAATCTATCTTATATGTCGACTCAATTTCATGGCCAACAAGAATAATATTGAAAATCCACAACCTGCTACCCACCACTTTGACACCATAACAAATCGATCAACGTTTGACTGCTTCCAAGTTTTGTTTCGATTTTGTCGGGCACACTGTGACTCACGAAATTAAGCTTGAGCACTTCTAAATTATTTAATTTTGAGTTGAATAGTCCATTTTGATTTTTGGGTAGGCGGAATTATGGGGTTTCCCTGCTGGGTTTCTCTTTGTTCTTTAAATATTATGGTAGTTTTGTATCTGTTTTTTGGGATAAAGCTGACAACTTTGAAGATTTCAGATTCTAGCATTTTGAGCTTTGAAATCTTATCTCTGAGTTATGGTGAGTGGTGGAAGATAGGTGGCGAGGAAGAAGATGATGGTTTTTTTAATCAGATCTCACATAGTTGTAACTGATCTTTGGGAAAATATGGTGAATAGTGGCGGTAATGCATGAAGAGTGGTGGTGATCGGGTGGTTATACGGTGGATATGGGTGGTTGTTTCTTCCTTTTCTTCTCCAACGTGGGTGGCGTTATGTGAGTGGAGGAAAAGAAATATTTTGAAACAAAAAAGGGAAATAATTGACCATTTCACGCGCTTAACTTAGGTGCAGTTCACACAAATATGTCATGTCATCATCCGTGTTTAATAGGTACACTTTTATTTGAGTTAGAGTGTTCAATAGGTACTAGGTTGAGTTTAAGTGTTTAAATGGAAATTGGAGCCAAGTTTAAGGGGCCGTCTAGGTATATGGCCAAAAACTTTTCTAAAGTATGACTTGATGATTTGAGGGTCGATTTGATGTAAGATTTGGATAAAACACATATTTGTACTCGTATAACAATGTGTGTTCGGAATTTTTGAGTTTTGACGGGTTTCGGGGAGCGGGCCCAGGGTTGAATTTGCATATTGATTCAAGACCTTAGCTTTATCATTTGGAATTATTTCATATGGATCTTATTGATAATATTAAGTTATTTTGGCTAGATTCAAGTCATCTGGATGTTGATTCATGCAGGAAAGGCGTATTAAAGTATTGATATGGCTTGCTTGAGGTAAGTATCTTACCTAAATTTTATTGAGGCACTATTTTCCTGAGTTATTTGTGATAGCTACGTGCTATGGGTGGCGCATATGTGTGGGAATAAGCCCATAGGCCCCCACCGGGGTATTTTGATGCTTGGGGGTAGTGCTTAGGCTATGATATGTCTTGAATTGATTGCTAAGCTTTATGTTGTGATGTTTCTTATATCTGTACCTTTTTGTGAGATATTTGAACCATGCTTGAGGTTATATAGATGTTAATCTCCTGATTGAATCTGATAATTGCTACTTTTGTGATGTAATTGCCTGATTTTAGCTATGATAGCACACTTTGCACATGCATACGCCTTAGCATGTCACTTATACAAGTTAGGAGTATGAAACTTGATATTCATTGACCATGAAGGATATTATTGTGGTCTGACGCCAGCTGTAAAGACACATGTATAGATCTAATTGCTCCAATCTGCCTCTCAAGTTTCCTGAAAATAGACAAGAGCATAAGATTAATCGAAGTACCTTAATCACACAAAGATTTTTTTAAAGTTAGTACTTCCTAGAGAGTAAGGTATAGTGAAACTCCCTGGATCTCCACACTTTCAAGGGAGCTTATTTTATAGAATAGCACTAGAATGCTCTGTAAGCTTGACATCCGATGTCTCTTTCACTTTCCACTTGTTAGATAATATATCCTTCAGGAACTTAGCATATGCTGGCATTTGTGAGAGTACCCCTATGAAAAGTAGATTAACATGCACCTGCTTGAGCAAATCTAGAGAAACTCCCAAATTGTTTGTCCAGCTTCTTTCTTCTCTGCTTTTGAGGGAAAGGTAGAGCATGCATAATATTTGATTTCCTCAGTCTTCTCAATTATTGAATTTTTGTTCTTCTTTTTCAGAGCTCCAGTCTTCCTCTTCTTCTTTAGACCGTCCTCTGGGTCTACCCTCACTTCACCTTCTTGATTTTTGTTATTTTTCTACTCGTATACAGTCTCCACTTGTCTTTTAATCAACTCACCTTTTTGTTTTACAATGGGGCCTTCAATACTTGGCCACTCCTCAAAGACACGTATTTATTGTTTCTTTTGGATTCTTCTCGGTATTAGCGGGAAGGGTTCCTTGATCCCTCTCAGACAACAAACTAGCAATTTGTCTCACTTGCTGCTCTAAGTTCCGAATAGTTGTTCCATGAGTTTCAAGTCTCTCCTTTGTGTTAACAATGAAGGCCTTCATTAGATCTTCCATGCTAGATTGAATGGACTATTGTGGTTGGTATTGCTGCCTCTCCTGATTTAGAAAACCTGGAGCTCCTTGTCCCTAAGGTCTGGGATTATTCTATTGCCATGCATTCAAACTACTACCAGGTGAACTCCACAAAAATCCGGAGTATCTCTGGCCCATGAAGTTAAAATTATTATCACCTTGGTAGTTTCTTGTTTTAAAGCTTCCCGCGTCATTTACCACTTTATCTGTAGCTGAATCCTGACACTCATGCGTTGGATGACCCATTCCACAAAAATCACAAACTGTTTGCGGCTCACTCTGTACCTTGGCGAAGGTAAATTTCTTGATATCTTTAGCCATAACCGCTATCTGGACCTGTATTGCAACAGACAATTCTACTTGGTGCACACCTGCTGGGCTTTTTTGTTTACCTTTATCAGTAGGCTATTGATCTGCATATTCAGATAGTTCATTTAGAAGATTGACAATTTCTTCAGAAGTTCTCTTCATCAGCAGACCTCCCACTGCACTATTTAGTATCCTTCTTGATGTAGGTGTTAAGCCATCCTAGAAATCTTGGAGTTACATCCATTATTCCATTCCATTGTGTGGGCATTTTCTTAAGAACTCCTTAAGTTGTTCCCACACCTCAAACACGATCTTCACCTCACCTTTACTAAAGTTGTGAATCCCCTTTCTCATCTACCCTGTCTTAGCAGCAAAGAAGTATTTGTCTAAAAATTTTGTTGTCATCTCTTCCCATGTACGGATAGAACCAGTAGGTGAACTCCGTAGCCACTGTTTTGCATCATCCTTTAGTGAGAAAGAAAATGCTCTGATGTAGATAGAATTGTGGGATGCTCCATTATAACAAAAGTGTTCATGATCTCATCAAAGTCCATCAAATGACTATTAGGATCTTTAGTGGGTTTGTCTCTGAAGATGCAATTGTTCTGAATGATCTGGATGACTCCCTGCTTAAGCTAAAAATTATTAGTGTCAATGAATGGAGGTCTCACACTCGATTGTTGTTGGTTGTAGACTAGCCTGGAATAGTCTCCTAGTGATCTCCCAGGCCCAGGGGCCACATTTTCATACTCGTCTTTAACCAGGGGTATATTTAGATTGAATCTTAAGTATTCTCATCAACAGCTCTAAGGACTACTTTAGTCACTGCCCATGCAACTGCTTCTCTTTGTTGTGTTGCTTCTCTTGCAGCTAAGTCCAACCCCATCCATGTGGTGCACCGTATTTTCTTGAGTCGAAGCCTGCCCCAAGAATGATCCACATGATTTTTTTTCCTTTCTCAACTACCGCATGTGCTTATCCAATTCTAGGTTGTATGGCACTAATTTCTTGGAGGAGGATCGAGTCATACACCATCGAACTTAACTTGTTGCTTGCACATAGATGAGAAAACTGGAATAAAAAAAATAAAATTGGTTCCTGAATTAGAATCAAAAACTATTTTAACACTATTGATTGCTAATCCCCAGCAACGGCGCCAAAATTTGACGAGTGCAAAACACAGAAGAAAAATTATGCTCGCTAAGCAAATATAGTATAGTAAAATTATCATCTCCACAAGGGTTGGATTTAAATAAATTTTAAGTAATTATGTTAAATGTTATTCAGGATGTTCAGCACTTTGATTAGAAATGAATAAGAACCACAATTAACTAGTAAAAGTAAGAAAATATCAATTAATCGCGAAGAACTGGAGATTAGCAGAGTTGGTTTGTTATCAGTGTGGAAATAAGGTCATGACATGATAGGTACAAGAATGTTATTCTGGACTTGACACTGTTAAATTTCACTCTTAATGTTCTATTGATTCTCACGAATTCAACAAGTTACTATCTTATTATTCTGATTCACGTTCCTCTCTCAATTAAACCTAAGCCATTCATATAAGCTAATATGAAGTACGGTAAAACTTGCAAGAATCTATTGGTAGGAATGATCTAAGAGAAATTTCTCGTGAATATTTCTCAATCTTAATTCAAAATGTAGACCACAAAGCTCTTTCGATTACTTTAATAAAGTACCAAAATAAATTAAGGCATGCGTTGCAACAATATTCAAATTATGCTCCTCTTTCGATTAAATACGATAATGAATAAAATCACAACTAGAGTTAAAGCTCCTCCAACAAAATTCAGGCAATCAAACAAAAATCATATACATAGATAAAAATCAAGTCACCAAATCATGTCAAACCCTAAGGTAAAGTACTCCATAATCGTGGAGGAGGTCATTATAAATAGAGTTAAAGAATAAGAAAACATCAATCCAATATTACAATCCAAACTCCCTAATGGAATTAATGGAAAGATGATTAAATCTTGTGTCTAGAAGCCTCCAATGCTCTCAAATAGCTCCCTAGGTCAAAAGTCCTCTAAAAATCATATTTTTGATGTATTTATACCATATAAGAATGGGCCCGGATCAAATTACCGTGGAAACCCCTTTAGGAGGGTGTTACTTACAAAACAAAGCGAAATTACTTCTTACAACATTCAGAAGATATTAATCTAAAAAGACATTAATAATAGTTTAATATCGAAAATAGGCATATGCGATAAAGGTTTCAAGAGCAATATGGTTATATAGTTTTTTGGAATATACACTTCATAAATTTATTAAATGAAATATAATGTCAAAGTATCAAGATAATGTGATACAACCCTTCTTGAATAATCAACACGTTAAAGTAACTTCCTAACGAAATTGTACTTTTCGTTCAACATCATTGCAGGTTTATATTGTACATGAATTTCAAACAAGCGATTGTAAAAGGAAAACTAGTCTTCTCCTTTGTACATATTTATAGGACAAAGTGTAAATTTAGCATGTTACAAGACTTAGGTTATTAACACACCCAAAAACAGCAAAACAACTCACCATATTCAAGTTACAAGCTTATGGTCTTGTGATCCAACAAGCCTCCAAAATTACATACATAAGTGCAACATATAGATCATGTACAAGTCCCAAAACTATAAAAAACCACAAAAGCTCCCGGAAAGTCTACTCCAAAAAGCATTCTTCAAATCTTTTCTCACACATTACCTACCATAGAAAATCACTATCGCTAAGCATAAAGCTTAGTGGTGTATAAACTTTAGTCTTGCAGCCATTAGATTCTTCAATTTCCCTTTTTCAGTCATGGGTAACTCAAATGAAACATAAAGGCAAGTAAAAAAATACATGAAAAGTATCAAATACCAAACCCTGGAGTGTTTCCAAATATCAATATCAATGTTCAAGATTCAAGTGTTAAGAAAGCGTATAACATCATTCCAAGAGAGTTTGCCAAATATTATTTTCACCCAATATGTATGCCATGTCATCACACTAAGCATAATCAGATATCAAGATGGATCGAAGTTCCAAATCAAATATGGTTGAAACCCAATAGTCAAGAGAATCAAGAACCATATTAAAAATGGATTTCTAGTTCGTACTTAACATGGGCAAGTTCCATAATTTCTTATGAACCACAAATACAAAGTCAAAATAGAAAAAGATCTGAATCAAGAGTCATTCCAAGATAAGTTAAAAGTTCACTACCACAAGAAGGACAAAGTCCCAACAAGAATTCAAAATGATCAAGCAATCCATACAAGTGGACGAGTTAGCGAATATCTTGCAATAATTGATATAACACGAATTCAACGATATAAATTGAAGTCAAGGGAAACAAATCTCAAGTTATTTCAAAATATTCCACCAAGTAAAAAGAGCACAACTTCAAGTTTATGCATAAACCTCCGTATTTTACCACAAAACAGTTCAACACAACTTCAGGACGTTTGAATCGTCTAAGCCATATACCAACCAAATCTGTCCACTTCCTCAAACACTTCCACTTAGATTTACAAGGGTATATATGACACAAAAGAGAGGAGAAACTTGAGCTTCACCAAGAACTAGTTTGGCTGGTTTGTTTAGTAAAAAAAATCTGATGATTTTCATGTAGTATTTCATGTGATAAGAAGGAGAGTGGGCTGGGGTTTTTTTTTTGGCATGAAGGAATGAAATACGAGAGGAAGTTATGGAAAAGCATGTCACAAAAGTAATATATATATAAACTTTGGATAAATATGAAAAGGTTGGCTGCCCAAATTACTAAATACCATTAGATTAATAGAAGGTTTGCCGCCCAAAATATTGTGTGTATATATATATATATCATAACAATTCATTAAAATATTTTTAGGTGTTAAACATAGCAACACTTTGAAATTTCTTTGTAAATATTAACACATTCTAATGTAGGCAATTTTCATATTTCGTCAAATTCACGTTTAGGAAGCGGAAGTAAAATCTATCCTCATTATAAAGATGATCAATTGAGAATGAAAATATTAGTCTAAAACTTTGGGGTGTTACAAATCTCTTCCCCTTAAATAAATTTCGTCCCAAAATTTATCTTTTTCTAGTCCCGAAACAAATGTGGATATCAAACTCCCATATTCTCTTCTCGCTCCCAAGTAGCTTCTTTGCCAGAATGATTTCTCTAAAGGACTTTCACTAAGGGAATTCTTGTATTTCTAATCTCTTTTATCTCACGCGCTAATAGGAAGAACATGAGATGGATGCGGAATCTTCTAAGCATAGAGACGTGGAAGACGTTATGGATCATGTCTAACTCAGGTTGAAGATCTAGTTTATTAGCAATTGAGAAAACTATCTCAAGCACTTCATAAGGTCCAATAAATCAGGACTAAGTTTACCTTTTTGGCCAAATCTCATATTCTTCTTCCATAGAGAAACCTTTAAAAATACATTATCACCCGCTTAATACTCAATTTCACGCCTCTTAAGATCAGCATAAGATTTTTGTCTATCTGAAATAATTTTTAAGCAATCCTTGATGATTTTTACCTTATTCTTAGTTTGTTGCACAATCTTAGGAAACACCAATTTTCTTTCATTGTCACGATACTAAATACCCCGGTCGTGATGGCTCCTATCACAGTACTAGGCAAGCCAACCAAATATTTACCAAAACGAAATCTCTTATAAAAAAATCATTTTGCTAATTTCGAATAAGTTTCAAATTCGTCATGTGAAATAGATGAATATAACAGAATATGCGGAAAGCCAGTACAAAATACCAACACAACCCAACAAATCCGGTGTCACTGGTCAAGAGCCTCTAAATACAACCCAAAGACTAATTGAATAATACATCATAAGTCTGAAATAACAGAATACTAAGATAGGAAGGGGAAAGCAGGGCTATGAACACCGTGCAGTTACCTTGCAATCTCCGGAAATATTCTGAGAGTGCTGGAAGCTCTCACTCTGATGCACGAGCACCTGGATCTGCACACAAGGTGTAGGGAGTAACGTGAGCACGTCAACTCAGTAAGTAACTAAAGTACATAAAGTCTGAGTGCAGTGACGAGCATTTAAAAATCATATATCAGGAAATCTCAACAGAAACATCAAATCAAAGATCTGCAGTTCAATAGTCAATTCACTCGTAAAATGTCAATTTAAATCAAAGTCTTTGAAATTATTTATTCAACATTTTTGATAGAGGCTTAGTATAAAAGAAGAGTGAAAACAGTAAATATCATAAACAGGCCCCTCGGGCAAGATATCACTCATAAGTATAGCCCCTAGGACAAGCCTTTCAGTCACTCATGACTCAGCTCTCGTCACACAATACCCACTCTCAGCACTCCGGCTCAATAATTAGCTCATAGTATTAATAATAATAATAATAATAATAATAATAATAATAATAATAATAATAATAATAATAACAATAATAATAATAATAATAATCATCGTTGCGGCGTGCAGCCCGATCCATAATGTATATGTAATACTCACCATTGGATTCTCAACCTCTCTCAGTCATTAAGCTCACGGCCACTCGGGCACCTTAGTGAAAATTCAGGGAAACTCATCCCAAACAGTTTTCATTTATTAAGAGGTAGAGCAATGAAACTGGATTAAACAAATAAGCAGGTAAAACATGGTTGAGGATATGCTTTCAAATCAAACAGAGTGAGGAAAGTAGTAAAAATACCCCTAATGGTCTAAACAGGTCGGCACAAAGGCCCCAAATATGGCATTCAGCCCAAAATGTAGCATAAGTCTCTAAAATTCGGAATATCATAAGATTTCAAATCAAATACGCGGCTTAATAGCCGCCACGGTACCGACCAAGTCACAATCCCTACCGGTGCACGCCCACACGCTCATCACCTAGCATGTGTGTCACCTCATTTATCAAAACAATACGAAATACCGGGGTTTCATACCCTCAGGTCTAGATGTACAATTGTTACTTACCTCAAACCGGATGAAATACTACTCCGCGATGCCCTTGCCTCTAGACTCAGCCTCAACTCGCGTCGAATCTACCCAAAATCAGAATCATAACATTAGAATATACTAAGGGAACGAAGCCTGTGCGAAAATAATCAAATTACAACACAAATCCCGAAATTGACCAAACCCGACCCCCGGGCCCACGTCTCAGAATCTGATAAAAATTATATCAATAAAATCCTTATCCTCCCACGAGTCCATACATACCAAAAATACCAAAATCTAACCACAAATCACCCCTCAAATCACTAGATTAAGGTCTCCAAATTCCAAGCCCTAAACCCCCAATTTTTGCTACTAATTTCCATAGATTTCAAGCTTAATCGGTCAAAAACCATCATAGAAACAAGTTTAGGGTCCAAAAACCTTACCTCCACGAAATCCCCTTGAAATCCCTCTTCAAAATGCTCCCACAAGCTCAAACCCGTATGTAAAAATGGTGGAATAACCAAAAATTCGCGAAGGAGGGTTTATATACTTTCTGGCCCAGGGTTTTCGCACCTGTGGAGCCACTTCTGTGGCCAAACGACCGCTTCTGCGATTTCCTCTTAAAACCTCAAAACCGCACCTGCGCATAAACTACCGCACATGCGGTCTCGCAGGTGCGACCCAACTTCTGCACCTGCGCCTTCAGCTCTTCTCACCCAATTCCGCATCTTCGACTAATTGCCCGCTTCTGCGGTCCCCAATCTGCAGGTGCGGTTATGACAGAATTCAGCAGCTTCAGGTGCAACTTTCCAACTCCAAACTCCCCGTCAACCATCTAAAATTACCCCGAGGCCCCCGGGACCTCAACCAAAAGTACGAATAAGTCATATACCACTATCCAAACTTATACCAATCTTTGAAACACCTAAAACAACATCGAATCAACAAAATAACATCGGATTCAAGCCTAAGGTTCCAAAAACTTCCGAAATTCGCTTTTGATCAAAAAGTCTATCAAACCTCGTCCGAATGACCTAAAAGTTTGCACACACGTCACAATTGACACAACAGACCTACTCCAATTTCCGGAATTCCATTCCGACCCCTATATCAAAATCTCCGCTACCAACCGGAAAATGCCAAAATTCCAATTTCGCCAATTCAAGCCTAAATCTACCCCGGACCTCCAAAACACATTCCGATCATGCTCCTAAGTCCCAAATCACCTCACGAAGCTATTCGAACCATCGGAATTCACATCCGAGACCTATTTCACATAAGTCAACATCCGGTTGACTTTTCCAACTTAAGCTTACTCAAAAGAGACTAAGTGTCTCAAACCTTTTCAAAACCCTTCCGAATTCGAACCAACCAACCCGATACCATATAACACATATGAACAAATCATAAAGAAGCAAAAAAGGGGAAAATGTAGTGGTAACTCATGAAACGACCGGCCGGGTCGTTACGTTTACCAACCTCGTTCCAACAAAGAGGCGTTCTACATTTCCTCTCATATAAAGCTTCATAAAGAGGCATGCCTATACTTGACTTTATTTGTTGTAGCAAACCAGCCAGAACTTAATGCTCGACCTTTATTTGTTGACAAATCAAGTATTTAGAGATAACTTCTGCAATGTCTTTCTTCATACCATTCCACCAATAGTGTTCTTTGATGGTTTGGTACATTTTAGTGCCTCCAGGACGCATTGTTTATGGTGAAGTGTGTGCTTCACTCAAAATTTCTTTCCTCAATTTGTCATCTTTAGGACCATATAACATATTCTGATAAAATAGGACATCCTCCCTCAATTTATAATCAATCTTTTCTCCATTTTGAACTTCTTTGATCAGTTTCACAAGCTTCTCATCCAACTCATGTGCTTCTTTTACATGTTCAAGTAGAACTGACTTGACTTGCAAACTAGCAATCATAGAATCATCAACTTTAAATGCAAGACAAGCATTCATGGCTTTTAATTCAAGAAACAAAGGCAAAGTACTTAGAGATAAACTAGCAAAAGATTTGCGACTTAGAGCATCGATAACAATATTAGCTTTACCCGGATGATAGTCGACTGTGCAGTCATTATCTTTGATAAGCTTAATCCATCTACGAGTTTCAAATTCAACTCTTTTGGTGTATCCAAGTACTTCAAAATCTTATGATCAATGAATATATGACTTTTTTCTCCATACAAGTGATGTCTCCAAATTTTCGAAGCAAACATTATGGCAGCAAGTTCAAGGTTGTGAGTAGGATAATTCAACTCCTGTGGTTTTAATTTTCGAGAGGCATACGCAACCACTTTCCCTTCTTGAATCAAAATACAACCCAAAACATGATGAGAATCATCACTATATATCACATACTCTTTCCCTTCAGTTGGTAGAGTAAGTATATGAGCTTTACTCAATAAAGATTTGAGCTTTTCAAAGCTCTCTTGGCATTTGTCATCCCATACGAACTTGACGTCCTTCCTCAAAAGTTTAGTCAAAGGAGAGGTTATAATGGAGAAGCCTTTCACAAACCTTCTTTAGTATACTGCTAAGCCCAAGAAACTTCTTATTTTAGTTGGACATTTAGGCGGTCTCCATTCAACAATATGTTGAACCTTACTAGGATCAACTTTCACACCTTCAGCTGACACAACATGTCCCAGAAAAAAGCCACTTCGTTGAGCCAAAATTAATATATGGTGTCGCGCCCCCTTTTTCCTCCTTGCGGAAAAAGGTCCGGGTTTCGACATTCCATGGGGAAATAACTCTTTTCCTTTTGGGAATTGGGTTTTTGAAGAGTCGCCACCTAACGAATTATGGTGCGTTAGGGCACCTTGAGCAGTTAACTCATGGACTAGTTTGCATTACCAGAGATTTAGGGTAAGGGCTCAAAATAACCTTGAGGGGAAGGTGTTAGGCACCCCTCGCGGTCCACAACGGTGGGTCTCGGTCGAACTTATATTCATGTGAGTTAGTCCTTTTAACAAATAAGCAGTTTAAGCATGTACTTGCAAGAAAAGGCATGTTTTGACATTCTAAGCACACGTATGATCCAAATAAATGAAACAAGGGAAAAGGTTTAAACAAATTGCACATATACGAAGAAAAGTAAATTCATTTAAACAACGTGAGTTGGGAAAGGGGGGTCCAAGGTTGGTTAGCCTACAGGATCATACCCACACAATGCCCGGTAATCACTCCTCAACGAGGGGCTACACGTGACATTAGAGCGTAGTCATCATATCCTTACTACCCAATTCCCTCCCCTGGGTCGTAGCCTAAAGCGTTCTATCAACCTTGAAAAGTATCCTATGCGTGCACTACCCGTCCCTTCCTCGTGGCCCTACAGGTATTTTAGGACCTCTTTTAGGTAGTTCTAGACCATCCTAAGGTATTTAAAGGAGAAGAGTCTAGGCGTCAATCAAAACAATTAGGACTGCATTTAAAGAGGGAACAACTAAAGGCTCACATTTTACCTCCACAAGCAGGACAAATAAATGCACGTCTCAAACAATTGTTTCAGGTATTCTAAGAGAAAACCCTAGAACATGCTATCTATATAAGCAGAGATTATACAGCACTGAATTCAAGCCAGAGTGTCAAAGAACTGAATCCTACTGATTTTAGACTTGTTAAAAGTGAGCAGTCTCAAGGCGCAGTTTTATAATTGCAGGATTTTAATCGCCCTATAGGCTTGCCTAAGCGCATAATAAAGATGTCCTAAGAACATGATATCTATATGGATAAGTGAAACAGTAAAATGATTTTAAGCAATAATTTGAGATCTATAAGTATGCTTTCTAGCAGTATTAACTTAAGGCGGCGCTTAAAAAACTTATTAAAGAAGTGACAGATGAATTAACTAATCCAATTCAAAACACCCGTAAATTAAACTATTTTCTAATTAAACTGGTTTTGAGTTCTATATGCATGATTTCTATTAGAGCTGATTTTAACTCCTATAGGCATGGTATCTAATTGTTAAAAGCTGATTTAACCCTATAGGCATGATCTCTATTATTAAAGCCATTTAGATCCTATAGGCATGGTTTCTAATTGTGTGGAAGTAAAGCAAATATAAAAAACACATTTGAATCAACATAGACCCTATAGGCATGATATCTACCCAATCCTACCCACAATAGATATAACTACCCTCCCTTTTTTTCACTAATCACCCCACTGTTTGTTTACAATAGTTATTACAGACAAAGAATTGAATATAAATTACATAAAAAAAAAATAAAAAAGAAATTAATCTATAGGGAGCCTGAAGCAGGCCCAAAACAGTCATGGTGTACCAAGCCTTTACTGATCTCAAACACCCAAAGTTCCATAGCCCAATCATGTCTAGGTGTGTTAGAGTTCCCTAAGGATCTCAAGGATCCCGGGAAGTGCTCACACCCATACTTTCACCAAACAGAGACTGATTATGTGCAGTGTGGAATTGTCAGCCCTGATATGCCAGAGTTCAGGGAGATCTCAAGGATCTCAAAGCAGTACGCATACTAGAGGGGCAAGACTTAGTTAATCTAAGAGTAATGTGAGAGTGCATAATGACTTGAAAGAGTTTGGTAGACAGTAGAAAGAAGGTTTTAGTAATGGCAAGAATTTTCTGAAAACCAGACCATAGTCAGGGTAGAAATAGTTTGAGAAACATGAAGAACATTTTTACAATCAGAGAGCAAGTCATAGAACACACAATTTCATAACAGACTTCACATAAAGGAAAGGGGTAGAGGGACATATAGAATGCACCTTAGTGATGGCAAACAAATACACAGATGGTAATTGCAAAGTTAAGTTGAGAATACATAGATTTTTGACACAAATAGGATCTAATTAGCGAAATAGAACAAGTTGGACTTAGATGATCAAACTAGACAAACACTTCATGAAGCATTCAAGGTTTTAGAAATACTAATCATATACAGAACAGGCAGAATTTGGTCATGCTGGGTGAAATCATAAACACACAATGCAGCTTGTGATATGCTAGTGAACCAATTATTTAAAGCATGATCGGTATGCTAGACAATATAATAACTATAGCCTTTAACAGAATAAGCTTAGACACGTTTTATGATACAGTAACCTAGGCATGCTGATTGCATATTGAGTAGAATAGCACATAGAACTGGAAATCACAAACTGATGAACTGCAGTAACAAAGAAAACACATAGTTTGGAATATGAATTGAATCAAAACATACCAGTTAAGGAGAGAATACAGGGTATAGAGCAGAGATGGTGCAAGTAGCCAGCCTTGGCTTACAGCCGGCTGGACTAATAAGAATTGCAAGGAACATGAGAGAATATAGAGCTTTGAGAGTGTGAGAGTGTAGATGAACTAGTGTTCGTCCCCCAGAAGTGAGGAGCAAAGGAGAGCATATATAGCAGTTAAGAATCAAGGAAAATAAGGTAAGGGAATCAACCCTTCTGCAATTAAGAAAGCCACAGAATCAATTATACCTTAGTTAGTATAATTTTCCCTTAATTAAGGGTAATCAACCAACGGGCAAGGCAGAACACATTTAAGGAAAGAAAATGAAACGAGCAATTAAGGGGAAATAGACAGAATTTTAATTAAGGAAATGATTGGTAAAGAATCAGTAAATATCACGGTTAATCGAACAAGGTAAAACTACTCAAGATTGTAAATAAAGAAATAGTCAGGAATAGGTCTTAACAAAACAAACTAATAAATCAAGAATTCAAATCAATCACTGATTTAAGAAGAAAAATATAGGTTTACCATGTGTCACACCTCCTTTTTCTTATACCCCGTGAAGGGCATAAAGGAGTTTTTCCACTTAAAGGACAATCGGAACGGGATTTATTATTAAGATTTCAGAGTCGCCACTTGGGAGATTAATGGTGTCCCAAGTCACCGGTTGAATCCCGAACCGAGGAAATTATGACTCTGTTTAACAGTTCGCGATCCAGAAATCCGAGTAAGGAATTCTGTTAACCCGGGAGAAGGTGTTAGGCATTCCCGAGTTCCGTGGTTCTAGCACGGTCGCTCAACTGTCATATTTGGCTTATTTACCTGATTTTACAACATGTTTTAGTCTATGTGCTTTTTAACCGCTTTTATTATTATTATTTTAAAGAGGATTGCAACGTCGTGAAAATATGTCTCGAACCGCGTCACATAAATGCACCCGCGATTTTTGACACAATTTAACTTCGTTGAGATTTGGATTTGGGTCACATAAATGCGCACCCGAGTTTAGGAAGATAATGTTATTAAAAGACGCGCTTAAAGAGGCTAACGCGTTATCATCTTTGGGGAAAACCGTGAAATTCGCTAAACGGCTCGTCCCGAAGTCTAAGTATTATTGTATAAACATTTATCGAGGGCCCCACAATTTTTATATGTTTTGTGCGGCGAGGCTCGTCTCATTTTTTATTAAAGGCAAACCTAAAGTAATCTACAATTTTCTATCATGTATTGTCTCTAAAAATAAAAGGAAAGGCCCTAGTTAATTAGTTATTAGCCTACTCGCAAAATTCAGGTCACTGGGCTTCGATATTAGCCCGGAGAGGTGGAGTTTCAATCCAGCTTTATTTTTAAAAGGGTTGTAGACCAGTTATGGGCCTTTGCACAGGCCCAAATGAGAAACGAATTAGGACTAGAGCTGGGATGGGCTTTAGCAGAACTGAGGCCCAACTCGATCAACACAGGCTGTTGAGCCTTGATCCATCAACAGATTCCAAATCAAAATAGAAAACCCAATGGGATCCTAATAGCTTCTAAACTTATTTCACATTGTTCTAATGGTATTCAATGATTTTTAAATCAAAGGAAATAAGGTATACCCATTCAAATCAACGAACTACTAGTTAACAGACTCCAGTTTCATGCTCAAGTCACGTTTTAAACTTTGCTGCGTGTTCATATAGGATTCAGCGAATTAACATGGAACAAATTACTCTTACTAAATTCAGGGACTTAGTGTAGCGGTACTGAGTAATTACACCTACGATTACTGATTTTAGATACTAAAGTACTGCACTACCACAAATATTTACTGGGCCTGAAATTGTCCTTGATATGAGCATACACACTAATACCAGAATTAATCTCAAGTCCACAATATTCTCCTGATTTTAAAAGTCAAACTAACATAATTAATTAAACTATGCTAGTTCAAGGCTAATATTTTAGATGAACAGTCACAAGCCTAATAGTCTAACAGTCCAGTACAGTCCATATTAGTACAATATAAACAATGACCTAAATAACATTATTGCACTAAATGTCTGAGTACACGAATCAGGAAATAAACTAAATCAACACTTGCGCTTCAATTCTCCACATAGATTCATTCTTCACGTTTTCAGCTCACAATTATCAGAGTTACAATTCTGTACCTGGAATCGAGTAAGATGATGAGAAATAGGAGTCAGCTACAGTAGCAAATCAGCAGAAGTATACTACAGCAAGCCACAGCAGATTCTAATTCCAAAACCCAGAAAATGTTTTAACACTAAATCAACCAATCAAACAACCCAAACAACTTGAATAATACCACACAGACTCGAAATTAAACCCAGAAATACCCTCTGAAACTTCAGCAGCCAAAACACAAGGAATTTCAAGCCATTCTCCTCTTTAAACTAAGCTAGAGACTCGAAATAGTTGCTCAAACTCGAAATTGATCTAAGGAACTCAATGCAACAGTATTTTTCTGGAATTTCTGTTGTTTTTGCTTGTTTTCTTTTTGGATTTTTTGAAGATTTGGAGTTTGGATTTCAAATTTCAGATCTGAAACTTGTGGACAATGAGAGGGAATTTTTAGAGGCTCCAAAACTTGTCCTCTAAGGCATTGGCATGCCTTTATATAGGCACAATGAGGGCAGCCCTCAGATTTTCAGTTTTTTTTTTAGTCCCTATTTTATTTTCAGACTAGTCCTTTACTTATTGACTTGTTCCTCAAGTTAGTATACTAAAATTACTGAAATTACACTGCAGTCCTACTTTGGAAAGCCCTAGAAGCTTCTAGTGTTAACTACCATGTTCTTCCCAATCCCAAATACCCAAATTATCCCTAGACTTACACTAAAATTGTAGCTATAACCAAACAACTTCCTAAATTCTGAATTGAACTTCGACTAAAAAAAATGTAATCCTAATTCACTACTATCTAATTATCTATTAAACTTGGCAATAAACAGATTAAAACTAATCAAGACCAAACACAGTCGATTAACAATTATCGAGATACAAGATTAAACTAATATCCCAATAGTGGTCTGACCAAATCAAACTCAACATTCAATTACAACCAAGAATCAAGTGAACTGAAATCTGTATGGCTAAACAATTAAGCACGAATTAATCACCAAATCATAATGGAATCAAAAATGGGAATTAACCTAGACAATAAACACTACGAGAATAGATTACCATTATACTTAAACATTTAAACTAACAATAACAGATAGAATCAGATTGATATCTAAACTAGACTATCAATTGAAATTATGCAGCACTTAGAACAATTGTTATTTATCAACAAAAACACGAATCAAACTAATAAAACAAATACTAAAGAAAAGATAAAAACAAAAGAGAAGAAACACTCACTGATCTGAATCCCCAAAACAGACTCGAACCTCATGAACCCTAGATCAACAATTCGACGAGTTCTGGTGGATGTTGAGCTCTAATGACGCTGAAATCCTTATGAGGAAGAGGAGGGGATCCCATGGTATTGATTTGGAGTGGTTTGGGGCAATTAGGGTTTTGGCCGGAAAACTTCAAATCAATATTCGAGAAGTTCCGGCCATATTTGAGGGTTAGGGCCTTGGGGTTTCGATAGAGGACAGGGAGGCGGTCTTATGGTGTAATTTTGGTGGTAAACGAAGAGAGTTACGTGGTGGCCGAAAAATCTTTGACCCAAGATTCGACACATTTGACCGGGATTTGAGGGAAATGAGTGGTGGATTCGTAAAGGGAGGGAAAGGGGAATCACGGGTGTAAATTTGGGGGCGTTTGGTGACCGGCCGCCGCCGCGAGACGATTTCCGGCGGCGGTCTAGGGCGGAGGACGGTGGCGTTAGGTTTCCCTGATGAAAGATGAGAGAGATGGGAGGGTGAGGGGGGTAGGGTAGCGTTAGGACATATTTATATCAAAAAACCTAGGCAGTTCTCACCCGTTGGATCAAAAAAATCGAGGGCTGCGATTAAATTGGAGGAAACGGGGTCGTTTTGGTAGGGTGTGGAGGCTGGACCGGGTTGGCTATAACTGGGCTTGATTTTGGCCGGATTTTGGGATTTCATCTTGGGCGTTTGGGCTGGGATTGGTTTGGAAGGGGTTTGGGGTTTGGGCTTGAGTGCCTGAAAAAAAATGGCCCAATGTTGGCCAGCCCTATGCCTCTTTATTTTAGTTTCTTTTATTCTTTTATTTATTCTTATTTTGTTTTTGTTTTCATTTGTTTATATTTTTTTTATATATTTTCTGACTTAATAAAAATGCAAAAATAAAGACCTAATATATTTAAAAGTTAAACTATTTCCTAAAAATGTGTAAAAACTATTCCATGGCAAATTCAACAATTAAAAAATGCAAAACTGGACTATTTTTTGTTATTTTCTTTATAATTTGTTCTAAAAACCACTTAACCCCTAACTAATCCTAAAATATGAAACTAAATCCTAAATGCAAATGCCAAATGTATTTTTTTATATTTTTCATACGAATTAAAACAAACACCAATAAAATGCAACAATTATCAGAAAATAACACAAAAATTCACAAAAATTGTGAAATAATAAAGAAATCATTTTTTGAATTTTTGGGAATAATTCATATAGGGCAAAAATCACGTGCTCACATCTGCCCCTCTTTGCTCGGAAACACGAAGAGTTTCGTGCAAAGATAAGTGAGCGGATACAAGCGATTTTTGCCCGTTCGAATACTCCGTGTGAAGCATTTTTGAAAACCGTTTGACCGAACCCTGCTTCAAAGGTTGCCTACATATCCTTGGCTAAAAAGGAATCAGGTCAGTGTAGTTCGGGAAGGTTTGGTAGCTGGGACTACCAGGAGCTGTAATTTCACTGCTGTTGCTGCTGCTACTGCTCGCTTACCTCCTTATTACACCGTGTCAAAATAAAAAGAAGCTAGCCTAAGCTATGAGTTACAAAAAGGTCCTATTTATGTCTTCAAACTTGCTCTTGTGTTGCCTTGGACTTGTATTCTTCCGATGGAATCCTTGTTGTTGCCTTGCATTGTGATCGGAGATGTTTGCTATTCCTCCGAGTGATGCTTGACTGCTAAAATTTGAAATGTATTCCCTGCTCTCCAGGCGGGCTCTTGACTGCTGAATTGAAATGTATTCCCTGCTCTCCAGGCGGGCTCCTGACTGCTGACTTGAAATGTATTCCCTTGTTCTCCAGGCGGGCTCCTGACTGCTGACTTGAAATGTACTCCCTTGTTCTCCAGGCGGGCTCCTGACTGCTGAACTTGAAATGTGCTCCCTTGTTCTCCAGGCGGGCTCCTGACTGCTGACTTGAAAAGTATTCCCTTGTTCTCCAGGTGGGCTCCTGACTGCAACAAAACATGCAAAGAAAATTTTCTGCCCCAGTTTGGTGGCTGGGTACAGCATGTTGTCAAATATTAAAAATTAAAAGCTAAAATTTGAATTGCACTTCCCTTGTTCTCCAGGTGGGCTCCTGACTGCTGAAATATGAAAAGTATTCCCTTGTTCTCCAGGTGGGCTCTTGATTGGTGAAGCTTGAAGAGTATTCCCTTGTTCTCCAGGTGGGCTCCTGACTGCTGCAAAACAAACAAAGAAAATTTTCTGCCCCAGTTTGGTGGCTGGGTACAGTATGTTATCAAAAGCTAAAATTGAATTGCACTTCCCTTGTTCTCCAGGTGGGCTCCTGACTGCTGAAACTTGAAAAGTATTCCCTTGTTCTCCAGGTGGGCTCCTGATTGCTGAAGCTTGAAAAGTATTCCCTTGTTCTCCAGGTGGGCTCCTGACTGTTTTTGTTCTTGCTTTTTCCCTAAGGAGGGTTTCTCCGAAACCAACGAAAACTTTCTGCCCCTGTTTCAATCAAGAAAAATCTTGTCAGTTTAAAAATGTGGTGGTTGGTTTGTGGCCTTGAACTTTGAGGGTGATTGCGCCTTTTCTTCCCATGATCGCTGATTCCATTTGAAGACCTTGCTTGTTCCCGATATCCTCTACTTGTTGCATTGCATGACCTGGCATCCCCCAACCCTTATGTCTCATATAAATCCCAAAGCACGTCTATTGCTCCCACTTCGCGTACATGATGTTCTTTCTTGATTTAGCCACTGGCCTCGGCCTTGAGGTCTGATGCTCCTTCACTTGCTATGATAACTTTGCTTTCCGCTTGGAAGACCTTGCTTGTCACTGGTTAACCAACTTTTGTCAATCTTGCCACAGAAAATGTCTTTGATCCATTCACCTAACACCCTCCATCTGTTGCATTGTTCATGAATTGATATGTACCAAGCCAAAGCATGTTGATTGTTACCAACTCAGTGCGCTTGTTGTTCTTTCTTGACTTATGACACTTTGATGTACTAGCCAGATCCCGTTTTGTGCAATTGGAAAGCTGGTAGCAAATTTTGAAATCATTTCTCACTTGTTATGACCGAATTGACTCTGGAAGAGGAAGTAAACAAGACAAAAGGAACAGAGTAGAGGATAATGGAAAGAGATGAATCCTAACAAGAAAACTAAAAAATAGAAACCTATCGGATGTGGATACCGACTCTGATGACCTTGACATGCATCTGCAGCCTATTTTGTTAAGCAAATCTGATGTTCAGCTCTTGTTGTACCTTTTCGCCGTACAACTAGGCTTCAATGCTCCGCTTATCCAATTTGAATCACAATCCTTATTCGACTTGTAGTGCCCGAAGGGTTTTCACTATCAAGCCTCTCTCATTTTGGTCTTTCTCTCAACTCACCGTCGCCTTATGGTGCCCGTGAAGGTTTTCACCAATAAGACTCTCTCATTTTTTATTTCTCTCAGCTTTCATCGCCTTGTGTACCCGTGAGGGTTCTCATCAACAAGACTCTCTCATTCTTCATTTCCCTTGTTTGGACCGGAATGTTGCCCCTGATATGATTCACCTCTACTCGCTTGACTTGGCATCTCTCGAAGACTGATCGGAAGGTCTTTCTTTGGACCGTAATGCAGGCTTTTGGACAGGGTTAGGAAGAAAGGGTATCAAAGGCTCAAAACAATTTAACATGGGTTCAAAATTACAGCTTTCGGAATCAGATTTCTCACAACAACCACAACTTCTGCCCCAGTTTCTTTCTTGGGGACTTTTGGATTTTTATTTCGGTGTGACTGAAACTCAGAGAGAGGCTGCCTACGTACCCTTTCGGGATCAAGTCAAACGTAGTTCAGGTCATAAAACTACGTTCGTTGTTGCGATCTTTCCTTTTCTTCCACTTTTCTTTTCTTTCCTTTCATTTCTTTTCTTTTCCTTTTCTTTTCTTTTGCTTTTCTCTCTTTTTCTTTTTCTGTTTTTATTCTCTATTCTTTTTCTTTTCTTTTTTTTTCTTTTCCCTTTCTTTTCCTTTTCTCTTCCTTTCTCTTCTTTTTTTTCTTTTCTTTTCTTTTCTTTTCTTTTCTTTTTTCCTTTTTCACTGTTTTTCTCTTGTTTCTCCATTTTCTTTCCCCGCTCGGGCTTACGAGTTTTATTATTGATTCCGAAAGAGGGGTATGCAAGAAAATAACCGAGGCTCAAAGGGGTAACAAAGGATAAAGTGTTTGGATAGCAGAACAAAATGCCTTCGTCATTTCAATCTCCAAAACATGCCAAGTACAAACTACGCAATTAAACAAACTGAGGAAAACATAGGTAACATTTTTTTTGATTGCACCAGAATTACTAACCATATCCACACATTTGCCTTCTACATTTGTCAATTACCCAGCACCATTTGGACAATAGTCTAGGTACCACGAGCGGCCCCTGTAGACTCGGGGGCAAAATTGCCTTTGGTCTCAAACCGATGTGGCATGATGCATTTCAACAGTATTTCTTTATGTTCCGTCTGACCCAGTTTCACACAGTTTGGGCTCGAAGAGATTTCAAAATCCCTCGACTGTCCTTACATCTTCAACATTGTTTTATTGCTTCATTACTAAACTGACTTTTAAAACCAGGCTGAGAATTATGCGTGCATGTCATGTCACCAGATCCAGCATGAAAAGAATTGCAAAAGGAGAAAGGAACCAGATAAAATGACTAGAAATGGCGGGAAACAGAGAATTGATTAGACTGACGGTGAAAGGGTTTAAACAACGAAACAAGCAAACTAGACTAGAGTTACAACCCTTGAACAAACCTAAACAGCACTACACAAGCTACTACGACGAGACAAACAAGACAAAATGAAAGGATAGAAGGGTTTGAGTCACAAGACAATATCCGGATTACAACCCTAAAATAACCCGGACAACAGAAATGACAACAAAATAAACCACCAAAACTCCAAGAGATGGAGCGTCTTCCCAATACCAAGTACGGCGTCTTAGCCACTGAATTTCACACCAAGATTGCTGGAATTTTCACAAGACTTCATCACGTTGTTCTGAGTAAACTGCTTCTGGTTTCTTCTGCCGGCTCATTCTCACAATCAATCATACCCACCATATGCGTTTCATTGTGTACAGGAGACGGATCTTGGCCAGTGTTTGTTGCATCTGGATTTTGCACGACAATGTCACCTGCATCAATAAGCTTTTGAATTGCATTCTTCAGATTCCAACATTTCTCTATGTCGTGCCCCAGGGCACCTGAGCAATATGCGCACTTTTGAGAAGGATCAAACTTCTTTGGGAGAGGGTTCGGCATTTTTATCTGAATCGGCTTCAACATGTCCAATGTCCTTAGCCTCTGGAACAGACTGGCATATGATTCTCCCAATNCGCCTAAAGCAACTACGCTTTATCATCTTTGGGAAAAACCGTGAAATTCGCTAAACGGCTCGTCCCGAAGTCTAAGTATTGTTGTATAAACATTTATCGAGGGCCCCGCAATTTTACATGTTTTGTGCGGCGAGGCTCGTCTCATTTTTTATTAAAGGCAAACCTAAAGTAATCTACAATTTTCTATCATGTATTGTCTCTAAAAATAAAAGGAAAGGCCCTACTTAATTAGTTATTAGCCTACTCGCAAAATTCAGGTCACTGGGCTTCGATATTAGCCCGGAGAGGTGGAGTTTCAATCCAGCGTTATTTTTAAAAGGGTTGTAGACCAGTTATGGGCCTTTGCACAGGCCCAAATGAGAAACGAATTAGGACTAGAGCTGGGATGGGCTTTAGCAGAACTGAGGCCCAACTCGATCAACACAGGCTGTTGAGCCTTGATCCATCAACAGATTCCAAATCAAAATAGAAAACCCAATGGGATCCTAATAGCTTCTGAACTTATTTCACATTGTTCTAATGGTATTCAATGATTTTTAAAACAAAGGAAACAAGGTATACCCATTCAAATCAACGAACTACTAGTTAACAGACTCCAGTTTGATGCTCAAGTCACGTTTTAAACTTTGCTGCGTGTTCATATAGGGTTTACCGAATTAACATGGAACAAACTACTCTTGCTAAATTCAGGGACTTAGTGTAGCGAAGATGTACTGAGTAATTACACCTACGATTACTGATTTTAGATACTAAAGTACTACACTACCACAAAATATTTATTGGGCCTGAAGTTGTCCTTGATATGAGCATACACACTAATGCCAGAGTTAATCTCAAGTCCACAATATTCTCCTGATTTTAAAAGTCAAACTAACACAATTAATTAAACTATGCTAGTTCAAGGCTAATCACAAGCCTAATAGTCTAAATAGTCCAGTACAGTCCATATTAGTACAATATAAACAATGACCTAAATAACATTATTGCACTAAATGTCTGAGTACACGAATCAGGAAATAAACTAAATCAACACTTGTGCTTCAATTCTCCACAAAGATTCATTCTTCACGTTTTCAGCTCACAATTATCAGAGTTACAATTGTGTACCTGGAATTGAGTAAGATGATGAGAAATAGGAGTTAGCTACAGTAGCAAATCAGCAGAAGTATACTACAGCAAGCCACAGCAGATTCCAATTCCAAAACCCAGGAAATGTTTTAACACTAAATCAACCAATCAAACAACCCAAACAAGTTGAATAATACCACACAGACTCGAAATTAAACCCAAAAATACCCTCTGAAACTTCAACAGCCAAAACACAAGGAATTTCAAGCCATTCTCCTCTTTAAACTAAGCTAGAGACTCGAAATAGTTGCTCAAACTCGAAATTGATCTAAGGAACTCAATGCAACAGTATTTTTCTGGAATTTCTGTTGTTTTTGCTTGTTTTCTTTTTGGATTTTTTGAAGATTTGGAGTTTGGATTTCAAATTTCAGATCTGAAACTTGTGGACAATGAGAGGGAATTTTTAGAGGCTCCAAAACTTGTCCTCTAAGGCATTGGCATGCCTTTATATAGGCACAATGAGGGCAGCCCTCAGATTTTCAGTTTTTTTTAGTCCCTATTTTATTTTCAGACTAGTCCTTTACTTATTGACTTGTTCCTCAAGTTAATATACTAAAATTACTGAAATTACACTACAGTCCTACTTTGGAAAGCCCTAGAAGCTTCTAGTGTTAACTACCATGTTCTTCCCAATCCCAAATACCCAAATTATCCCTGGACTTACACTAAAATTGTAGCTATAACCAAACAACTTCCTAAATTCTGAATTGAACTTCGACTAAAAAAAATGTAATCCTAATTCACTACTATCTAATGATCTATTAAACTTGGCAATAAACAGATTAAAACTAATCAAGACCAAACAGAGTCGATTAACAATTATCGAGACACAAGATTAAACTAATATCCCAATACTGGTCTGACCAAATCAAACTCAACATTCAATTACAACCAAGAATCAAGTGAACTAAAATCTGTATGGCTAAACAATTAAGCACGAATTAATCACCAAATAACTGGGCTTGATTTTGGCCGGATTTTGGGATTTCATCATGGGCGTTTGGGCTGGGATTGGTTTGGAAGGGGTTTGGTGTTTGGGCTTGAGTGCCTGAACAAAAATGGCCCAATGTTGGCCATCACTATGCCTCTTTATTTTAGTTTCTTTTATTCTTTTATTTATTCTTATTTTGTTTTTGTTTATATTTTTTTTATATATTTTTTGACTTAATAAAAATGCAAAAATAAAGACCTAATATATTTAAAAGTTAAACTATTTCCTAAAAATGTGTAAAAACTATTTCATGGCAAATTCAACAATTAAAAATGCAAAACTGGACTACTTTTTGTTATTTTCTTTATAATTTGTTCTAAAAACCACTTAACCCCTAACTAATCCTAAAATATGAAACTAAATCCTGAATGCAAATGCCAAATGTATTTTTTTATATTTTTCATACGAATTAAAACAAACACCAATAAAATGCAACAATTATCAGAAAATAACACAAAAATTTACAAAAATTGTGAAATAATAAAGTAATCATTTTTTAATTCCGGCGGCGGTCTAGGGCGGAGGACGGTGGCGTTAGGTTTCCCTGATGAAAGATGAGAGAGATGGGAGGGTGAGGGGGTCTGAGGGGGTAGGGTAGCGTTAGGACATATCTATATCAAAAAACCTAGGCAGTTCTCATCCGTTGGATCAAAAGAATCGAGGGTTGTGATTAAATTGGAGGAAACGGGGTCGTTTTGGTAGGGTGTGGAGGCTGGACCGGGTTGGCTATAACTGGGCTTGATTTTGNGAGATATTCTTTGATATCATGAAACCACGGCTCACCATCAAGCTCTCTTCCACCATATTACAATAAGCATGCTGATCTCGGACCTGAATCTGTAACGGGTCCACATAAGCCTTGTCTGGATGATGCAACATTGACGCCAAAGTGGCCAAAGCGTCGGCAACCTCATTGTGAATCCTTGGAATATGCCTAAAATCTATTGATTGAAACCGTTGACAAAGTTCTTGCAAACACTGCCGATACGGTATAAGCTTCAAATCTCGTGTCTCCCATTCACCTTGAATCTGGTGTACCAGAAGATCCGAGTCACCCATGACCAAGATTTCCTGGACACCCATGTCTATAGCTAATCTCAAACCCAATATACACGCCTCGTATTCAGCCATGTTATTGGTGCAATAGAAACGAAGTTGAGCAGTGACAGGGTAGTGTTGCCTGTCTCAGAAATCAGTACTGCTCCTATCCCGACACCCTTGGCGTTGGCAGCTCCATCAAAGAACAGTTTCCATCCTGGCTTCTCGATTTGTTCTAATTCTTCAACATGCATTATCTCCTCGTCAGGGAAGTATGTTTTCAAAGGCTCATATTCATCATCAACTGGATTCTCGGCCAAATGATCAGCTAGCGCTTGTGCTTTCATTGCAGTCCGGGTCACGTAGACAATATCAAATTTCATAAGCAAGATTTGCCATTTCGCCAACCTCCCTGTGGGCATGGGTTTCTGAAAAATGTACTTCAACGGGTCCAACCGAGAGATGAGATAGGTGGTATAGGCTGACAAGTAATGTTTCAACTTCTGCGCTACCCAGGTTAAGGCACAACACGTCCTCTCAAGTTGAGTGTACTTTACCTCATATGATGTGAACTTCTTGCTGAGGTAGTAAATTGCCTGCTTTTTCCTTCCTGTGATGTCATGCTGCCCCAGTACACAACCAAAAGAATTATCCAGCACGGTCAGATAAAGGATCAAGGGCCTTCCCGGCTCCGGCGGGACCAACACAGGTGGACTAGCCAAATACTCCTTAATCCTGTCAAATGCTGCTTGACATTCATCCGTCCATCTGACCACAACATCTTTCTTTAGCAGCTTGAAGATGGTCTCGCAAGTTGTTGTAAGCTGGGCAATGAACCTGCTGATGTAATTCAATCTGCCAAGCAAACTCATCACCTCTTTCTTGTTCCTCGGCGGTGGTAGCTCCTGAATGGCTTTGATCTTGGACGGGTCTAATTCAATACCGCGTCGACTCACTATGAATCCCAACAACTTCCCAGATGGAACTCCAAACGCACACTTTGCTGGATTAAGCTTGAGGTTGTATCTGCGGAGTCTCTGGAAGAATTTCCTCAAGTCCTTGACATGGTCACATTGTTTTCTCGACTTTATGATCACGTCATCCACATAGACCTCAATTTCCCGATGTATCATGTCATGGAACATGGTGTTCATCGCCCTCATATACGTTGCTCCTGCGTTCTTCAACCCGAATGGCATGACTCTATAACAATATGTTCCCCAAGGTGTAATAAACGTCGTCTTTTCCGCATCCTCCTCATCCATCAAAATCTGGTGATAACCCGCATAGCAATCCACGAAGGAACCAATCTCATGTTTGGATCAATTGTCAATCAATATGTGTATGTTTGGTAGTGGGAAGTTGTCATTCGGACTTGCCTTATTGAGGTCACGGTAATCTACGCACACTCTGGTCTTTCCATCCTTCTTTGGCACAGGCACAACATTGGCTAACCAGGTGGGATACCGCGAGACCCTGATGACCTTTGCCTCAAACTGTTTGGTGACCTCTTATTTGATTTTCACACTAATGTCTGTTTTAAATTTCCTTAGTTTCTGCTTGACAGGAAGGCATGCTGGGTCAGTGGGCAATTTGTGAACCACCAAATCAGTGCTCAAACCGGGCATGTCGTCATACGACCATGCAAAAACATCTTTATACTCAAAAAGTGCTTTAATTATCTCTTCCCTGAGCTGAGGTTCCAGATGGACACTTATTTTCGTTTCCCGTACATTCTCCTGATCCCCTAAATTGATTGGCTCTGTGTCATTCAAATTAGGTTTGGGTTTTTCTTCAAAGTGGCTTAATTCTTTACTGATTTCCTCAAAAGCGTCCTTATCATCATATTCTATTTCGTCATCACACTCAACTTCTTGTATTATTATGTCTGAGTTAGATTGGCTTTTAAGACTGGGCTAAAGACTCCTCATGCATGACACATCACTAAAACTAGCATAAAAGGGACTGTACAAGAAATAAAGAAAGACAAAAATGAAAACTATCAGGAATGAAAAAGAGGGAAATTGCATTTCATTAATATTTAAGATAACAAGGTTTAACTCATCCAAACGGACGGAACATAGCATCCGAATTACAACCTTGGAAATAATCCAGATTAAACTGAAAAGAAATCAAAACTAACTACCAAGACTCCCTCCGGGTAGGAAGGGGAGTTGCTTCCCAATTGTTAAGCTTTGCTTGGGCCCCCACGAACTGGACATCTGACTTGCTTGGACCTTCTCCGGCTTCCAACACATTCACCTCATGAAACAGCTTTTCAAACTTCTCAATCAGCTCCTTGTCGGGGTCAACCACATCATTGGGCATTGATGTTGCAAGGCGCTTCTTAGTACCAGGCCTGACAAAGGAACGGGAAAGGCGGGGAATGGGTTTTGGAAGGGTCCATGCTTTCTTTTTCATCTTTCTAGCTCGCCTTATGTCCGCAGCAGTGAGCTTGAAACCCAAACCAAAAGTATCCAGGTTTGCAGGAAGGGATACGGGCTGTACGATGCCTTGTAAAGAAACACCCAAGCCTTTTCCAGGTACAAATCCGTTCTTCAGCATTTTCGACGCAACCATGATGGATGCAGCGGCTACCTTTGGCACAGGAATACACTTCCCTTCCGGGATCTTCTCAACCGATACCGTATAAAAGAATTGATAAACCCATGGGCCTTTGTCATCCTCAGCTTCTATGAATGGCACAATGGCATCACCCAGAGTACACGAACTATCTTCCCCATGCACCACAATCTCTTGCCTATCCCACTCGAATTTAACCATCTGGTGCAAGGTAGATGGCACCGCCTTTGCTGCATGGATCCAGGGTCGGCCTAACAGGAGATTGTAAGAAATAGCCACATCAAGCACCTGGAACTCCATAGTGAATTCAACCGGACCTATTGTCAGTTCCAACACTATATCCCCAACTGTGTCTTTGCCCCCTCCATCAAATCCTCGCACGCAAATGCTATTCTTATGAATCCTCTCACTGTCCACCTTTAACTTTTCCAGGGTGGATAGAGGGCAAATGTTTGCACTAGACCCGTTATCGACAAGCACCCGGGTGACCACAGAGTCTTCACATTTCACCATGAGGTAGAGTGCTTTATTATGTTCAGTGCCTTCCAAAGGCAGCTCATCATCAGAAAATGTAACCCTGTTGACTTCAAAGATCTTGTTTGCTATTTTCTCTAAATGGTTCACAGAAATCTTATCGGGAACGTGGGCCTCATTCAGAATTTTCATCAATGCCTGGCGGTGCTCATCTGAGTGAATCAATAATAATAGCAAAGAGATTTGCGCCGGGGTCTTTCTCAACTGTTCTACAATGGAATAATCACGTGCCTTCATCTTCTTCAAAAATTCTTCTGCCTCTTCTTCAGTTACAGCTTTCTTCACTGATACTAGATTATCTTTGGTGGCTCTAGCCTTTCTCAGCTCGTCAGGAGCAAAACATCTCCCTGAGCGAGTCAGTCTATGTGTTTCACAAACTTCTTCCTTGACTTCCTTTCCCTGATACATCACTGTCACTCGGCCGTAATTCCATGGGATGGCCTTTCCACTGATTACCGGTAGTTGAGTCACTGGCTTGATGACAACCGGCTCTGTGCGAGCCCCTTTCACAATCACAGCGGGCTTAACAGCTGCCCCGGACACTACCACTTTAACTGGTTCTTGTTTTTCTGCAACACTGCTCAAAAGCTCTTTCTTCATCACTACAACTGGTTTGCTAACTGTTTCTCCTACCTTGATCGATGCTCTCTCCTTTGCTAGTTTCTCATTTGATTTATCCTCACTAGCCCTGATCATCATTACGGTTTGTGACGGCTTCTCATGCTCTCCCTTTTGGATTAGCTCGATCATATGGCTCTCGTGATGAGTTGGTAATGGATTTTGGGTGATGTTAGGCGTTTTTGGGGCTTGTACTTCAATTCGGTGGGTATCAATGAGCTCTTGGATAGCCGTTTTCAAGTGCCAACATTTTTCTGTGTCATGTCCCGGCGCACCTGAGCAATACTCAAAACTCACAGAGTGGTCCAGATTCCTTGGGGGAGGATTTGGCAATTTGGGTTCGATCGGGTTCAGCATGCCCAACTATCTCAATCTGTGGTACAAGCTAGTGTAAGATTCACCCAAGGGAGTGAAAGTCTTCTTCTTTTGCAACCTATCGTTCTTAAATGCGGGATTGGGTCGAAAACCGGTTCCAGCAGGATTTCTGTTGGTTCTTGGGGGTGGGTAGGTGTTTTGAGATGAGTAAGTATTTTGTGGGGTGGGTGCACGCCATTGCGCATGGGTAGGAGGTTGGGGGTATGTCTGGGCATGGTGGACAGAGAAATGGGGAGCGGGAGGTGGGTAATAATGCTGCGGTGGGCCATATGGGGTATGTGGGTAGGTTTGGGGTGAGGGCGACGTTGGTGATAATATGGCGATGGACCTCTGGACCAAGCTCTCGATTCCACTACCGCAACCTCTTCTTTCTTCTTCTTTCCCAATACGCCTCCAGTGCCGCTCTGAATAGCCTGAGTAGTTGCTTTGATTGCTGAATAACTCATAATCTTGTTAGACTTGAGACCCTCTTCCACCATACTTCCCATTTTCACGACCTCGTTGAAAGTTTTTCCCACTGCTGACACCAGATGACCATAATAGGTTGGCTCCAAAGCCTGAAGGAAATAATCAACCATCTCATTCTCTTTCATTGGAGGATCGACTCTTGCTGCCTGCTCTCTCCACCGAAAACCATATTCTCTAAAGCTTTCTCCGGGCTTCTTCTCAATTTTAGTCAGTGACAGACGTCCGGGACAATTTCGAGATNTTGGCATAAATAAAGAATTTAGATGACTAAATCATCACAAAAGCAATTTGAAGAATAATTATTGGATATTTTATAAATAAAGAGAGAAAATAAATTGATTTGGGGCTTTTAAAAATTATAGAAAGAAAAATTATAAAAAATTTTATGTATGCTTATACTATTTTGAAAGCATATATATGTGTTAAAAATATATGAGAAAAAATTGGGTATCAACATTTGGAAAGTTTCGCATAGAGCTTTTTCTCCTCCAAAATTTTCAAGACAATTCAGAGATGTTTATCATGATCTTCACTATTCGTGGAATATATTAAAATATCACCAATAAATACACCACAAATTGATCAAGATAAGGTTTGAATACACGATTCAGTAGATCCATGAACACTGCAGGAGCATTTTTAAACCCAAACGACATTACCAAAATTTTATAATGACCATAACGAGTCCTAAAAGCAGTTTTAGGAACAACTTGCTCACTTACTCACACTTGGTAATACCCGGACCTCAAGTCAATTTTGAGAACAACCTACTACCCTTTAACCGGTCAAATCAATCATCAATTCCTAGGCAATGGCTATCTATTTTTAATTGTTTCCTTATTCAATTGCCGGTAATCAATACAAAGACGAAGAGTGATCTTTCTTTTCACAAATAAAATAGGAGCTCCCCAAGGAGAAACACTTGGGCGAATAAAACCCTTCTCAAGAAGTTCTTGCAATTGAATTATTAACTCCTTCAATTCTGCTGAAGTCATTCGGTAAGGAGTTATAGAAATAGGAGTAGTTCCAGGAATAAACTCTATAGGAAATTCAACCCAGGAAGCTTTTAAGGGAAAACATCATAAAATTCACATACAACTGGTATATCTTTAAGGGTTGGACTTTTTAGGTGTGTATCATCTATATGAGCAAGATAAATTTCACAACCCTGACTAATCATCTTTCTTGCCACAACCGCAGAGATTATATTAGATGTTAATGATCTTTCACCTTAAATAACAATGTGTGAAAATGTAGGAGCTTTAAAGGTCACAAGTTTTGGCCTACACTCAACTATTGCATGATATCTATGAAGCCAATCCATACCGATGATGATATCACAGTCTTGGAAAGGCATTTCAATCAAATCAGGAGGGAAGACTAGATTTTGAATCACGGAGGGACATCCTCGATTGATCAGATTACAAACAACATGATGACCCAAAAGACTTTTGACAAGCACTCTACAATCAAGTCTCGCACATTTCACATTTTCAGGAAAAATAAATGATGAGAAAACATAGAAATGTGTAGAACCAGGATCAAATACTGTAACAACACATAATCCAAATAAGTAAAATTTACCAACGACCACGTCTGCCCCATCTTTGTCATCCCTCTATCTCATAGCATAAGCTTGTGTTGTAGCTCTTGACCTGCACCTGCTGTTTGGGTGTTTATAGATCTTTCACCTCTATTTCCTTAAGAAGGAATGGTAGTAGGTTTCCGAACTGAACCTTTAGTTCCCAGAGAAGAAATATGGTTAGGATTAGGATAGTCCTTCACTTTGTGATCGAAGCTCTCATAATTAAAACAAGCACCAGAAGCTTTTCTGCAAGTACCATAGTGATTCTTTCCATATTGTACACAAGTGGGTATATGAGTCTTACCTTGTCCATAGCTTGGAGTGCTGGTAGTAAAAAATTTGATCTATTTTGCTTATGCTGAACTGACCTGTGAACACCTCAGCTTTGGAATTGTCAAACTTCCTCCTTTTGGAGGGACCGCCATAATCTGAATTAGCTTTTCTGAACATGTTTTCATTTCTACTAGCTCTTTCCTTGTCAATTCTTTCCCAAGTAAGAGCAGTTGTAACTAGTTTGGAAATATTTTCTTGATGGAGGACCGCCATAGACTTTCGGATAGAATCATCCTAACCATCTTCGAATCGCCAGCATTTATTTTTTTATCATCAATAATACCACCAGCATAACAAGAAAGCCTGAGAAACTTTTTTTGATATTCACCAATAGACATACCCCTTTGCTTTAAATCCAAAAACTCCTTTTTCTTCACATCACGATAAGCAGGTGGGACATACTTCATGCGGAATTCTTTGACAAAATCATCCCAAGTAAGCATCGAAGATTTTGCTTTGACATTTGGTACATTTACCCACCAGTCATAAGCATCCCTTTGTAGCAATGAGATGACATACTTAAATTTTGCATCTTTCGAACACTATAATTGCTCAAATACTCTCTCTATGCACTCAAGCCATTGTTCAGCATCAGCAGAATCAATAGTGTCTTCAAACTCAACTCCACCCATTTTTCTCATTTTCTCTAGTTCATTTCATTAGGGTCGGACATTGTTCTAGCCAAGTGACGAATGAAATCGGCCATTTGCTGAAAAGGAGAATCAACAACAGGAGTACTATGACTCATATGAGGATGTGGCGCAACTCTTGCACCCTAATTATTTTCCACTTCAGATCCACCAGTACGAGAAAAATTAAGATAAAAATGTTCTCCAACCCCTTCCTGTAAGTGAGGTTGGGCATAAGAGTTATCTAAACCCTCACGAGTTGCTTCCATAGGTCTATTAGAAGAAGAGGTTATAACTTAATTCCTACATAGCACGTTTGATGAAGCGGTATCACGCAACACCGCTTCGTCCGAAAATTTTACTAAATATATGTATTAGTACTGTCAGGAAACAGACAACGAGAGAAAAATGATACCGCTTGACATAAATTGCCGCTTGGTGTGTTAGTTATGTGCTTGATTTTGCTCTAGTAGGTCAAATGTTTGAACCTCATCTAGTACTTTTTTTTACGAATATTTGAGCGAGCCTCTATGGTTAAAAATTATGCTAAGTAGAATCTAACTTGGGACCTTTTCTAACTTAAGATTCAACAAAATCAATAGATTAAGACTATTTCTTGTCCAAAAGTATGATAATTAAAGTTATTATTCATGTTCTTTTATAAATTTTGATACCGCTTATAAAAATTGTGTATGCCCCTGCGCATAACACACGTAATAAGTACAAACTACTAGAAGTTAGGCTCAAATACAATTAAAGTATAGTAATTAAAGTACAAAGTATAACTAAAATACGGGTTCCTAGTGTACCATCACTTATTACTGATAAGAGTTTTCATGAAGAGGCTGCGAAAAACTTCAGAAGGCAAATCTGTCTTCCAACTATTCATATGCTTTGTCAAAAAAGGTTCTAATCATCACTTCCATTTAAGAAGGTTCGAATTTTCAAATCCCATGAAGTGTTGTTGGGATTTAAACTTATAAAGGTTTGGACATTAAAGAATCATTCCTGGGGTTTAAAACTCCAATAAATCTTCACATTCAGATCGTAAAGTTTGAATTTTTATTGGGGTTTGAGCTTATAAAGGTTTGAATCCCATGAGTTGTTACCATATTTTGAAATTAAGCATATTATATTAGTGTTTCACTTGTAAAATTATGAATGCCAGCAACAATTGCTGGTGTTGTTCCATGTCTTAATTGGGAGTATTTTTCTCCACAAAAACAATTGTGTAAAAGGAGTGACTAAATACTAATTGGCTTTTAAATACTCACTAAACTCTAATAGCAAGGATTAAAGTGACTATTTGCTCATTTCATTTATTTATTGAACAATTGTTTATTGTTCATTAATTTTAATAAATGCAAATAAATTTTCTGTTTTAACAAAACCAAAATAAAAAAACAACTGTCTTGCAACAATAGCTATTCCATTTTAAGTAAAATAAATAAGCCAAAAGGTTATTTTCTTGAAAAAACATTATGCAAAATTATTTCTTCTGGAAACAAATCCAAACACAAATAGTTTCCCAAAGAAAAAAATAAAGCAAACCCAAAAAAATAACTTAAACTAATTGATATTTTAAAGTATAATACATTTAAACCAGTTACCATAACATTTTACTTACCATCTTACCTATCATATGTTGTAAGTTACCAATCTTATAGCCCGTTTGGCCAAGCTGCAAAAATCAGCTCATTTCGAGAAGTACTTTTTTTCAAAAATGCTTTTCTCAAAAATACTTTTGGTGAGAAGAAGTTTGTGTTTGGCTAATTAGTTTGAAAAGCACTTTTGAGAAGCAATTAGTGTTTGGCCAAGCTTTAAAAAACTGCTTCTAAGTGTATTTTTCTCAAAGGTGCTTCTAAAAANTACTTTTTCTGCTTCTCCAAAACTGCTTATGCTTCTCCTACAAAACTACGTTTTTTACTTCCAGAAGCTTGGCCAAACACCTCAAGTTTTTGGACCTAAAAGTGACTTTTAGGAAAAAAAAAAAAAAAAAAAAACTCTTGGCCAAATATAAGCTTGGCCGAACAAGCTATTAACTTACTAGAAATTGATTCTTAAGCCACCTGAGTGTAAAACTTCTAAGCGAACGGCGTGTAAGAACTAAACATTTGTTAACCAAAATTCAAATAGTATACGATTGAGCTCAACAAATAATTTGACACGCAACAACATTTTCAGAGAGTCCGACACACTTTTTGACGAACCCGAGCAACATAGCTCACATATGGCAGTGATTCAACAATATAGAGCATAATTTGTGCTATGACCCTAAACTGATAATTCCTTTGACATCTAACTACAGTGGTTGTATATCTAATCAGAATCACATACAGTAATATATATATTAAGCATAAAAGGAAACTAGTGGGAGAAATGGAAATATAGAAAGAAAATTTGGTGGACATTCAGAGACTTTGAAGTAGCTTCAATGTCTCATCAATATGCTTTTCAGGTTGGAACTGATTGTTATATACGAGTTGAACTACTCCATTCTTGTCAAGTACATAAGTTTGTCTTCCAGGCAATGTACCAAAAAGGTCTGCTGGGACTCCCCATTCTTTTCTAACCTTGTCGCCTTCATCACTCAGCAACGTATATGGAAGTCTGTATTTCTTTGCAAAAGCCTGTACCAACACAAAATACCTCGGTTATAACAGTTGGCGATATCGAACAGCAGAAATGTAAAGAACACAAATTTATGATAAGAAAAAATACAAGAAGTTTGAAACATGATGAGTTGGTGTACATCCTTGACATGAGAAGTAATGAACCGTAAATCATACTTGCAAAGGGAAGTATATTTTTGGCAGTATGCCAATGGAAATTCAAATCAATGCAGCCTAAGAAATTAACCGTAAATCAAGAACCTGATAGTTGTCTGTCTGTGAAATCAGACCATCAGGGAGTTGACCAGTTGTGTCTAAAACCATAGCTATTAATACCCAGTGCAAATTTTAGACGACAAGGCTAATAGGAAGACCAAGCTTAATGTAATTTGATTTGATTATAAGAATCAGAAATCCAGATTACTGACTAACTATCATAGAGGAACTCCAGCTAACTATTTTTAACCAACCAAGTAAATCTGTAATACCTTGTGGGATTCCGGATCATCACCACTAATCCCAACAACTTCCGCTCCTGCTTTCTTGAACTTTTCATACGAGTCCCTGAAGGAACAGGCCTGTATAAAATGTTCACACATTTGTGATCACCATGGTAACTTTTTATGCATACACTATTGAGGCATGAAGAGGATGGTTTTGCTTTTAGGAGTAAAGCAATTAACTTTCAGCTAAAAAAGAAATAAAATAAGAGGAATGAGACAATTCTAGTTATCTCTAGAATAGAATTCAAACAGTAGGTCTAATCTTGTATTTTTAACTTGCCTCAAGCCTATTTCAGATGAAATTAAGGTAAATAATAAATTTGTTCACATATTTGAGAAATTTCCTGGATTGGATTACACTTAATTTATGTCTAACGATAATATTTTTCACCAATTGCACTGTCTTTCTGAATTAGTAAACAGGAGATAACCATGGAAAATAGAGTAATCCGTCCAACATAGATACACTCAAGAAGTTCAAGGTGAAACAATGCAGCTACCCAAAAGTCTAATATATTAGACAAGCCACACATTGGTAAGACTTGAATTGAGCATTACTCGGAATAGGAGTTAAAGCATGTTGTAGTTTAATGGTAAGCTTCACTAATCATCACTTAGGTGCAGGGTTCCAATCTCACCAAAAGCTTTGCCCGGCCACTCTATTTAGGGGCCGACTGCTATTCCGTAAAATTGCTAAGAAAAAGGGCAGCCTGGTGCACTAAGCTCCCGCTATGTGCGGGGTCCGGGGAAGGGCCGGACCACAAGGGTCTCTTGTATGCAGCCTTACCCTTCATTTCTGCAAGGCACTGTTTCCACGTCTCAAACCCGTGACCTCCTGGTCACGTGGCAGCAACTTTACCAGTTACGCCAACGCTCCCCTTCATTTCATAAAAATTGCTAGTATATTAAAATTAGTCGTCCAACCTAGAACCTGGTTGTCAAATACTTAGCATCAAGTATGGAGGGACCTTTCAGGAGTGCCGCATTGCAGATATGTTTCATCATGTTCAGGACATGCCAAAGGAAGCTAGGGGGCCATTCAGAATGGCGAAAGGCAGGTCTACATGTTTTAGAATCAGACAAGTACGGATGTCCAATGATTATGGTTAATCTAATATTCATGTGTCTTGTCTATGTTTCTGTATATAATTTGTAAATGAGAGTAGTACTCTCATATGATCTAACTTCACAGAATAGGACTTCACTTGTAGAGATCTTTTGGTGACAAAATTTATCAGTCCAACTTCAATATGAATGGACAAGTCACACATTGGTCAGATTCGAAATCAAACTTTTCTCCGGATGGAGTTGTAGCCTCATATTCACCCACCCTATTCCAAGGTAAGTACTGTATAAAAGAAATTGTTCGTCCAACCTAATACTTAGCATTAAGAGGACGACTTCATTCACATCTATTCAGCTAATTGATTTTAATTCTCAACTTATGATACTAAGAAGGTCCTTCTTTGTGCAAATTTTTATGCATAAAATGCAGTTATTTTTGGATTGAACTTCAATAAGACCAACAAAATCATGTTTTCTCTATGATTATAAAGGTGCAAACCAATGTGAAATTAACTGAATTTAGACGAAAATTTAAGGTGTCTTTTTACTCTACCTGTTTTGTACAACCAGGAGATTCATCAGCAGGATAGAAATAAACCACCACGGGCTTGCCTTTAAACTTGGAGAGGCTCACATCTTTTCCATCTTGATCTTTTAATGTGAATGGTGGAGGCACTGAACCTTTTTCCACCTACCAAACAAGCCACAAATTCCAAATAGTGTTTAAAGAAATCAGAAAAAAAAAAAAAAAGCAATAAAATGGGAAAGCAATGTACGTACCTTAGCAAAAATAGAACTTTTAGTTGAAGAAAAAGAAGAAGGGGTTGTCAAAGAAGGTGAATGAAGAAGCTTGAGACCATAAAAATTGGATCTTGATGATCTTGAGACAATGCTTAGGTTGTGACAGAGGAGGTTTTTAGGGGTTTGAGAATAGAGCAGTGAATTTGGAAGAGCCAGCTTTACAGATGTGGACAAAGAAGCCATTTGTGGGGGTGGAGGGATTGAAAGAAGAGAGACAATATGAGTGACCTTAGTTGAAGAAAGAGAGTAACTTTTCTAAGATTTTTTTGGTAATGATTAATCAAGATCAAGATTGTTTTCTTTGTATATAGAAAAAGACCGACTATGGGAGTGGTACAGGCTAAAGTGTGTATGTGGCGAAAGTGGGAATTTGGTTTCTGCGCGGTGGAGCGTTGCTCACCCCAACCAAACTATGACAGTGCGGTCAACATCAGTTCCCTCTTTTCTTTTTCTCATTTTATTTTAAGCATATTCTTATTAGATAAATTTATCAACTTTTATTTCGATATTTTTCTAAAGTTAAAAGTTCATAAGATATCTTTTAAAAATTAAGACATTTCTTTGGATATCTATTCATCGAAGTTGTTCTCTCTAATAAGTCAAAGATAAGTCATTTCATTTCTGAATATTACTCATATTTTAGAGTTACAAATTTTTCTGCACGATTCGATTTTATAAAATAATTTGAATGGTATTAAAAAACAAATTTGAGTAAATAATGATAAATGAAAGAATAAAGTACAAGTTTCTATAACTGATCAATATCTAAAGTATTATTATTTACTCATTTCTGAGGTGGATGATTCTTTTTCTGACAATGATTTAAGACAAACAAACGTGGGAATATAGGGGGTTTTCTCGGATCTGACGCGATAAAATCTGAGATGAACAACAAATCGAATCTTTATGGAAAGGCAATGTTTGTAGTCTACTTGAAAGTCAACTTTTCATGAGAGAACTTCTCATATAGAATATTACACACACCCTTCTTCTCTCTCTATTCCACTTTATATGAGACATATCCCTTACCTAACTAAAAGTACAAGTGCAGAGAATATTCTGTGAAATATTCCCCTAAAATATCTTACTACTAAATTAGTTGTTAGGGCCGACCTGAGTATTCGACTCGACCCCGGCTACTCAGCTCACCAATAGGTTCATTCCATCTTGAGCACGACCTCGGCCTAATCGGCTCTTAGCAATCCTTTCTTGGGCAAGATTCCCTTGGTCAGATTTTTGACCCATACAGTTAGTCCCTCCGCTCGTCGGGGTTATTTTTTAGACGAGCTCGATGGGCGGACTTCGCCAGTCGCAACTTAAGAAATTTGGGCATGCTGGCCGAGGAGTAACCTTTTTATGGCGAGGTGACGACGTGGCGCTTTAAGAGCCACATCTGACCGTTACGTCAGTTTGAAATGACATCATTTCATCATGCGTCATTATGGCGCATGTTCCCGATACGTTATGTAGTTTCCCGCGCCTCTTCCGTTTTGAAATCAATGTGGCGGCATTTGGCTTTCTCGATTAGGGTGCCATTATTCTTATAAATAGGGATGGGATTTCCTCATTTGAGTTGCTGTATTTCTTAAGCATTTTAAACTTCAAGCTTCCCCTTTCTCTTTTCAGAATTCTTGCATCTTTGTCTCTCCCTTCTCTTAGCGTTTTCTGCTATTTTTACCCCTTTCGCGTTTGCATTTCCTCCCTATATACATGACAAAAAAATGACTAGTGCATCTCTTAACCTTGAGGGAGCTTCTGATCCTGTCCCATTGACTGTGGACATGCCTTCTCATGAAGAAGGAGTGGCCATTGTAGAAGATGAGAGTTTCCCCACTGTGGATGAGATAGTTCCACGTTCGGGGAGAACCAGGTCGGACTTCTCGAAGCTACCTGAAGATGATCCTGAGCCCGTCATTTCTGAGATGGATGCGGCAACACTTGTTGCATTTAGGGCTAAATGGCGAATTCCAGACCATGTCGAACTTATCCCAGCTGGTAACAACGTGGTGCAGATACATCGCCTAGGATACTGCGCATTCTACGCGTATCCATTTGTCGTCGGCTATACGCTTCCTCTTCCTTCCTTGGCGGAGGACTTCTATCGCTATTATGGTGTTTGTCCGGCTCAGCTCTCCCCGAACATATATAAGTTTTTTCTTATGCTTATCAAGTATGCGGAGCTAGCCAACCGTGGGATTTCTCTCCGTCATCTGCTTCACCTCTTCGCCCCAAGTTTTCACAGGGGTATGATGATACACCTTCGCCATCGTGGGACCAAGGGATTGGTGGTGAAGATGGATGATAAGACAAATCATCGTTTTTGGGTCAACTTCTTCTACGTGAGGATGGAGCACGTGGTGTCGAACCCCAATGGGTTCCCGAGGAGTGGAACTTTGCTCGTAAGTGTTTCTCCCAACTAGCTGTTTGTTGTGTCTCTTTGGTGACCTAATCGTTCTCCCCCTTCTCTTCTTTTTTATATAACCAAGAAGGATCCTCCTTCGCTAGTCACCGACATTCGTGACTAGGTGAGCCAAATTTTGCCTCACACGGTGGGGATCCGTGAGTGGTCGCAGTTCAATAAGAGGTTTGGGCGCAAACCTATGGCCGGTGAGTCATTTCATTTTGATCTTAGTTGTTTTAACCTTCGTACCGTCTTTTCTCTCCTTTTATTTTTTACTTGTCTTTCTTTGCTGGTAGGTCAGAGGGCTCCGAGGAGGACGAGGGCTCCTACACCCGCTTTTCGTCAGTCAGGTGCTTCCACTGAGCCTCTACTCGCCGCGGCTGCAGGTGAGTCCGTTCAGACTGTTGTTCCTTCTCGGACCCCGGCCTCACATAGACCTAGCCGTCAGGTTGCGGCCCTACTAGCGGAGATTTCGGCTACTTCAATATTTCATTTAGTGGATGAGTCATCGCAGGTGAGGAGGAAGAGGCTTCGCTGAAAAGACGGACACTAGAGGTTGGCGGCGAATAGACCGAGGATGAGGGGCCTGCGAGGGGTGATCCCGAGTTGACCACGGCCGAACCAGGAGGCAACATGGCTTTAGACACAGAGATTGTGCCCCCTTCAAATGTGGAGATTGCTTCCGTGGAAGGAGGGTAGCGACCAGAGGCAACTATGGTCACTCCGAGGGGTGATCTGTCAACGTCAGCGCGGGCTGACGTTCCCTCTTCATCCAAGAAGAGGGTGAAAGGAGTGATCGTAGATGATTACGAATCCGGCTCCGACGTCAACCTCGAGGAAGAGAGGATATTCGACGAAGGGTTTACCCAGGTTGAGGTGAGAACGGATTGATCTTCTCGTTTGATTGTCATCCCTTTGGACTACGACTTGTTGGCTGACACGGCGAGCGTGGTCCCTTCTTTGGTCCCTCTTTGCTCTGCCGCCAAGAACATGACTCTACAAGTGCATAAGGTTTCCGATTTGTCATTAGGCATTTCTGGGATGGCTCTGAGGGTGAGTTTCCTTCCTCGTTATTTTTGCACTTCGCGCCCTTCTCCCCTTTCTATTTTTACTAACTCTTTTCGGCTCTTCCTTTTTATTCTTTTTTCTTTTTTTAGACTCTCATTTTGAGATCGAGAGCGCCTGCCGAGAAGAGAAGCGGAAGATTGTTTTCCAGAAAATGGTTTTGAAGTACCGCCGATATCGTGACAAGTACCGTGAGATGCGTGCACGGTTCAGGGTAGGCGGTAACCTCCAGTCCCATAGAGATGAGTTGGACCAGAAGGACGAGGAGCTTGTGCGGACCATCAGAAGATGTAGTGAGCTCGAGGGGGCGCTTATAGCCAAGAAAGACGAACTCGAGGTAAGCAAGGGGGTCGTGGCCGAGTGTGTTGACCTTCAAGCGCAAGTGGCGTCCCTATGGGTCGAGCTTGAGCAAAGCTCGATCAGAGTTGCCGCCCTGAGTGGTGAGTTGATCGAGAAAGTGGCAGAGTTGGAGGGGACCGAGGAGGCCAGGGTAGTGGCTTTGGAAAAGGTGGCGACATTAGAGGACTCCATCCGCGTCCTCGGGTCTGAACGTGCAATTGATGCGACGGCTGCGCTAAGGGAGGCACGGGTTGACGAGCGAATTGGTGGCTCAAGAGAGATGTTTCGAGCCATAGTGATCAAGTTGCCGCTCTTGAGGCCGAGAAGGCGCGGTTTTTAGCTCGACCGTCCTCCTCTCATACTTCTACTTTCCCCGACATTCCATGGCATTTATATGAGATGTGGATCCACGCTGAGGCTCAACTGGACATATACAGGAATTTGATGACGGCGGTGAAGGTTCCTGAGGCCGATTTTGAAGATGCACGTGTTAAGGCGCGTGACACTAGGATTGCCTGCAGTTATGATCCCGCTACGCCGGGGACCGGTGATGGTGAAGATGATTTAGAAGGGCTTGCATCTGATGCTTGGTATAAATATGAGTATCCCGATGGCGGGGGAGATGATGGAGATGGCGATGTTAGACCAGGCGGTGAAGGTGGCGGTGGCAAAGGCGGGGACGATGTGGTGTGATGCTTTGTACTTAGTTTTTGTTTTTTTTTTTGTGGGGGCGTCTTTCTGGCCCTTTGTAAGATATTTTATTTTTTGGAATGGAATGATCACGACCTTTTGTTGTATGTTCTTGGGCCATTTTATTTTTCTTCGAATGTTTGTGTTCGGAAGAGTTGTATTGGTACTTGCTATTTCGAACATGGTCGAGTATATCTTTGGTTGAATTTGGGTGAAACCCATGTCGTACTTAATTCAAACGAAGTTGTAAATCGAACTTAAGTCAGGTTGAGCATGAGTGGAATTCAAGTGTGATCGAATATGAATTCGAATGAGGTCAGATGTTTAATTAATTCGAGCAAGGTCGAGTGTGAGTTGATTCGAGCGAGGTCGGTGTTGACTCTTAGTTGATTCGAACGAGGTCGAATGTGAGTTAATTCGAACGAGGTCGAAGGTGAGTTAATTCAAATGAGGTAGAATATGAGTCGATTTGAGCGAGGTCGAATATGAGTCGATTCGAACGAGGTCAAATGTGAGTTAATTCGAACGAGGTCGAATATGAGTCGATTCGAGCGAGGTCGAATGTTGACTCTTAGTTGATTCGAACAAGGTGGAATGTGAGTTAATTCGAATGAGGTCGAATGTGAGTTAATTCGAACGAGGTCGAATATGAGTCGGTTCGAGCGAGGTCGAATGTTGACTCTTAGTTGACTCGAACGAGGTCGAATGTGAGTTAATTCGAACGAGGTCGAATGTTTTAATTAATTCGAACGAGGCCGAATATGAGTCAATTGGAGTGAGGTCGAATGTTGACTCAATTGATTCGAACAAGGTCGAATGTGAGTCGATTCGAGCGAGGTCGAATGTTGACTCAGTTGATTCGAATAAGGTCGGATGTGAGTCGATTCAAGCGAGGTTGAATGTTGACTTAGTTGATTCGAACGAGGTCGAATGTTGCGCAGAGCAAAAACTTGATTCGAACATCATGTGTTTGTATGCTTTGCTTTCATATATATATCAAAGTTTACATGTTTTTCGGGCTGGTATTCCAGTCCCACTCTATCTAGTCCTTTTATTGTTCGGCCTGGAGAAGTATTCGAGGGGTCGGACAATGAACTTGCCAACTTGCAATCTATCCTGCTTGAACCTTAAACTTCGAGATGTCCTCCTTGTCGCCTCGTTAAAAACCTCCCTGAGAAAACCCTATTGGGACAAAACTCAGGTGAGGGAAAAAGAGCACGGCCTGGGGAACATCTTTTCTTAGAAGTTGAAGTACTTGAGGTGGGCGACGTTCCAGTTTTTTGGCAATAACTTCCCCTCCATTGTTTCTAGTTGGAATGACCCTTTGCTTGCTGCTGCTGCCGTAATCTTACGGGTCCTTGCCCGCCTGTGTTTTGGCTTTGAGTACGTAGTCCCCTACTTTGAGTTGTCTGAACTTGGCTTTTTTGTTGTAATATCACTCTGCTTGTTGTTTTAGGGCGATCATACTTATGTAAGCCATATCTCTTTGTTCTTCGGCCTCGTCGAGGTCTTGCCTCCTGCTTTCATCGTTAATCAGCCCGTTCTCGTATGAATATCTCAGACTTGGTTCTCCGACCTCGAACGGTATTACTGCATCAGTCCCATAGACTAGCGAATATGGTAATTCCCCTGTGCTTGTTTTCGGCGTTGTGCTGTATGCCCATAGCACTTCCGGTAGCAATTCCAGCCATAGTCCCTTAGCGTTCTCGAGCTTCTTTTTCATGTGTTCAATATTGATTTGTTGGAGGACTCCGCCTGATCATTTTCCGCGGGGTGATATGGCGTGGAGAGTATTCTTTTGATGTGCCAGTTTTCAAAGAACTCAGCAATCTTTTTCCTAGTGAACTGGGGCCCGTTGTCACAACTGATTTCTTTTGGGATGCCGAAGCGGCATATGATGTTCCTCCATATGAATATGATCACTTCTTACTCACGTATTTGGGTGAATTCACCTACTTATACCTACTTGGAAAAATAGTCAGTTAAAACTAAAAGAAATCGTACATTACCCCGTCCCGCTGGGAGGGTTCTAATGATGTCCATTCTCCATTTGATGGAAGGCCAGGGCGAGGTAACTGAGTGGAGGTGCTCGCCCGCTTGGTGAATCATAGGGGCATACTTTTGGCATTTCTTGCATTTTTTTACGAAGCCGATGGCCTCTTTTTTCATCGTGGGCCAGTAGTAGCCCGCTCGTATGAGGCATCTGACGAGAGATCGATTGCTGGTATGAGCTCCGCAGTGACCTTCGTGTACTTCTTCGAGGACACGCCGTATTTGATTTGGTACTAAGCACTTTGCTAGGGGGCCACCACACGTTCTTTTGTACAAGTCGTTATTGATGACGTTGTACCTGGCCGCCTGCATTTGAAGCTTCTTGGCTTCGTTTTTATCAGGTGGGAGCACCCCGTCCTGCAAATATGAGATAATACGATTGCGCCAGTCCCAAGTCAAGTTTATAGTTCGTACCTTGATTTAATCGATCGGTGAATGGAGGAGGGTGACCATGTTCCCTTCTTCGGTTCTGCTTTTGGTGGCCGCTGCCAGCTTGGCGAGGCCGTCCGTTTCGATGTTCTGCGCTCGGGGTATTTGATAGAGCTGGCATTCGTCGAACTTGGGTAACAATTTGCAAATTTTAGCCTGGTATTTCTGTAGCCGTTGTTCTTTGATTTGGAAAGTCCTTGTGACTTGGTTGACGATGATTTGCGAGTCGCATCGTAGGACTACTCGTCGTGCTCTGTACTTGAGTGCCAATTTTAACCCTGCAATCATGGCCTCATACTCGGCCTCATTGTTAGTCATATCAGGGCACCGTATGGACTGGCGAACTATTTCGCCTGTTGGGACCTCGAGCACGAGTCCCAATCCAGATCCTGACGCGTTAGAAGCTCCATCGGTGTACAGAACCCATTGGTCATGCATTTTGGTGGAGCTACTGGCGGTTTCCCTTTCGACTTCGGGCATTATCTTTACACTAAAGTCGGCGACGAAGTTGGCAAGTACTTGCGACTTTATCGCCGTTCGTGGCTGATAGGTTATATCGTGCTTGCTTAGCTCTATGGCCCACTTGGCCAATCTGCCCGATAGTTGGGGTTTGTGTAGGGTACTGCTTAGAGGAAAAGTCGTAACCACCGAGATGGGGTGGCACTGGAAATAGGGTCTAAGCTTCTGTGAAGCTACGACCAAGGCTAGGGCTAGCTTCTTGAGGTGGGGGTACCTCGTTTCAGCGTCGACCAAAGTTTTGCTAATGTAGTAGATTAGAGACTGCGTACCTTTATCTTCTCGTACCAGGACTGCACTTACTGCGACATCCGACACGGCCAGGTAGACAAGAAGACGCTCTCCGAGTTCTGCCTTAGCGAGCAGTGGGGGCGAAGACAGGTAGGCCTTTAGTTTTTTAAGGTGTCGACGCACATGGAATTCCATTGAAGTCCGTATCTTTTTTAAGTATGCCAAAAATTTTTGTAGGCTAAGTAATCCTCTCCAGTCTCTCGGCCTCACAAACTCATGCCAATCAGCCAAACAATGATAATATGATGTGAGACAAATGGTAACAGAGACTGAGATATGATATGCAAATGATGAATGCGACTGAATACATAATTGCAATTTAAGCAAATAACTCAACAGCAGAAATGACCTCCGTGGATCCCAACAGGATAAGCATATAGCCTAAGCATGGGCTCTAACAAGGATCACATTTTAATTATTCCGGCACGTAAGAATTTCATAGATAGAAACAAGATAGATAACTACATAGTACCACATAATCAATCGAGTCATAATTCACCCGGTGCACGCCCACACGCCCGTCACCTAGCATGTGCGTCACCTCAACACCAAACACATATCATGTAGATTCGGGGGTTCATACCCTCAGCACCAAGTTTAGAAGTGTTACTTACCTCGAACAAGCCAAATCCAATATCGAGCAAGCCAAACAATACTCTAGAAACTCAATCCCGCGCGTATCGACCTCCGAACGGCTCAAAACTAGCCAAAAGCAACTCAGAACATCAAATAATGCCTAAGGAAACAAACTCAATCGATAAAGGTAGAATCTTTAATCAAAAGTCCAAAGTCAACCAAAAAGTTAAACCCGGGCCCGTACCTCGGAACCTGACATAAGTCATAAAATCCGACAACGCATTCAATTACGAGTCCCACCATACTAGTTTCACTTGAATCCGACTGTGAATTTTAGATAAAAACCTCCAAATTTCACTTTGAAATTCTCAGTCAAATGCCAAAAATGAAGATGGATTCATGAAATATAACCAAAACCGAGTGTAGAACACTTACCCCAATCCATATGGTGAAAATCGCCTCCAAAATCACCCAAATCCGAGCTTCCCAACTCAAAATATGAACAAACCCTCGATATTATATGTTTCTACCTATTGTTTTGCCTCGTTTTTTGTGCCAAAAGATCTCGAAACTTGCTTTTCATCCCTCCAATGGATTCTTTGTAGAATTCCAGTCAAGTTAGGCTTTTGAGTCACTCCATTTGACCTTACAATGAAGGAGATATGTTGGTTTCAATATTTGGAAACAGTGCAGATTTTAAATACGAATTCAGTGGCAAGTTCATAATTAATCTGAAAAAAATCATGCGACCCAATTCTTAGTAAAATGACCATAAATTCCTCATACGAAGTCAAAACTTGATGATTCCAGTTGCTATGGTTTTAAAATTACGATACAGATCTAATGATTCAATCAAACAGAAATTGGAGCTCATTTGCTTAATGTGGTGCCATTTATGCTTGAAAAAATGACGTCGAAACATAAAAAACGAGCGCAACACAACCGAAACCTATCTGAAACTCACCCGAACCCCTCAGGACCCCGTTCGAACATACAAACAAATAACACAGACTTACTCGAGGCCTCAAATCACGCATAACAACATCAAAATCACGAATCGCACCTCAAATCGAACTTAATGAACTTTGAATCTTTCAACTTCCAAAACTCGTGTCGAACCTTATCAAACCTTTCAATTTACAAGATTGGGATGCGTCGTCTTCGAGACATTAAATGATGTTTTTATCAGGGGAGTAACTACGCGCTGCACTCTTTTTTTCCTAACCAAGGTTTTGTCCCACAGGATTTTCCTAGTAAGGTTTTTAGTGAGGCAGCACACAATGCGTATAACAACAGATACGTGCTCTTTTCCTTTCACTTGAAATTTTATTTTTAACATGGACATCCTAGGGGGAGTGTTGAAAATAATAGTTATGGATGCCCATGCTGAGCCCCATTATTTACTCTGTAGTAGCCATTCCTCTCATTATTTTACAATAGTGATTCTTCACTTTTCATGCATATATAAAGGCTTTGTAACAGATGGGTAAAAGTACACAATTGAAGAAGAAAAGTTCTTCCTTCTTTCTATCTCCGCTTCTTATTTATGTTTTACTGAATTACTTTTATTGCATAACAATAAACTTTTATTTTGATATTTTTCTAAAGTTAAAAGTTCATAAGATATCTTTTATAAATGAAGACATTTCTTTTGTTATGTAATCATCGAAGATGTTCTCTCTAATAAGTCAATATAAGTGATTTCATTTCTAAATATTACTCATATTTTAGAGGTATAATAATTTCTTTTGAAGTAAAAGTTAAAAAAAAGAAAAGAAATCACTCTTTAACTCAACATTTGATTCAGCCGACAGTAAAATATTGAGAAATTTTTACAAACCACTATTGTTTAGTGGTTATTAGCTAGCTGTACCTACCATTTACTATATTACTTCCTATAGCTATGTTTTTAGTTTTGCTAGAGTGTATTCGATGTATTTAAGCTACTGTATTCATAAATACAGTAGCAAAACTCGACGTGAAACAGGGGAGTACAGCTAGGCAATTATTGTATTCGACTGTATTCACGATATGTATTTGTGAATACAGTAACATAAATAGCGTAAATCGTGGTCTATCAGCTATTTTTAAACGGAAAGTGAATCAATTAACACAAATAGACTCCTAATATAACTCAACAAACTCAATTATAAATCTGAATACATAAATACATCTGAATACATAAATTATATTAATTAAAAAAAATATATGAATACATTCATGGAATATAGCGAGACAGTGAATACAATGAAATACATGGAATACAGTGAGATACATTGAAATACAATGAAAAAAAAGATAATGAATACAATAAAATACATAGAATACAACGAAAAATATTGAAATACAATGAAAAAAAAAGGTAACAGACTCTTTAAGTTGCTCAGCCCCCAAACTCCGCCGTCTTTATTCAAGAATAACCCTAATGTCGTCTCGTCGATAGCAGATTTCGAACCTCCATTGTCACCCCCAATTTACCCTAAAAATTCCTTTCAAAAATACCTGCGCCATAACGCAATATGAAGGTTAACACCACGACCATCAATAGTACCTCCAAATCTTGAGCGCGTGCACAATAGCTGCCAACTCCAAATCATGCACGGGATAGTTCTTCTCATCAATCATCAACTAACAAGACGCGTAGGAAATCACCCTACCATCTTGGATCAATATTGCGCCAAGTCAAATACACGAAGCATCACAATACGCAATATAAGGCCCTAAACCTATAGACAATACCAACAGTGGAGTTGTAGTCAAAGCAGTATTGAGCTTTTGAAAGCTCTCCTCACACTAATCAGACCATCTGAAAAGAGCACCCTTCTAAATCAACTTGGTAAATAAGGCTGCAATAGATGAAAATCCCTTCACAAAGTGCGATAGGAGCCCGCCAAACCCAAGAAACTCCAAATCTGTGTAGCTAAAGTGGGTCTAGGCCAATTTTGAACGACCTCAATCTTCTTATGATTAACCTTGATACGATGACCGGCTTTGCCCCGGTGGTCCCTTTACCAAAGTCCATTGCACAATCTGCTAAATTTTCATTGTCATCCCCAACTTACCTTTCAATAGCAGATTTCGAACCTCCATTTTTCTCTTTAGGGCTTGATTTCGACATTGATTCAGAGCCCCAGGCCACTAATAATGAAAATTTCGTTCGACAATAGAGATGAATCAATGGAGAATCATGGTTGCATTCAGGAGAAAGACTGGCGTTAAGAGAGAAAGGTTGAAGAAAAATCTGAAAGAATGAGAGAGAAAAATAAGACAAAACGTATTTTATGGCTTAAGGGTATTCAAGAGGTGATCATAAATAGATATTTAGCTATATAAATCAAAACGTAGCTATGAAATATAATTTTTTAAAAGTATACTTATTTAAAATAAATAAGGTATCAACCTTCAGGCCAAAATTTCTAAAATATTACTCCTCCCGTCGGTTCGAAATATTGATCTTTTTTAGTAAAGTTAATTTGACTGGTTTTCAAACACACCCAAACACCCTCTTAATTCTTAAACCTTAAGCACAAAAATAGGAGAGCAAGATGTCGTGAAAAACACTCCAAAGCAATGTTTTAAAAGGCGGGGGCGTGAGGCGAGGCGTTTTACCTCTGACGAGGCGAGGCGTAAGCCCTGAGACATGGGGCGTAAGTCCCACGGATCTTCACATTTTACTAATTTCAAGAATTATAAGATAGTATAAAATAAAAAATAATTATAAAAATTACATTAAAATCACAAAAATATAACAAATAATCTATTTAAAATATTTATATATTATAATTCAACTACAAATAATACGAAAAGTATGACATATATCATAATATGCAAATTAGCTGTAACGTCGTTACAACTCAAACATCAAAAGTAACATATTCGATACGAAATCTTATATGTATCTCTTAAGGAGTACCGAATCTTGAAAGAATTCAATATTATAATTTGATATTTTTTTTAAAATACTCCTTTTATTTAATATGCTTTCTATTTGAAAGAGAATTTATATAAAAATATAATTCACAATTTAAATATGATTCTCAAGCATTATTCATTTGTAAGTTTCAACAAGTTAATAAAGTGACACATAATTCACCATACGATACCATGATAACTAATTGTTTGTAAATAGTTACTAGCTAATACTGAGCTATTAAATTAATAAGTATTGTATCTCGTAAACGTCAAAACAATAATATTTAGGAAATAATTATAAAAAATTATGTACTAGTACGATAAAGACATAACAAAAGTAAATAAATAAATACTTTTAAATGAAAGATTTATTTAAAATTTACTTTTATAGCAGTCTTAGCGGTTAACGTGCAATAATTTTTATTTTAATTATGACGTAAATACTCTCAACTTAATAATTTACAATTAGGAAAAAAGTAATTCTGAATAGTCAACGATTTATTAAGAAAATTTGAGGATTTACAAGGTTAATTACATATAATTGCATAAAGTTCTATTAGGCGAGCCCAGTACGCTGGGGCGATGGGCGTGTCCGGGGCGTAAGCCCCGATAGCCGAGACGTAAGTTTTAGGAGTGCTCCGCCCCGGGGCGAGTCCCAATTCTATTTTTAAACCAGAGCTCCAAAGTCCTAAAACCCTAGAAAGAGTCGAAAGGGAATACCAAATTGGTCAACATTTATACAAACCCAATTTCTCTATTTATGGAGGGGTTGAAGGGTGTTTTTCGCAGATCGTTGTCACATGATGGAGATAGCAACTTAAGCTCAATTTCTGCTGTTCTTGAAAAGTCGAGCTCAAAATCATCTGGGGCTGGTTCCGTTTCGGCAGCTGACCAGTCTCAGCTCTTGCTTGCTCGGCCTCCTAGGTATTTCTCCCTCAATTTCCTCTGTTTCTTGTTTACTTCTTATTATTTTTTTTCAAATTTCTTGTGTGCCTTCAACTCGAAATATATATTATAGTTGAAATTTTTTAACAATACCCCTCCGTCCCAATGATAATGGAGGGGTTCAGAGTAACAGAGCATGTTATTTTGGTCTCAACTGGGACGTGGGTTCTTTAATTTTCTTAAGATAATTTTTTTTAGAAACTTCATAAAAGTACTGTTACGGAGGAGATTTTAGCTATCCTGTAACTGAATGAGTTCTATATACGAAACATCGACTTTTTGTAAGGGGACCAGAAGCCCACTTCGTTCCAAATCACTTCGGAGAAAAATGGTTTTTTCGCTATTATCATTTCTCATAATCTCTTTACCAATCTGATTAATACTGTTTTAAGAAATTAAAGATTTCTTTGTGCTCTTGATAAACGAAGAAAGTAGAACTAGAGCCCGTTTGGATTAGCCGGAAAAAAGTAGCTTTTAAGCAGCAGCTTTTAAGTGCTGAAACTTGTTTTATAAATAAGCAGTTACCTGTTTGGATAAAAGTGCTGAAGCTTAAAAAAAGTTGTTGAAGTGTTTGGTAAACAAGTGCTTGTAAGAACTTTTTTCTGTTAAAAAGACAGAAATATCCTTAAAGCTGTTAACATTATAAAAGGAGCTGATTACTACAATATACTTGATTCATAAGTAATGCAAACAAAAAATAATTTATATTTTAATTTAAATAATTACTTAAGATAGTTTTTTTTATTTGTTTGTCAAGAGTATTTGTTTTTCAATAGTATGTTAATGACGTTTTTCAAAAAATAATTTATATTTTAATTTAATTTTAATTTACCCGTTTCCTTATTTTTTTCAATGACNTCTTGCAAGCTCACAAATCGCCTTTAAAACACTATGAAAGTGTCTATGAATTGTTTCTCCCGAATGTTGAAAGATTTCCTGTATCAATCGATTTCCAGCTCCATGTGCACAAGTCATCAAGAACATGCCTAACATCTCGTGTATAGACATTCCACGTGTGGGTTTAAGCCCATAATTTTCAGTTAAGTCATTCGATAGATCAACAACACCGACTTCTCAATCGAAAATTTTCATAACAACGAGTCTCGTTTCCTCTTAATATCTCTTGAATAAATGCATTTCCAGAGCGACTAGATGTACGGCAAGGTTCCTTGCATAGGTATTTTTTGTAATACATCAATATCAATTTACCTGCTATTTGACATAAAGCAGTCCATTCCTTCTCATCTTGCTCCCTCTGTATTTCCTCCAGTTCTTCTTCATCTTCATCGTCTGACGAATAACTTGGATAAGGATCTATTATGTCACTAGAGTTTGAACTCTCCATTTAACTGAAAATAAAAACATAAGTAAAGAGGAGTTAACCGTTAGCTTTACAAATGCATTCCAATGATTAGTTGTGGAATTTAAAAAGAACTGGAGGAGTGAAGCTAGTTAAAAGCTAGTTTACAACATAAGCTTTACAACTGAAGCATTTCCAGAACATGAATTAACATAAGCTTTACAAATTCATAAGCTTATCATTTAACATAAGCTAGTAACTGAAGCATTTAACATAAGCTACTAACTGAAGCATTTAACATAAGCATTACAACTGAAGCATTCCTAGTTAAAAGCTTATCATTTAACATAAGCTACTAACTAAAACATTTGACATAAGATTTACGCTAACTAAAAGCTTTACAACTGAAGCTAGTTAAAAGCTTAACAAACAAAATCTTTAATTTAATAAAAGTTTAGTCATACAATCACAACATCTAAATACATAAAACCATAATAAAGTTTACACACAAAACCATAATAAAGACTCAACCATAACGATATATTATCCATTTTTGTTAAGGTATAACTGGTAGTTAAACTCCAACCAACACTTGCGAGCTTCATCAGTAGGCATCCCCAAAAATATCTGTCGATTATTTTTCTTGCGGAACATATTCATAGTAAAACTGTAAATTTCACTCCCAGCTAGAATATCAGGAATTTGTCCCAACGTGCCAATACACTTCTCGATGGATGTCTCATCAACTGCAGGAGATGTAGCTGTGCTTTTGCTAGACATAAACTCTATGAGAGAGTGTATATCCTCTTTTATTAATGTTGCAGCTGTTTTTTTCTTACTCTTTCTTACTTGACTACTGCTAGTAACACCATCAGTTGATTTTTGTCTTTTTAGTGATGGCTCTGGAAACACAACAGAATTTATATTCTGTAGATCATCACTTTCATCGCTCATTTCATCATTAAGATAAGTGAAGTGTTCTTTGTCACAATCATCAATAACATTTATCCCTTCTTCATCGAGATTAAGTCCAATGCCCGATGATTGTTCTTGATTTGCTGCACGTGCTCTTTCTCCTATGGCAACAACATCAGCAAACAGTGCATCGTAGCGAAACCATATGAGCGAAAGATCTTTGTTCCTAAATTTCTTATATTTTGCATTCTCCTGTAAAAAGAAAATAAAAACTACTTTAATCAAACAGATAAAATTAACAATGACAAAAAAATTTTACACATATGATAATGTGAGAGATGTACCTTAATTTTTCGCTCCCACCAATCATCATCTGCCATAATCGTATTTTTCGTGGCATCCCATCCTAACCCCGTCTCCCCTCTCATCAACTGCTTAAAAAGTGTCCATTCTCCTTTCATGTAATCCCAATGATTTTTCATTTTTTTTTTTATCATAGTCTTTTCCCGTCTTCTTACAGAACTCGTCAACAAGACGTTGTGTCTCATAACAATTATCAGATCCACTCTGAAACGGGCGCAAATAGAGAAAGGTATAAATTCATATTGCTATCCCCAACTAGTTTAGGATTGAGGTAGTTAATTGATATGATTGATTATATGCGTGAACGGGGGAGAGATATAATGGGTACCTGAACGCTATACTTCCAAGATGGGAAGTCCATATTCAAGTTTGCTATTAATATCATACACCTTATTCATGATCATTTTTGCATTTCAGCTAACCAAACTTTGCAACTCTTTTATTTGCAATATCAAAAGGTCTGTTTCCATTTAAGTGATCTTCCCTTACTAAATCCAAGCCTCCACCATGTGACCAATGCATTAATCATGTACATGTGATCAATTTATTTAGTGTCTTGTTGCAAAAGATGTAGATAGTAATGAAAATGCTGTGATTTTCATATGGAAAGTTCTGTCCATCTTTTTCTGCAGACAAGTGGTATCATTGTGGACTTGCTCAAAAATCTGTGCCATTTGTTTTGTTGCTGGAGTATTTGTTGGCTATACACTGAAGCGTAGGGTGCGGCGATGGGCTTCCAAACTTCTCAGGAGATTGAAGGATGAATAACTTTCTGAGATGTAGAGTTTATGATTTTTCTTTTTTGGTAGGTAGGTTGTGATTCTATTATCAATTACGCATGACAAATGTCCAAGTGTGATGATACTAATTTTCTCTGTGTTGTAGAGAAATTTTGTTTGAATGTATCATGGAATATTTGATATAAGAAGAGTACATTGGCTTTCTAAGATAATACAAATTACTTGAGTTCTTCATGGAAGTTCAGAAAGTTATGATGCTGTATTCGATCTCTTAAAAAAAATCCTTTTGCTTTTCTGATTGATTGCTCTGTTCTATTAGTAATTTTTTTGATAAGGGTCTTCCATGTGTAATTTCAGATACGTCATTGGACTTATCTTTTGACAGAATGAAAAAGAGAAACAAAAATAGATAGAAATACATCAGCAGGCTTTACTAATGACTATACACAAGAACAAACTTACCTTTAGCAATCACAAATTTTATGTACAAATAACAAAAGAAACATCCTATTGCTGCTCAGAAACCTTGATACTATGAATGCCTTGTAACTTTGTGCCTGAACGAAGCAGATGTCCCTCTTCTTATTTCCTTATTATTGCTCTTGCCCCTCTTTCTGTAACTGTCTTTGGCTGTCCTAACAATTGCAACTTATTGATCTTTGCAAATGCTCTGAGAATTTGATACACCATTCTTGACATGCAGCACATGAGATGTGCATGATGGTACAATAATATGGCTCTTATGCATTTCTGTGAAATGGTTACTTTAATGAAATTTATAGTCTTCTAGTGAAAGAACTCTCTTTCAGCATAGTATCCTGTTTGATACTTGCATTTGCATTTCTCCGAATCGATGTATACATGTACATGTACCACAAAATACTTACAAAATTAAAAGGGAAAAAACCACTTGGCTTATAAGTGAAAATTTCTAACATCAGAAGTTCTCCTTGTGGAACTCGAAACGCGTGGATGTCTTGTAAGTTAATTCTTGTGATAGCTTCTTCAACTCCTTTGCCAAGACAGGCATCCCGCAGTAGAAGACTCCTGCAAATCTTTTTATTAGTGAATCTACTTTGATTATTTTTAATCTCCAGTTTCATTTTGCAGTTTTTCTTTTTAATTTTTAGTTGTTCTTTTGTTTTTTGGCTGTGGTTCTATTTCTGTTCACTTTTCATTTTGAATATTCAATGTTAACTGGGAAGTGCCTGGTTGGATGTTCCACCTTTTAAATGCTTTAAGAAGCTAAATACTTTCTGCTATTAGTTGATTTAACTGTTTGAATACTTCATGAAGTACAAAAGTTACTATCCATGACTTCTAGAACAGCTGACCTATGCCTTTCTAAAGAAACTTAAGATATGAGTCCCCATTGAATATTGGATGCTATTAAACCGCTTGATGATGTGTTATCATTGTAGAGTTCTGTCCACTATCTTTGTCTAATCAACGACCATGTTATTCTTTGGATATAGCAAATATTGCTGCATTTTTAGATTCTTCTCCATGCTTGTATATAATTTTTATATTAATTATTATTTGTCTCTACTATGTAATGATATTTATTGGAACAAGGTTGTTTCGTTTTTGTGGCTTGTGACCATTAGCTCTAGAAGGGATCAAGCAAAATCAGGTAGGAAGCATCATTTGTTGGAACTGCCCATGCTTAATAACTTATCATTGTTGAGATTGTAGAAATTCTTTACCTACTGTCGAATAGGGATGTTTCAAAGCTATTCTCTTGAATACTTCCATCCATTTGGGCCTTGCAAAATGTGTCCTCACCTGCAATATAATTTGTTTTGGTGTCAGTACTGTTGAATTGCAGTCTTACTATCTTCTGTTCTATTGTTGAAGACCTTTCATAAAGGTTTGGCAGCTATATAGTAGTAAAACCGTTTCTTTTTTGGCTGGAATTAAGTCAATGAGCTAAGCCAAACACCTTTTTATTTTCTTTTTCATTTACTTGCCAATTTGTTTTTTCTTTTACATTTCTCTTTGAGAATCTGTGGAGAGGGTAGTGATGGATCATACCCTCGTGCCAGACAGGACGTCAACGCCATGTTTTGCGTGATTAAGTGCCTGGATCATGGTGATGAGAGTTGATCTGGCATCACCCTCTTCATAAACACTCGTTAGATAATTGTGCATCTCTATCAGACCCTGTTCCATTACCAGAATACAGGAGATAACTGAGTCAATTAACAAAAATAGACCAACATAGAATTCCAATTAGGAGGAGCGAAGAGGGGTGGGCAGTTTAAGGATATCTATCAAGAAGTATGTGTCTACTACTTTGTGATCCATCTCTGAAACTTCATTCATCACTCCTTTGAACCACTCAAAGGATCCAGGTTCTCTGGTTACCCAGTAAAAATGTGCACTTCTTATCCTTTGTGATTTCTTTTTTACACTTGATGTTGTGCTTGAAGAGACAAAACTTGTCCAGCTATCATCTGATGCGCTAGTCTCAGTATTCAAATCCTGAAACAGCAGCATGGAAGAAAGATATTTAGTTGGAGCCTAGATTTCAACATATTGCTTTGAATTTAATGATGAAGTAAGATTTAGTACGTTTTGATGTGGTCTTGTATTGTTCAATAGATCCTTTAGGATACTTATAAAAGGTGTAGCTCCAATACCAAGTCCTACAAGAAGCAAGGCATCATAATTTTGATAGTCTTGTGCTGGGGCACCATAGGGTCCATCGACTAGCATTCGAGGTAAGCTGCGTCATACATAGAATTTTTGGACCTTAGAAGGGAAATCTTGATGTAGGTTTGACAGGTCAGAAGTACAGGTAAAGTTACCCTCTTTGATCAACATTTTCATGTTCTTCAAACTTTGCTCGACCAACTACACATGCTGAACTTCTATTCTCTGTGAATACCCTCTTAAGTTCTTTTGTCCAGTCACCTACAATTCGGATGTGAACACTGAGATAGTCGTCTCCTGGTGCTGATGTTATAGAAAATGGATGCCTGGAGAAAAGTTGAGATGTACGTTTAATGCCTGTTGGTGGAACAAAGTCAGCTTGAATGTGTAACAGCCATACCTACCATTCAAATGAGGATATTGTTGGGCACTGCAGGAATATGTACTGGCCGCTCTTGTATTTGAAGCCATCTGGTTTTGACATGATCAAGCTTAAGAGATCTCCTGGAAGTACAGAAACCTGTAAGGTCCGAAAATCAATTCTTCATTTGTTTCCTCCTATTTTTGTTCTTGATCTTCCTCTCTCTATATTTTTAGGTGGTTTTACAGTTTAACTTTTGGGGCTAGTTGCTTGTATTTTCCCAAGAATACAAGTAGTTAATGAATTTCATATATTTACCCATATGTATCAGTATCTTGCTTTTAGTTCGCCAGAGGTGAAGGCCTCATTAGTAACTTACCTTCAAGATCTTAACTGCATAGTCTTCTGAGCGCCATATTCTTAAACTCCTCTCTGCAATGTAGAGGATTAAGGGAATGGAGATATACATCCATGTCTGCAATAGTTATCAGCGACACATTGTTGGCATATAATCAATGGAAAAATGTAATTAAATTTAATGTTCGAGTTGTACTAATTCTCTTCATAATCCGTACCGTTTTCTGATACCATTTGTGGACAAAGAACAGGAATGTTCCATGTAGTATTAGCAATACGTAGACCAATGCCAGAAGGTGATGAGAATACCAAAATGCGTTGAAGCCCGTTAATCGGTTCAGGGGGGATGGTAGCTTCAGTGTGCTCCTCCTGAAGCGTCGTGTTGCCAGTGTGAAGGCTATAGTCATCAAAGTTACCATAGAAATACCAGTTATGCCTTCAACACCAATCAAAAGGCTTCTGTAAGTTGGCTTTAACTTGTCAAAATCAGAAGCTACGAGTGCAAATTTTTCTGGCGATGAGTTAACCAGATGGGGAAAATCACACGCTAAATGGTTGGCTGCATGAAGTATTATGCCAACAGCTATGGCATGTGCAATAATCTGCCAAGTTGATGACACAGTTAAGAAGAATATGATACTACTGACAAATTCAGAAGAAACTCAGGTATGCTGTGTTTACCTTGTGAAAATTGATGTTGTCATCAAATGGAACAAGTATCCTGGCTCTTGTTGACCGTAACCTAGTTAATATGTTTCGACAAACTGGTAAAAGGATTAGTGCCATGTTAAACTTGAGAGTCTCTGCAGCTCCTTTAGCTGTTGCCAAGCAGTAACCCATAACTTGAAATGCTGCCATTTGCCTATACTGCAAGAATTTCCAAGTGAAAAGTGCAGTCATCGCCGACAACCATAGCAGCAAAATCCAGCCCCTCTGCCAGTTTTCTAAGACAAGGCATTTGAGGGCACAACTTGCTTTCTTTACTATGATGTTGGTCTTGCTGAATCCTAGGTTCTGACTCCATTCAAGGGTTGTTGTGCTTAAAGGTCTACTGTAGCTCATGTAGTTGTCCCTTTGTAGAAGAAGTGTTTCCAACTGCCATAACTGAATGAAAAGGCACATAAAGAGATCTTATCACTAGCAATTCTAACCCAGTTGGTACATGAATTAGATAGACACATTTGTGTTGTGCTGATGCTTAATTGTATGTTCTAATGCCTAGATAAAATGATGATTTGATAGTTCATAGTGGAAGTATTCTGATGTTGTTTGAACTTGAAGCTGCATTATACGTAGGCTGTTTCGTAGTGATAAATTCAAGCAATGATTCGAGAAGAAAAGGAGAAAATGTTAATTACTTTCTGTTCTTTCTTTGGTATTAAGTTGGAGAAACTTAAGAAGATAATTTTCTTTTATTTGGAGGCAAATCCAAGGTTATGCTTGGATTTCCTATGATTTAGAGCTAGAAGCTTCGAGATGAGGTCTCTGTTTCGTTATTATTGGTAGCAAAATACAGTTGTCTTTGTCTCAAACTATATATAGTTGAAAGTATTTGGAATGTATATACACAGGACCCAAATAAATATGGAGAAATTGTGTTTGCAGTAGCACTTTGCAAATGACTTAAAATCCTAAATATGCCTATGCTTAAATACTCTTGGGAAATAAGGAGGGCAAGTTAGTAGATAGAAGGTAGGTACGAACTTTCTTTTTCTCTTGTTATATACCTCAATGTAACCGAGACCTTCTGGGTCTAATTCCTCCATTATTAAAGAAGCATACTCTGCTGCACATTCCATCAATCTGGAGAGCTTATTTACTGAAGCACTCAGCATTATCAGCTGGTGAAGGAACAAGAAGAAAAAGATTAGTGAATAGTGATAATTCAAAATGTAAGAATTTGTACATGCTCAACAGTGAGTTACTTCATCTTGAGCTTTTTACTTAAACTTACTATATATAACTACTGGTAATTACTTGATTGTGGAATTCTTTTTGTTACCCTTATCCATGGATGAAATTTGCGGAATTGGTTTACAAATACTACTTCCTCCGGTCCACTTTAATTGATTTTTTATCGTTTTCACACATATTAAGGAATCTACCTTTTAGCATTAATTCATAATGAAATTGACCATATTAACCTTAATTTATTCATTGGAAATATAAGAAATATTAATAGGCTTTTTATTCCAAGGGCAACTTTAGAAACAACAACAACAACAAACAATCTAGTGTAATCTCACATAGTGGGGTTTGAGGAGGGTAATGTGTACATATTTTATACCTATCTCGTGGAGATAGAGAAGTTGTTTCCACAAGGGCAACTTTGGAAAAAAAAAACAAGTTAATTCATTTTTGATATCGGAAAAAATAAAATATTGTGAACCTAAAACATAGATTAAAAAAATCAACTAAAATGGACCGGATGGAATATTACGCAGCGAACCCATAAATAGGATTTTGTATTTTCCGAATAATTTAAGAGGCCCCTATTCCTGATGGAAATTACACAAGTAATATATGGTCTGACCAAAACGTAACCACTCTTTTTGTTTTTTCTGTTCGCAGTTCACCTTTTTCTTGTTTTGATTGAGAAAGTTCAACCAATGATAATCTTACCTCTTGAACTTCTTCTCTCGTGATTCTCCCATCTCCATTGCTATCAGCCCTACAATGAAAACACGAAAACATGGTCTTCAAAATATTGAGAGTTGAAACAGTTAAATTATTAGACAACAATAAATGTTTGCACGAAGAAGTGTCTACGCTAGGGATTCTTTGGTTGGGAAACAAGTTATTCTAAAATTAATTATTCCTAAATTCTTACCTCACCCTTTCATAGGGATAAAAATAACATTACAATTTCGAAATAACTAATTCGGTGGTTAGTTATACTGTGATTTTATGTCAATTAAACAGGGGATAAACCTCATCTCAAATTTAAGTTCGAGAATAATTATCCCTTATCCTTGGTACTAAACAAGCCCTAAGAGTAAGAGTGAATTTATTGTTAGACTTGATTATTGGGATTGTCAACTTGTTGAAATTGACCAAAATAAGGGTACGAGGCCGTAGCTAAAAGAAAAATTTACCCAATCAGGTCTTATAATGTTACATTACCAATGTAAAAGTTTTTTTCTACTTCCTCAGTTCATTTTTACTTGTTCACTATGGACTTTGCACTCCCCCTTAAGAATAAATAAAGTACATAATTTACCATGATACCCATATTAAATAATGCATATTTTTAATGGAGTTGGGAAAATAATTTAAAATAAGTAATTAATATTAGGGTATAACATGCTAAAAGTGAAAAGTAAAAGCAAAAGTTTATTTATAGAACTAGAGAAGTAAAAATCAACTGAGGGAGTATATTATTGGCGTATTCTCCAATATCACATGTAGTTTACCTTATGCTATTGAGGTCCTTCAAGGCATTTATCAGTAGAATCTGATTAAGTGTACTTTCTAGGCGTATAAAATTTTCTGATTTACCTGTTACCTCTCGTATGATTTGGGAAAAATGGGATTATTGACGTATTAGATTGTGAGAATCAGATTATATTACAGGCGAGAATTCAATGCACGTGGGTAATCTAATTTATTTGACAGAAGAGGACGATAAAGCTTTCGTGTGGCAAAGCCGAATGCACGCTTACAAACAAGTAAAAGCTGGGGAAGAAGAAGACAAGTGGAAACCGAAAAGTATAGAAGATGGGAGAGACGCACACACATGTCAAAGAAAATCTGAAGTCGAGCGTCAAAGCTTTGGTCCGAAATCTGCAACCAAAATTCGTGAAGCTCTGCTTTATTTATCTTTGCTGTCTTTTGTCTCCGTCGTCGCACCAATGCATCAAAAATCCCCACCGCAAACTCTTTTGAATCCGCCATTCCTGCACATACACCACCATTCTGTAATTTTGTCTCAATTCTATATAAATATACATTTTTATAAATTACATATTCCTATATATAATTACTATGTACGTCCCCTATGTAATAAAATATTCCTAAAAATTTATGGTGATATAGGTTAAAATATGAAATTTAAAGTTAGAATTGTTTTTAAATGTAAAATTTGTCATTTTTTTTAAAACAAACTAAAATCCACTGTTAGCATTGTGAATCCGGCAGTGGCATTGGTGATTTGCTGAGACCCAAGGAAAAGAGAGCATTTGCTTGAAACGGCAAATTTAAGATGGTCGGGATTCCTCCATTATCAGAGATATTTTAAATTAAATGGGCCAGTTCCAAAAAAGGAAGAAAAAAAAAAGTATTTGAAGGTACCAATGCATTCACCGAAATCTTCTCTAGCGAGCAAACCATCTTTGGCAAAAGCATCGAAGCGCGTCTCAACTTTTCCCCAAAGCTCATTAATGTCCGATTCTCTCGTGCTTTTGCTTATAAATCTTAGCCCTCCTAGCGCGCGCTGAGCACTCGCTTTATTCCTCACCACCTGCAATTTCGATTTCATCTCCTCTCGCGGCGACAAATTCGTCATCAGCTGGTTGCCATGAAAATGATGGTGATCATCCCTTTCCGGTGATCTCAGCCACTGGAATTTCCGGCAAATACTAGAAGCGATGGCAGATGCATACGTGCTGTTCGACGGAATTCCGCTGGGAGAATGTTCTTCTTCCGCAGCAGCAACATTGGTATTGTGTGGTGAAGCTGGTGTTACGCTACACAAAACAATGGAATTATCATCAAGTTCTAGCCTCACCTCAACTATGTCTTTGTCGTTGTTTCTCTGTAAATCGTTGAGGAAAATGGGCAACATTGCGCCACCAACATGCTCCGACGTTTCCGCCGTAGAATCCTCTGGCATTTCAAAGTTCCGGCTGTAACTGGATCGCTTTGAGCTGCTAGGAGATGACCTCAAAAATGACATCAGCTGCATTCTCGGTTCCGGTAAATAGTAAACAAGGTTTTTTTAGCTTTAGCTCCCTGCGTTCTTTTCAGTGCTTTATCTGCTAAGTGCATATACTACTGGTTTTGCTTTCAGTAGTCTCAAAAAATTACTAAGTTGGGGGCTAAAATGACGTGCTTCAAACAAACGCATCTCAACCGATCTCTCTAACATGAATTTCACGCTTTCTGGTTTTGCTCTTTCATACACATTCGTGCCATATATAGAGAGAGAATTAGAAAGAGTAGGTGGGAATTGTTTGAAAAGTTCTTTGAAGAATATCAGCAGCCGGGTGATCACATTGTAACTGGTAAACTATTGTGTTATATATGCTTAACACAATGGCCTAGCCAGGCAACCACGTGTCAACATATTGGTTTCATTTACTACACTTGTAAATGAAATCTTTGTATATTTAAGATTTTATTTGGTGTTTTACACTAAATACCATACCACCCTCTAAACCTGGCACAAATTATTAGTTACTGTCTTAAACTATTTGTGGTCTTAATTATCCCTGTCAACTTGGCCTTTTGGGATCCATTACCCCCTGGACGCTGATGTGGCAATGAGTGTGGGTGCACTCGCCTGCCACGTGGATTTTTCCTATATATGTGGCATTTTTTTGAAAAAAAAATATACTCCCTCCGTTTCATATTAGATGAGGTAGTTTGACTCGGCACGGAGTTTAAGAAAAAAGAAGAAGACTTTTGGAACTTGTAGTCTTAAAGCTTAAGGGGTAAAAAGTTTGTGGGACCATGACATTTGTGTGGCTGTAAAAGCTTCTCATTAAGGGTAAATGAGTAAAATGAAAGAGTTTAAAGTTGAATTATTTCCAAATTTTAAAATGTGTCATTTGTTTTGGAACAGACTAAAAAGGAAAGTACCTCATCTAATATGAAACAGAGGGAGTACTTTTGATGCAATGACTATTTATTTCAACTGTATAGTTTTACTTTTTCAGGTAAAATATGTAAAAAGTATATTTTTAGAGCACCATAATTTAGAGCTATATAAAAAATTATAGCCAAAATAATTAATTTCAAACTATGTATTTTTATAACTTGTTAGATGCCTTGACTATTTATTTCAATTGTATAATTCTTTATTATCAAGTCAAATTCATAAAAAGATTAACTAAAGTTTTATTAATTTTAGCCAAATAAAAAAAATTTAGCCTAAATAATATAGTTCTATCCAAGTTTTATTATAAATTGTATTCGAAAAGAATTATCTAAAAAAGTAACATACTTATAAAGGTAAAGATATATTTTATTTTTCAAGAGAATGCCACATATACAGAAAAATCCACGTGGCAGCGCGAGTGCACCCACACTCTTTGCCACATCAGCGTTCAAGGGGGTACTAGCTCTCAAAAGACCAAGTTGAGGGGGGTAATTAAGACCATAAATAATTTAAGGCTGTAACTAGTAATTTTGGAGAGTGGTAAGGTATTTTGCCTTACACTTTCACACAAATTGTGTAAGTTTTTCTTTTTTCTTTTTCACAAATTAATGGGTCAAAATTTGCAATCCAAAAGGGTAAGATTAGTGTCCACTGTTCACTACTACCTCCTTTCAGTTTTACTTGTCCACTACGAATTTTGCACACCCCTTAAAAAATAATAAATGATGTGCATAAATTACCAAGAGACCCATATTAATTTATGCATCTTTTTAATGGATTTGAGGAAATGATATAGAATGAGTAATTAATAATGTGGATATAACAGAAATTTTTTTATCTTATCTTAATATGCTAAATGTGACAAGTAAAAATGAAAATCTATTTGAGAATACTGAACAAATAAAAGTAATGGAGGGAGGAGTTTGTAAAACAAAAAAAATCACACACAACTTGCGAGACGCAAAATAAAGTTTCTGGCATCCATCTTTGTGACTTGTCAGATGATACTGATGATAAAATTCTTCTTACGTTATAAATATATATATATACAACTGACAATTCATAATAGTATTCTAGGTTTTAATTCATCGACCTTTTATATTGTAAATTTTGATTCGATCTCTCTATTAAATTAACCTTTCGACATTGCTTTATTTGTATTCTTCCAGTATTACTACTATAATCATTAGTCAGCACTCTTAATGTTGTGGAGATGATTTAATATAAACAAGATTAAAATAGTAAAGAGAAGTTAATAAAAGTTGCAATCTAGTGATGGCATTTTCTGTTTTCACCTTGCGCCACAGGCAATGTATTCACCTTGCTTTAAAGGTAAAGAAGGGAAAAGAACATTCATTTTCAAGTTGGGCTCTATCGTCTCTTCTAAAGATAGCATATACTCTTCTGAAAACAGAGAAAATAGGCATTTATTATGCCTGCCTTCTTTTTTAATTAAGTAGGCCAAGTAGAATACAAATAGCCTGTTTGGCCAAGCTGCAAAAATTAGCTTATTTTGAGAAATATTTTTTCTCAAAAGTGCTTTTCTCAAAAGTACTTTTGGTGAGAAACAATTTGTGTTTGACTAATTAATTTGAAAAGCACTTCTCAGCATTGGTCTTCCTTTCTTACTACTTCCTTTATGACTGAATTCAAGCGGCGTTGGTGTTCCACACTCGGTTTGTGCCCATCCTCCATGAGAATTTTGTGCATGAAAAATGCTGGGCGAATACCTCGAATGTCAGCCATGGTCCATCTAATCGCCCTTTTGTGCTCACTAAGCACGCGTAGTAGCTTTTCCTCGTGCAAAATATTTAACTCAGAAGATACAACAATATGTAAAGTTTCATCAGCACCCAAATAAGCATAATGAAGATGAGAGGGTAAGAGCTTGAGTTCCAATTTGGGAGATTTTTCGATAGACGGCTTGGGGGTGGCCCAGTTGGTCTATCTAGAGGCTCAAAATCGATCATTCCTTTGATGTTAGCACATGCATCCAGATGATGTACCATCTCCTTCACCTTATCATCCAAGCCAATTCTATCAAACAACATAAGTGCTTTCTCTAGAGAGTCATCCAGATTTGCACCTACATCATTTTTTTCTTCTTCTTTTTCAATCACAGATATCATAGCTAGATCCTAATAGTGACTTGGCAGCTGAATTGCCTTCTACACATTAAAGGCTGCTTCCGCATTATCAACCCGGAGAATCATTTTTCCTTCACAAACTTTATCACAACATCGGTGGTGGCTAAGAGAGGTTGTCCAAAGATGATGGGCACGTGTTCATCAGCTTCATAGTCCAGTATAGTAAAATCTGCTGGAAGAATAAATTGCCCAATTTGTAGTAGCATATCTTCTATCTCCCCCTCGAGATGGATAATAGATCTATCAGCAAGCTGTAACATGACAGTGGTTGGCCTTGGCCCCCAACCCCAATTGACCGAAAACTGAAAGGGGCATAAAATTTATGCTAGCCCCTAAATCACAGAGTGTTTTTCCCATATGTACCTCACCAATTCGAACAGGTATGGTGAAGCTCCCCGGATCCTTCAACTTTTGGGGAAACTTTCTTTGAATGCTTGAGGTGCACTCTTCAGTAAGTGCCACCGTCTCAAACTCTGTCAATCTTCTTTTGTTAGACACAATATCTTTGATGTACTTAGCATATTTTAGATTTTCACGTAACACATCAACCAATGGGAGATTCAATTGAATTTGGCTCAGCATATCAAGAAATTTGTCGAACATCCTGTCATCAATTTTCTTCTTTAATCTTTGTGGGAAGGGAGGTGGTGGCCTTGCATTTGGAGTCTTTTCACTTTCTTCAGTTTCTTTCTCAGTTTCCACCATAGTTTGAGGACTAGTTCGCCCTTATGAGTGACGTTTTCTTTCTTTCTTTTTGGTACTTCTTCCAATTCTCTACCATTCCTTAGAGCTACAACATTTACTTGAGTTCTTATCTGTCACTTGGAAGGGCCTCTGCAGGTCGAGTATTTTGCTGTGCAACCAACTGCCCAATTTGCCTCTCTATATTTCAAAATTCAGTCCTCGATTGCTGGTTGTCTGTTCGAAGCTGCTGGTTGTCAATTAACAGCTTTTTCAACATATCATTGGTGCTTTCTTCTACCTATTGGGGTGGCTTTTCAGGCTGATTGTAGTTCCCTTGAGGCCTGTATTGATTTTGAGTGGCCTGGTTCCCACCCCATGAGAAATTCGGGTGATTCCTCCAGTTTGGGATTATAGGTGTTCCCATATTGTGTATTCTGGTTCATTTGACCTCTGCCTTTCTAGCTCACATAATAAAGAGATTAAGGATTCACCGGACATTGGTCACTCATATGACCATCTCCACAAATTTCAGAACATATGGCCATCCCCTGAACGTAATGCATATGATGCCCTTGACTCATTGCCAACTAAGCCACTTGGTTGGTAAGTTTAGAAATTTCTGCTTGCATGGCTGACACCTCATCTATTTCAAGTGTACCTGCTGCTTTCTGTTTTATCATCCTTCTTGGTTCACCCTCACCCTTCCAGTTATGATCGTTTGCAGTGAAATTGTTCAGCAGAGTCTGAATCTCACTATATAGCTTTTGCATGCAACTTCCTCCACAAGCTGAGTCTAGATTCAATTTGGAGGTCTCGTCCAACCCATCCACAAAAGTATGTCCTAGTACCTCATCAGTCTGACAATGATGGGGGCAGTCTGTGAGTAGTTTCTTGTATCTTTCCCAAGCTTGACGAAGTGTCCCACCATCTCATTGTTGAAACCCAAGAATCTGGATCCTCAACACGTTTTTCTTCTTAGTGGGGAAAAGTAGATTAAGAATTTTCGTGCTAGATCATCCCAAGTTTGGATCGAGTTTGCGGTCTCTTTGTTTAACCATTCCTTTACTTCCCCCAGTAGAGAAAAGGGAAACAAAGTCAGTCTGACTTAGTCCTTGGAGATATTCGGATAGTTGTATGTATCTGTAATCTCTAAAATATTCTCTACATGCCTTTTGGGGGTCTTCACTCGACAAACCCACAAATAGCCTTGTGGATTGAATTAGTTGCACCATGTACTGCTTCAACTCGAAGTGCCCAGTTATACCAGGCTTCACGATAGCCTGAGTCATTTTCCTGAGGCTAGGCCTTGCGGCCTCAATCACTGGTCTCTCTTCATTTTCTGCCATCTCGGTTAGCTGTGGTTGGACGACAATATCCAGCTCTACAGTTCTTGCTCTTGCTTCCGCCTCCCTCCTTAACCTATGGAAGAGTCTTTTGGGTTCAGGATCAAAAGGCGGAAGATTGTTCAAACTGTTACTTCTTCTTAGCATTCAATGTGAACACATGTAGAGTCAGAACAACAAAACAAATTAAATCTCAAACAAAAACAAATAAAAGCTTATTTCAGACAAGTAGCTAATTTCTGAATCCCCGCAACGGCACCAAAAACTTGTTGGGTTCAAACGCACACATACGTGGTCACAAATAATAAAGTGACGAGAAAGTATCATTCCCACAAGGATTTGTGATCAACTATTTTCCAATCTCAACTATTTATAAATTTACTTCTGAAGTGGTGGTGAAGAAGATTATGGTGATTTTTGTTAACTAAATTACTACGCAACTAATAAGCAAACAAGAAAATAAGATCGCAAGTAGAGCAAACAAACACTTAGCAAGAATTCAATGAGATTGGAATATTCCGGCATTACGGGATTCATGTCTCTCCTATTGCGTTCTTCTATTTGAGTTACTCACTTAATTTATCTAATTTGTTGATTAGCAGGATTTATGATGCTCGCGAAGTTCTTTCGGCGCTTCGGTCGCCTATTCAAGCCAACCTAATACTATATGTCTATAGAATTAGAATTAACTAGAATGCATGTAGATTCTTGCGAGAATAACCAAGAGACAACTAGAATATGTCTATCCTAATCACAGATCTATTTTCTGATGCACGGATTCAAGAACTTACTCTATTCAATCTTATATGCAATCTATAGTTCCCACTTTCGAGTTCAACTATAAATTTGTAGATAGTACTCTATTGTTAGCTACACAATAGAATAATTAAGTGCAAGATTGAATAAACAAATTAATATGATAAACCAAGCAAAATAATCAACCGTCAAACTACAATAGTCAATAACGACCCATAACCCCAGAATAATGAGGTTCTTAGCCACTTATGATAAAGTTAAACAATATGTATTAGTGTTGAGTAGTCTTAAATACTAAGAAAGATGAAGAAAAACTAAGAATCCTTTCTCCCGAGTGTTCCATGCTTGTGTTTTGCTCTCAAAGTGGCGTCCCCCCATCCAAAATAGGTTTAGACTTCTTTTTATACGATTAGGGGTGTGTAGGGCCGAAATAACCTTGTCCCGCACGAAATAGGAGACTTCCCATCACCCAGCGCTCAGGGTGGCGCGGGGCGCTAACCCTAGCGCTGGAAAAGTTTAGCACCTGGAAGTTGCGCCCCAGGCAGCGCAGGGCGCTGGCCTGGGCGTTGCACTTTACTGATTTTCTTCTTTTGTTCTTTTTTTGCTTCAATTCGTGCACTTTCTTCCCACATAGCCTTCTGGTGACTCATACACATAATAATACCACAAATTAGAATAAATCATTACGTTTCACATCCAAATTTCAAAAAATATGAGTAAAATGTGAGGCGACATGCATATAAATATACATAATTTAAGCCGAATATCAATGTTTATCCTGTTAAGTTTTATTTATTTATTTAACTACTTAATCTATCTTATTTTTTGATTAAGAGGGTTTATGTTGCTCGTGAAGTTTTTTCAAACGCCTCGCTCATCTATTCAAGTCAACTGATCACGCTCAACTGAGTCTCACAAAAGACTAGGCGGGCGTTGCAAATATAATCTGAGTATTATTGCCCAGAGTCGAACCACAGGGAACTAACCTATCAATCACTACTGTCAGATTTACTAAATTCACACAATCTGTTTTCCCAAACTTTTTTAATTCATAATGGTTGATTTTCTAACAACTAAAGACTGAAAGTAATTAACAGCTGAAAATTAACTAAACTTGATGTGTAAGCAGTAGGAATAAAGTCTAAGGCAATGGTTTCCCCCGATGGTAATTTCCTTGGTTGTGCATGTCTTATAACTACGATTTAGTTGTCTCTAACAATCATGAACGCTCAAGCTATCATAATTCTTTCTCAAGTAATTATGATAATCTACTAGACACACTCTCTCAAGCTACGCTAGCTAATTTCACAATACAGTTCACTTAGATTGCACCCGAGGTTTCGTTATCTCTAATCCAACCCCTAAACCCTCGGTTATGACTCTCGTCTATACTCCGGGAGTGATGTTGTTCATACAATCACCTAAATATGCACTCTTTCTCAAGTAGATACATAATAAATAGGAACGGATAATTGAGGGCCCTTTCAACTAATCCACAATCAAAACATAGATGAACAATTAGAGATTAACAACCAAATTCAATTATATTAATAAAACAACCAAGTCATCCCCAACGGGTTCCACCAAAACCTTAGATTAAGGTTTTTAGCTACTCATGACAATGGGGAAACAAACTACTAAAAGATTCATAATCATAAATTGCAAGAAGAATAAAGAAGAATAAGAGTAATGATGTTTTGGGTGATCTCTCACACTTGTTTTCCTTGCAAAAGTACTCTCTAAGATATTACATGCCTCCCTTGGGCGAGTTCTATTGTTTAAATAGGGTTTTTGGGCTAAGAATTCCGTGTTTTGCACTTCAGTCCCTCAACTTTTTGCTGCCTGCCGCGGTCCTACCGCGGTTACGCTGGGACCGCGGCCAAATGACCTCTCTGAATCTGCAATAGTTGCTCGCCGCGGTCCGACCGCGGTTACGCCGGGACCGCGGGAGTTCATCTCCAGTTCTGATTTGTGCATTTCACATGGTGCACTTAGCGGATATTTATGCGATTGGCCTCTTTTCCTCCATAATTGATCCCAAAAGTACTCCATAGCCTTCTTTTATTGTATGTAACCTGCAAAACATAAAAAGCACTAATAAGAGCATTTTGTTATCACTTTTACCATAAAAACTCTACAAGAAAGTGGTTCTTTTAGGGCTTAATCATAGTTCAATTCACCTATTATCATCAACCTAATATTATACATCGATAGAATCAGAATCAACTATAACACATGTGAAATTCTTGCAATAATAACCAAGTAAGAGAATTAGCATATATCTATCCTAATCGCAAATCTGTTCTTCGATGCGCAGATTCAAGAACTTACCCTATTCAATCCTATATGAAATCTATAGTTCCACTTTCGAGCTGATAGATTCTTAGATAATATTGTATTGTTAGCTACACAGTAAAATAATTAAGAATAAGACTGAATAAGCAAATCAGTATGATATAATCAAGAAATCTTGACAATCATTAAATATCAACAATCAAGAACTACCCATAACCCCAAAACAAAAGGGGTTTTAGCCACTCATAGTCATATGAACAATCACAAAAGTGATTAGAAGCATAAAACAAATACTAGAGAAAAGGATGAAAATTTCGATAATTCCGTACTCCAAATGTGTTATGTAGACTTTCTTGACTCCAAAATATGTCTGACCCCGTCCAAAACAAGGTTAGGGGGTATTTATAGGGTATGATCGAAGTGTCCAAGTCCAAAACTAACAAAGAGACCAACTTTTCTCGGACAAGGGGCAATGGCACGAGGCGCCACGAGGCGCCATCTTTTCCTCGCTAGGCTCCATGAGAGGCGTCATGGTTTGGACGTGGGGCGTCGTAGGGCGTGAGGTTGTTGGATTCTTGGATGAAGTGGGGCGCTGTCTAGGTTCCGACTTTTCTCTGCATGCACTTCACATTTTAAGTGTTCCTACATTTAATCAATTAAGACAACTATTACACAAATTATCATTAAAACCTCAAAATGTAAGAACAGTAATGTCATAAGATATAAAATTATAGCCAAACATCAAGCGCCGATGTTAGGGGTAGAAAGTTGAGGGTTTGTGTCAAGGGTCTAGTTTGTGGTCCGATCGGGTGAGAGATTGGGGCGGGTTAGAGGATGTGGGTTAGGGATTGGAGTTGGTCATGGGTCTCGGTCAGCAGTCGAGGGTCGGGATCGAGGTTGGGTGTTGGGGTGGGAGTGTGGTAAGGTGTCAAGGCTAGGGGTGGTGGTCAAGGTTGAGGTATGGTGGGTGGTGGGGCCTGGCCTGGCCTGGCCTGGAGGTGGCAGAGAGGGTGGCGGTTTGTCAGAGACGTAGGGATTGCTAGGTGGGTGGAGTGTAGGTTGGAGAGGATTAAGAAAATGGTTGAAGAGTTTCGAAAAATATTTTCCCTACTTTTTCTATGGAAATCATTTTCCTTTAATTTAGTTCAAAAGGAAAATACTTTCCAAACAATTTAAGCCAACTAAACTTAAGAACATTTTCCGTAAAATATTTTCCTCCATACCAATGACACCCTAATCTGTATTCAGTTGCTGCAATTAATCGGTTTTTCCTTCTTGATTAGTCTTCTATTTCCTGCAAGCTTAAGTTCTTGAATTCTTGGCAATCTCTTCTTCTAACAGGCTCTTCTTTCTTTTGTTTGATCCAAACTTTCATTAGTTCTATCATTTTTCCTTTTGTTCTATTTCCAATATTTTTCGTTGGTTAAGGTTCTTCTTTTTTGCTTGGAGTAATAGCTGTTGTTAAGGTTCTTTCATTTTGGTTGCTTGGAGTTGTGTGCGGGTAAAATCGGGGATAAAAATTACCCCCGATTTTCCGGTAAAGAAACGAGAGGGAAGCACAATCTGACACAACATAGGGTAAAGGCGAGGGGTTCCGCGTCTCAGAGCCCGGGGAGGACGAATGGTGCACCCGGGGCGGATATGGTTGAACATTTGGTCCGAGAAGAGTGAAGGGCCGACACTAAGAGAAAAAAAGTTAGACACAATAAGCGGGGAGTCGTAATATCCGCCTTCGACTGGATGTTATGGCGTAAATCTTGCCCGGTATCAATTGCAGATCAACGTTTATTGGGAGGAGAAGATTTTTTACGTTATTTGGACTTGTACTAGGATTGAAAATCCTCTACTATATAAAGGGGAGAGCCTTTTCATTTTAAAGACACTGTTGGCATGCATATCAAAGCAATAAAAGTTAATTTTTTTCTCTAACTGCTGTTCATAGTGTTTTTCAGCTGCTTATTTATTTTGTTGCAACCGAGCTAGTCTCGAAGGCTCGGCCGAGGTTAATTTTAAGTGTTCATCTAAAAGCTAGGCTTAATTGTTCATCAAATTTGGTTTGTTCATTTTGTTTCACTTTACTTTAATTATTTTCTATTCATAGATCATTCGTACTAAATTAAATTACGTATCCTTTAACCGCGTACAAATTTTATTGTTACTCGTCTTGAGGGTAAACAATTTGCCGCCCACCGTGGGGGTAAGGATTAGTGGTTATTTAACACGAATTTCCATAACACACCCTACTTTACACTTGCTCTTTGAAGTTTGATTTCAGGTTCATCTAATAATGTCAAATTCACAGTCTGCTCACTTGAACGTTGGCACCGAGTCAGGCCACCACGGTTAAAACAATAACATGGTACCCAGCAATGACGTACCGCATGTTGATCCCAATGGTGTCCCAATAGCTGACCTGGTCGATGCTAACTCACAGGTTGCCATTACCATCAACTTGCCAACTAACCCCGAAAAAAGCATTCGGGGGGGGGGGGGGGAGGAAGGGGGCACCCCAGCCATCGGCTCGAGAAACACCCGAAGAGAAGGTGATGGAGTTAGCTTGTGATTTGATTTTCGAGATACTACAAGCTCAGCATGCAGCAATAGCACAACTACAGACCCAAAGTCACGCCCAGAACAGGACCATGCTGAACCTCGGAGAACTCGTATGAAGCTGCCTCCAACTTGGACTTCAGCATGGTGTACTCCCGGCAGAGGGCATCCTGTTCCGAGACGGCCGAGTCCAACTTGCTCGAAGCTCACCATTCAGCCGAGACCATTTGTTGGCTTTATCCTTCATCACCCGGAGCTGGTCCTTGGCCAATGCCTAATCCTCTTTGGTGGCCTCCTTTTCCGAGGCCAGGAGATCCATCTTGCTCCTTAACCCCTCAGTCGAGGCCTTGACCTCGTTCATTTCGGTCCTGAGCTGGTCGATCAGGTCAATCTTATCTTGGACCTATGAGGTTGTGGCGTTAGCAGTTGCGGTTAACCTCTTGTTATTAATCTCAAACACCCTTACCTTTTCGACCAGAACGACATGCTCCCTTTTCACCGCAAGGCGTCCTTTTGAGCCTTTTGCAGCTCGGCTTAGAGGACGGCGAGGTCCTTAAGGGCCTCATATTTTTACTCATTAAGAGCTTTTTACATGTCCCTCTACCGGACCTGCTCCTTGATCTCGAAGTCGCGATGACCCACCTCCGTCCGAGATCGGTGGAAGCTCTCATGATGAAGCACCGAGGCCTGAGGAACAAAATTGATGAAATCATTAAAATATGCTAAGGCTAAATAAACCCTTTAAGGGATATAAGGAATTGGAAACATACCCTATTCAGCACCTGTTGTGCCTCATTGAAAAGGCCCGGCACATCCACTTCATTCGTCTTTGCTTGGTCCTCTTCGGTCACCAAGCAACGAAGATAGCCCGGACAGCATCCTGGTATCTGCCGGGATCGTAAACATGATCGTTCTTTTATGGTTTGGATCCATGCTCGGGGCAGGGAACTGCTTCACCAGCTTTGGGCTCGATCTCAGCCCACCTCACTCCGGCAACACGTCCTTTTTCGAGATCTCCAAGGGTCCAAACCCGGAGTAGTCCTCCAGTGCACCGACGTCCATGCCTTTGAAGAATAGGTTGAGGGCCTCATCTGCGGCCCGTGATGCCTCAGTCGGCTTTTCTATAATGGCCCGGGCCTCGTCAAATAGAGATTTCGTATGAGACGGTGACTGTGGAATGTCGATGACGTCGGCGGCTTCTCTCGGAGCTGGAGTAGCTTCTCGAGAGTCCATAGCCACAGGCTTTCCCTCGGGCTCCCGAGCCGAAGAGGGTTCGGCCTCCCGGTCATTTCCATCCGGTGCCGCCCGCTTTGTTGGCACGCATATCAAAGCAATCAAAGTTTATTTTTGTTCTCTAGCTATTGTTCATAGTGTTCTTCAGCTGTTTATTTGTTTGGTTGCAACCAAACCTGTCTCGAGCACTCAATCGAGTTCAATTTTCAATGTTCATCTAAAAACCAGGCTTAATTGTTCATTGCGTTTGGTTTGATCGTTTTGTTTCTCTTTACTTTAATTAATTTCTGTTCATAGATCATTCGTATTCACGTATCCTTTAACTGCGTACAAATTTAATTGTTACTCGTTTTGAGGGTAAACGGGAGTAATAGCTGTGTGATTGAGTGATCAAGAGATAGCACTGCCATGAGTTTCGGACGGTTGTCCTTGGACAGATCCCAATCCCTACCAAAGTTAGTCGGTGTTAGTTTTGATCCACAGACAACTTGTCATCAATCTTTTAGAACAAAGATGTCTGGTCAATGTAAAACTTATAAAACAAAAAATTTGCAGGAATATTCAACTAATTTCTTTTCGATAACAATGGACAGAGACAAGGCTAAATATACAATATGAATATTGAAAATTCATTTAGCCTACTCCAGATTGCTTGAGATTGAAGTGTAAATATTTTAAAAGCATGTCCAAGCTAGCGAATCGATAGTAATATAATCTGTAATATGGCATGCAATGGAAACTTTAAAAAATTTTGGGCATAAAACGAGATTTATTATTTTCTGATTCTTAGTCATGAAGTAAGATACTAATTAGTTTACAGAAGTTGGTGCGTGAGTTGATGTTGACATTTTCAATATGTAAATCATACATTTGAAATTCTAAGTTAGGAGCTCTTAATATTGATGAAGTCATTTGGGCAGCTCAGTGAGCTGTCTTATATGGTTTTTTCTAGAAGTTGAACCCTCTCTAAATAGAAGAAAAAAAGATACTAGTATTTAGGACGTTGATAGATCAAGAATGTTCTAGTCAAATTACGACCAATGACTACAATAAGCTTATCGCCATAGAGTCATTATGTTTTGAACTCATGATTTGTTGTTCAAAATTGTGACTTCTTGACCGTAGGATTTATAGCTTACGGTAACAAACCACACTCATCAATATCATTTATTAGTCCAACATCAACTATTCTATATCACAGTTTTTCGTCAATATTGCTTATTCTTCTTTTTATTTTATCTTTTTCCCCAGTGGGACTTTTAGTAAAGAGCTCAGATTTATAGCTTTGAACTATTAGGTTAATCTTTTTGTGATTTTAATTTTTATACATGCAAAGTACAAAAAGATGTATATATATAAATTAGAACAAGGCATGTAATCGCAAGATATATGTCTTTCAATACACATTATCATTTCAATACGTTGTATTCTTACTTGAATTTTTAGTTGTTTGAAGTTAAATTATTTTATTTAATTTGGTGTAAATATCGGGTGCAAATAAGTATGTATCCACAAATAGTAGATGATTTGCTTCCGTCAATTTAAAATCTATGTTACCTAATAGTGTACGTTCATAAATGGTTATAACAATTAGAACCATCTCATTGCGCGATGAGTTAATCTTAGATCGAGCAGCCTATAATTTGTTTCTTCCATAAATAAACTAATCACCAACTTGTAAGCTGATCAGTATTTGATTTTGTCTCCACTCATGCAAAAAAAAAAAAAAAAAAAGATAAGAGACTCTCGTAGTAGTTAGATTTTGAAAGCTAAAACTCAGTCCTTGGTCTTTGTTTTTATTATTTAATAATTGATGGCTGAACTTGTGCCCTTTATTTAATTTGCTGAAGCAAATAACTTCTAGAATGAGTGCTAATCTATTATTAGATCTAGATTGAAATTATAGTAGTAGTATACTATTCAATCTTTCTACTTTCTACCTGACCTTAGTTTCCCTCATTTTGGTGATAAAGACTGGCAAGCGGACTTAATCAGCTGGTAAATAATGATAGCAACAATTTCAGCTCCACTTGAAGACCAATTTACATGTTAACCCTTTATATTGACATTTACCTGGAATGCACTATTAACATCTACTAGTCTTAGGGTACTCGCTTTGCACGTATATCTATATCATTGAATATATAATTTGAAAAATTAATATAAATATTATTAACTAATAGTTTGACTTATAAAAGTAAAATTAAAGAAAAATGCAAGTTCTTGAAATGATGACCGGTGATCCCATTTTGTTAGCTTAATAAAGGAAGGAATCTTGCCAATAGAATTCTCATATACCTTATTGTGATTTCTAAGAATTTATATGGGAATATCTTATGAAAATTATTGTCATTTCTATAGCCTAATACTGAAAATAAACAAATAACATAAAATACTTTTATTAACGAAGATAACTAAAATAATTTGAAAAATTGAATCTTTTGGTCTTTAGAAATGATGAGGTTGCTTTTATAGCTCATAGAAAAAACTAATATGTGACAATATAAAATCTAAAAATAACTGATGTTGAGTTACTATTTTACAACTATTAACTTAATATATAGAAACTGTAAAAGTTGCCATTTTTGGAATAATAATAATAATAATAATAATAATAATAATAATAATAATAATAATTTATGACAACTTATTTAGAATATATTTTGTCTTTCATTATTTAATCCTTATTATTTTAAGTTTGTATTTTTACTAATTTGATTCTTAATTCTAATTTTAACTAATTTTGTTCATTTTTTTCACCGCTAATACTCTTTTTATGGAGATAAATTTACATATCCTAAGATTTTTGTTAACTTGAAAACTAATTTACTTATACGATGAATTAAAAACTACTTAAATTGAATTCTTTCGATAATTAGTAATTCAAAGACTTAATTATTTGTTTTTAACATTATTTTTTATTCATTCAAGTTCTACATATATTAGCTCATTCAGAGTTTTAAATATTTAATTGCAGTTATAATTTTAAACAATAAACATTTTGCATTGTTGAAGAGTAAAAAATTAATCTAATATTGCACTTTTAAATTGTTGATAGATCTTTTATATTATTAAATATCTTTTTTTGCAATTTATCTTATTATTGATCAATGTACTTTTCAAAGATTATACAAAAACAATATCTAGTAAGCTAGAATTTAATTGTAATTAGAATTTCAAAAGTAAGTATAACGTGTATTCTCATTGAATAACATGAGAAACTAGAAAATAAAAAAAATCATTTACTTCTCTAGTACTGTTATACCGTTAATTTTGATTAGGTTTTCATGCTTAGTGATCACGCCCAACTATGCCTTATAAAAAGGACTCTGCGGACATTGCAAATATAACCCGAGTATTACGCCCAGGGTCGAATCCACAGAGAGTTAACCTATCAACTGCTATCTTCAGACCCACTAAGTCTTCAGAACCAGCTTCCCAAATATTCAAATCTCAGTTGAGTGTTCTTTAACAACTAGCTTGCAAATAACTAAATGGCTGTAACTAAGTAAAAATAAAGGTTGTAAACAATTATGAGAAAAAGCTAAGGCAATGATTTCCCCTATTGATGGAATCCCTTCTGTTTATGCTCATACAAATTTACCCACACATCTCTATCAATCATGACTGCTAATCTTACCGTAAATCTCTCCCGAGTAATCACAGTAATTTACTATTGCACTCTCCCGAGATACACTAGCTTACTTTATTTAGCACGATTCACTTTAGATTACACCCAAGGCTTCGTTATCCCTAATCCCGCCTTTAAACCCGCAATTATAGATTCCTCTAATAATCTAGGAGTGGTGTTGTTCAACAATACCCTAAATATGCACTCTTTTCCAAGTTATGCACACTAAATAGGCACAGCTAATTGAGGATCCTGTCAATTAACTACAACGAACACGAAGTTGAACAAATAAAGATTAAACTAGCAATTTGTATTCACATAAACAAGAAGTTCATCACCCAATAGGTTCCATCAACGCCTTAGACAAGAAATTTAGCTATTCATGGCTATGAGAACATAAACTAAGCTTGAATTCATCATAAAATCAAAAGAAAAGAAGAAAGATGTTTAGAGTACTTTCTCACAATTGTTTTTCTTTCTAAGAAACCTAAAAAAATCAATACATGCCTCTCTTGGGCGAAGTCTAATGTTTTAAATAGGGTTTAGGTCTAAAAATCCCGTAATTGACACTTTGGTCCCAGAAGTTTCTACGCCTGCCGCGGTTCTGCCGCGGTCGCGGTAGAACTGCGGCCAAACACCCTCGCGGATTCTCACAACTTCTGCAGCTGCTTCCCACCGCGGTTCTGCCGCGGTCGCGGTGAAACCGCGGTGGATCCAATTCTCTGAATCTTCGGCCTGTTTTTGCCCGAGTCACTTAAGAAATTTCACAGTTGGCCTCTTTTTCATCACTTTTGACTCCAAAACTGCTCCTTAGCCGTCTTTATACATATATCACCTACAAATCATGAAAAGCACTAATAAGAGCATTTTGTCATCACTTTTAGCATTAAAACTACGCAAGAAGGTGATTATTTAAGGTGTGATTATAGTCAAATTCACCTATTATCACTTAGTCATAATGAAACTTACATAAAATAATGTTCTAAAATATCATCTATAATTAAAAATTTGCTTAAACTTTTTTGCAATAATTGTAATTAAAGAATATTAATTGTTTGAGTTCTTTTTTTCTTACCTTGGTAAAAATAAATATAGAGAGAAAAGATTATTTGAAAGTACCTTGAATATTTTTATACTAAATTTATGACATAAAAATGATACTTTTCATTGGCCAACAACAATCTACTACCTATTCTAAGCCGTAAATTTTCTTTTTCTAAAAAAGAAAAAAGAAATATTTTGTTTAGTTTTTTTCATGCTTATAGCATACAAGGAATATTTAATATATAAAATTTAGTACGTTAGGCCTCGTCACATGGAAGTTCGAACAAGGAATATTTAGTATATGAGATTTTAGTTGATTTGGAACTCCTAAATATTAGGGAAATAATGCACAAAATTAAGTTGATTAGAATTCTTAAATATTAGCAAAATAATTAAATTACTATTTGTCTAATGTGAAATCTAATCTTAAAGGGTAAAAAAGGCGAACAACATTTCGCTAAGGGCCTTCGTGCTTTTAATATAATATAGATAAATAAAATGAGTATAACTTTAGTACACTGAGTTTACTTTAGAATGTAACTAACTATATGATCATGAGTTGGTAACCTAAAAAATAGGAGCAACCACCTACTACAATAGGTTAGATTATATTGATAATGTATAAACGATTTACACTTTCTGTGTACACAAGATAAACTCAAATAAGATCGCTTTTGCACTTTACAGCAGTCGCATATTAAAAAACAATTAAAGTAGGGCAACCCAATGTACTAAGCTTTTGCTATGCACGGAGTTCGGAAAACAGGGGCGGACGCGCATTTACCCAAGGGGTGTCATCCAACACCGCTTGGTCGGAAAAATTTACTATAAAGACATCTATATGAAAAATAAACAAGGAGTGATATATAGAATATAAATGACCATTCTCCGGTAGAATTGCGTCTGGCATAGTGGTCAAGTATATCAATCTTAAAAAAAAAACAATTAAACCTGTGGGACATGACGACTTCCACGTTCTAGAAGGTGATAAAATATATTTGAATGCATAAAGCAAGTTATTTAAGCATACATAAAAATTTGGATCATAATTTTAAAAAGATTATTCGACATAACTTATTAAAAATTTTGCGTTTGTCCCTATTCGAAAAAACCCGAACATAAGGATCTATTGTACGAATTCTTACCCTGCATCTCTGCTAGATGTTATTTTCACAGTTCGAACCCGTAACCTCCTGGTATGAACTTCATAAGAAATTGTGAAGCCTAAAGTACTCCTAGACTCTACAAAAACAGTATACTTCTTTAGGAGTAAGCACGTTGGTCCATTAACCCAGTTGGTCGAATGGCCCAAAATGGCTTTTTTTGGGGAGAAATTCAAAAATAGCGATTTACCACTGGTCGTTGAAAAATAGCCAAGTTTCAAAAGTCATCGAAATTTAGCCACTTTAAATCTGAGCGAAAACACTGTTCAAAATCCGGAAAAATACGCCCGCGAATTTTACGGGAGTTCCAGCATAAGTATGCTTGAACTCCCGCAAATTTTACGGGAGTTCCAGCAAGTATAATTGTCCAGTATAATATACTGGAGTTTGGAGCACTGGTGCTCCAGTCTCCCGCAAATTTTACAGGAGTTAGCAAAGTATACCGGTCCAGCATAATTTGCTGGAGTTCGTACACAAATGCACCAGAACTCCCGTATATTATACTGGACCGGTCCCTGTTGCAGCAAAATAGTGGCTATTTTTCATTGACTTGATAAATGCTGGCTATTTTTCATTGACCAGTGTGAAAACTGGCTATACCATGATATTTTAACCTTTTTTTGTCATTTCAAAATGCAAAGCGAACTAAGATATGGGTAGCAATTTTACGTCCATATCATATATCAGAATCCGAAGGCTTAAATTCCTGGTTACTCCATTATAAATGATGACTAATTCTAAAAGAGATAAACAGAAGATTAAAACCATCAAGATAAACTACACTTATTTGTCTCTAATGGTTCCTAGCTTACCTGGACTGTTTTCCGATCGCTGGTATAATTGAAAACTTAGTGAGATAATTAAGTTCTCTAGTATATCTTAATTAATTACAAATTTCTCTTTCACAAACACAACATACTAAAATTAATTAGTGGAACATACTAAAATTAATTAGTGGACTAGCTAGCTAGTGCCTCAATTTGACAGTACAACTTTTTTGATTGGGACAGCTCTCCAACCTCTTTCCTTTTGACAAACATGATACTAATATACATTAGAGTTCTCTCATTTAGGAAAAAGCTTGAAGTGTTGCTTTGGGTTCAATCTCTTAACTCAAGAAGAGACTGAAATCTGCTTTATATTGTCACATTCGGTGATTACATGAAGAAAAGAAACAACAGAGCTGGTTTTTGTCGTAAGCTGGGGGCAGCAGGGGTGAGAAAAGAAATATCTCGCTTTTGTTAAAGATCATATATTATTGAAAAAACTTAAGATTTGCGAAATTAATTAATTAAATAAATAGTTAATATTCAAAAGAACAAGTGGAGATGCGGGGGATCGAACCCCGTGCCTCTCGCATGCAAAGCGAGCGCTCTACCATTTGAGCTACATCCCCTATTTACGAGTTTATTCATATACTCTTGAACATTTAATCATTTCAGATAACGGTCCAATGTGTGTTGTTTTCTTCAATTAAGCAACATCAGAACAGATGTATTTACCAAAAGATAATGTTCATAAAGACCTTGTTTAGTATGCATTACAAAATTTGAGTAAGACGTTGAAAACAGAATATTTAACGTTAGTCTTGATTTTGTTGCGTTTGGCCTGAACTTCATACAAAATAATTATGGAAGTTGAACGTTTTTGTGTTATAAGATTTGGATTTGAAAATTTTCAATTGAACTACACCTCAAATAATTATTTCAAATTTTTTATTTGAAGAACAAACTATTTCCTTTTAAATTTTGGGCAAACAATTATTTACAAAATAAAAGGGACCTCGAATTTGACATACTGAAAATTATTTCAATGGCCGAATGAGTAATTTTCTATGATACTACAGTTCGTGTAACCCTTTGCTGGGCCAATATCCCCCATCTTCCAAATTCCACTTGGGCTTCCGGTGGTCAAGGTTTGCCTCTATTCTCCAAAAAACTGCACGGCGTGATCCTAAAGGAATTGATTTTGGCAGAATCTCCCAGTTAACTGATCTTAGCAAAATGTCGCTGCTTTTTACTTGGTCGTCATAGTTCTTTAATTTTTTAAAGCTTGAATTCTTGTTAGGTGATGGAAAATATAAGTTAATAATTGATTATTATTGCAATCGTTTAGATTTTGATAATTTGTGCTTAATTTTTTTGTTCTAATGTTTTATACTTCAATACCACACAAGAAGGGGAGGGAGTGATTTGTGTGGTGTACAATTTTCGCGTGCACTGGATTTAGAATAATCTGGTTCTTCTATGCTTTCCTTAAACTATAATTGCGGAATAAAAGATGCAGAAAGTAAAGAACACAAGTATTTTTACGTGGAAAACATCTGACTCAAAAGGTGAAAAAATCACGACCTACTTCACAGTAGTATTTTTCCCAAAACTTCACTACAACTCTAAGCCAAACAACAATGTTAACAACCCTCATGTAAACCTAAGGATTAAACTCTAACCCTTGTAGCAACAAACCACAGGTTGTTGCGAATGTTTCAAGTCAACTCTAACTTGAACAATACAACTCAAGTACCTAGTACAGATGCTTCTTAAAAAATTTGAAAAGTACAACTCAAAAGCTCCCACTACAATGAAACTAGAATTAAAAACAGACACATGGAATTGGTTCTTCAATCTGGTTCATATAGCTTCGGGTTCGCACTCTTGAAACTCACAGGATTTGCTCACAAAATGTCTTGCTACTTTGCTCTTAATTTTTGCTTAACTTCAGTGTGTTTGCGTCGCCTGTAAAAGAGAACACAAATGATATATATATATATAATATATATATATTATATATATATATATAATATATATATAATATATATTATATATATAGAGAGAGAGAGAGAGAGAGAGAGAGAGAGAGTTAGTAGAATAAGGATTGATTAGAAATGTGATACTTTACTATGCCTATTGCTTGAATTTAACCGTGACCTGTGTACACTGTCCATGGACCTGGTTCATGCATGTTTTCCTTTGTCAATTATCAAAACCAAAACTGCTTAGGTCAACAAATTTCCCTTTTTAATGATGACAAACTCTATGCTATCCAAAAGCATGGAACCTATTTTAACTTAGCTCAACATCAACACAATGTCATAATACTTTTCATTTTAATGTCACAAATCATCAAGGACTAGGTTCATTAGGTGTGAGCACGTGATTTTTGCCTTGGATGATTTACTCCTATAGAATTCTTAGATTTAGGATTTTTCCTTTAATTATTTGATTTTTTAGGAATTGATTGCATAATTTTTCGTGTTTGTTTGCATTTTTGTGCACATTTTTAATTTATATAATTCATAAAAAAAATACAAAAATAGTGCATTTGCATTTAGGACCCAATTTTAGATTTTTAGGATAATTAGTTATTTAATATTACAAAAATGAAAAGAAAATCACAAAAATAGTTCATTTTGCATTTTTTAACTTTTAATTTCCGAATTGGTCATAGTTTTCTTTTTAAATTAGGATTTAATTAATTTGTTGAAAAAAAAAGAGAGCAATTAGTTTATTTTTGGAATTAAATCAGGTCTTTTACTTTAATTTTTGTATTTAACAAATTTGAAAAAAAAAAAAAAAGAAAAGAAAATGAAAAGAAAAGAGGGTCTTGATAAAAATACCCAATTTTGGGCCAACCCATTTAAAACCCGGTCAAACCCATCTCAATCCAACCCAGAAATCGGCCCAAATCCCATTCTAACCCGGTCCAGCCCCCTTACCTTCCAAACGACCCCGTTTTTCTCCTATTAATCTCGACCGTTGGATTTCATCAATCCAACGGTCCGGAACTAAGGGCTACTTAATACTTATATGTCCAAACGCCCCCTACCCCCCCCCCCTCATCACCATCTCTCACATACCCTCAGAGACCCCAACCTAACGCCGCCTCAAACCACCGTCCGCCGCCCGCCGGAAATCGCCCACGGCGGCGGCCGGCGGCCAATCACCTTCACTTTCACACCCTTGACTCCTCTCCACCTCCCCATCCCAAATCTCCAAACACCTCTTCTCAAATCCCCCTAGAACGCTTCGAATTTTAGATCAAAAATTGAAACCCTAGCGCCGCCACCTAACTTTCTCCGGTGGCGGCGCCACCTCCAAACACCACCAAAATAACACCCTATGACCCCTTCGCTCCCCTCTTCCCAAAACCTCACTCGGTTTCCCTCGAAACTTGCCAGAAATACTCAAATATCAAAACTAGTGTTCGAGCCCTAGAAACCAAAACCTAGTTCATTCATGCAAGGGTATTCCTCCGATCTTTCTTAGCGTTCAGGGTCGGATTGGCCGCAAAATAACGTTGTTCGTTTGTTCTTGGCAAAGAACAAGCGATTAACGTTATTTGGCGGCTAAATCTGAATATCAATCGCAAGTTCGAGCCTGGCCGGTGAGTTCTTTCTTATTTTTTTTTGTTTTTTTTCTTTCTTTTCTTCTTTTCTCTGATTCACGTTGGTGTTATTCTAATTTTCGTCCCTCCTCATCTCTTCTTCTCTTCTCTGGTCGATTTCAACTGAAACTCGACTAATCCTCTGGTTGTGAATAAATCATGTTCTTGTGATTCCTTGTTAGATTTATTTTTGTTCAAATTTATTTTTCTGATTTGTTTTTCTTTAGTCCGTAATCTGCTGGTTTGGTTTTGTTTGATCATTTAGTTAAATTAATTAGGCCCATGATTTGGTTAATTCCTTGTTCCGTAGTCAAGTTGATGAATTCATTTACCCCCTCTTTGTTTGATTGCATTTCTTAAAAGGCTTTCGAGTTTATTCTTTTGGGAACTTTGGTCAGTTTTAAAATTGGGAATCTTTGGGTAATTTGAACTGGGCTCTGAAAGTAAAGAGCCCAAGAGGGATTTCCACTTGGGTTACAAACCCGTATCAGTTCTAACTTTGGGTCAATTTGACCCGTTTGGTCTTAAAGGTAAAAATAGGGTTTTAAAGGGGTAGTCTAGGTAATTAGCTTAGGGAATCTTTCAATATCTGCTTTAGGAAGCTTCCTAGAAGCTGAAAATAGGCTAACTTGATCAACAAGTCAGAAAATCAGGGGCTAAGTAGCAAATGTGAAATTGGAAAAGGGCTCAAGGGCAAAACCTGGCCGATATCTGCTGCCCTAGTAACTTGCCTATAAAGCCATAGTTACTTGAGGCTCAATTGAGAAATTTTAGGGAACAAAAACACTAAAAAACTGAGAAACGGCTGATTTGAAATAACACTGAATTCTCTGCTTTTCTTGATTGAAAACTGCTCAAAATTTGGTTGGTTTCTGGTTTTATGATCTTCCTGTTTATCTATAACTTCTGAAAAACTACAAGCTCTTGCATCCGGGTAGAAATGGTTTGAGTTTTGGGTATTTGGAAGTTTGGTTTGAGCTGCTTTGGGTTGGGGTACTGTGTTATTGCTGAATCTGGGTTTGTTCTGCTGCTGTTGATTGCTGATTCTTCACCTCTCTTGTTTTCCCTGTTCATTTCCAGGTATTTACCACACATCTCAGTGTATAAAAAATGGAAGAACATGAAGTTTTGTTTGAGCTGGAAAATCTGTAATAAAGCAGTTGATTGAATGCTATTTCTGCACTTCTGAAATTAGTGGATTTCTGCACCTTAGTTTAGTTCTCATTATGTGTACACCTGACCCTTTTGTTAGTTTTTCTTTGAACTTTGAAAGCTTCAAGTTTTGTACATAGATATTACTTTTCTGCAAATACTTGGTCCATGTTGGATAAATTATGGGTTTTAGCCATTTGGTCTACATGAGTTTGAGACTGGTGTTTGTATAAAAGAGATTATTCTGGACGTTTGCAGCAAAATATTCAGTCACGTTATATGTGTTAGATTTGTGTTAGTTCAGTTGAAGTCAGTGCATTGTTTGATAGTGGTTTCTGATTTTGAGCTTAATAAAATGACAAACATATGCTAGAATGTAAAACTTTCATTTGGAGTCTTGATTAGTAGTTGTTTTTCTGCCATTTTGAGATCATGTAATGTTGTTGTTTAAAAGTCGTGATAGTATTAAAGTGCTAGATAACAAGATGATTGTGGATGAGTTATTGTAGGATTGTATCTTCATCATAAGGATAATTGGACACTAAAATGCGATTTGTATATGTTTTTAAGACAATCAGTAGTTGTTTTAATTTTCATGAAGCAATATGATTTGTAGTTTTGAATTCGAATGATGTTTTGGGCTATGAGGGGACTCGATCCTGAGTCCCAGCTTTGTGACAGGGGTCTGTTTTCAGAGTCGGTCTCCCTCTTGGGCTTAGTTTAAGCTATTGTGAAATCAGCGATGGGGCAGCCTTACAAGTTTGATAGGCTATTGGGCTTCACTTCAGGCCCAGGCTTCGATATAGACTGGACTTCGTTTAATTTTGGTCCGTCTGTTTAAATGAATCAAGTCCGGGTTTTTAGTTTAGAATAATTATAATTCCTTTAAACCGTCCTTAATTAATTAGTTGGGCTTTTAAAAGTAGATTGGAGGCATGCCATATTAGGTAAGACATAGTTTATGGCCCTCCAAATATAGTTGAAATTCCTTTTAAAAATGGAATTGAGGTGTTCCGCGCCAAATAAAATCTCAAATGCGTGGCCCTCACTTAATTGTTTCTTTTAAAATCCTTAGACTTCGAGGCGTGCCATTTAGCAAATTTTCGTGGCCCTCGCAAAGTTAAAAATGCGTAGTTGCTTTAGGCGCGTTATTTTAATAATGTTACTTTCCTAAACTCGGGTGCGCATTTATGTGATCCAAATTCAAATCTCAACGTTAGATAAAATGTGTTGCGAACTGCGGGTGCATTTATGTGACGTGGTTTGAGACATATTTTAAATGACGTTGCAATTTCCTTAAAAAATGAATAAAAGCGGTTAAAGGTTTAAAATTGCACCATAGGCTAAAACATGTATTAAAATCAGGTAATGGGCCAATTATAATAGTTTAATCGACCGTGCTAGAACCACGGAATCCTGGGGTGCCTAACACCTTCCCTCGGGTTAACAGAATTCCTTATTCAGAATTTCTGGTTCGCAGATTTCAAAAGGAAAGTCGAAATTTCCTTGATTTGGAATTTAAAATAAACCGGTGACTTGGGACACCAAATAAACTATCCCAAGTGGCGACTTTGATAAATAAATAATCCCATTTCGAATAATGTCACTTAAATTAAAAAACTCCGTTATATATTATCCTTCGGGGCGGGTGTGTAAAAAAGGAGGTGTGACATTAGGTTATAAGCATCATAGTCCAAAGCAAAAGCACACATTATCTTGCATGGCTATTGCTTGAATTTGACCATGACCTGTGTACACTATCCATGGACCTGGTTCATTCATGCATTCTTTCGTCAATCATCAAAACCAAAATCGCTTAGGTCAATAAATTTCCCCTTTTTGATGATGACAAACTCTGTGCTATCCAGAAACATGGAACCTGTTTCAACTTAGCTCAACATCAACACAATGTCAGAACACTTTTTATTTTAAAGTCACAAATCATCAAGGACCAGGTTCATTAGGTTATAAACATCGCATTCCAAAGCGAAATCACACCTTATCTTGCATGCCTATTGCTTGAATCAGACCATGACCTGTGTACACTATCCGTGGACCTGGTTCATTCATGTATTCCTTTGTCAATCATCAAAACCAAACTCGCTTAGGTCAACAAATTCTCCCTCTTTGACGATGACAATTTTGTGCTTTCGAGAAGCATGGAACCTGTTTCAACTTAGCTCAATATAAAGCACAATGTCAGAACACTTTCTATTTTAAAGTCACAAATTATCAAGGACCAAGTCATTAAGTTATAAATATCACAGTCCAAAGCAAAAGCACACCTTATCTTCCCCCTTTTGGCATCATCAAAAAATTGTATAGTTAAGTAACCAAATTTTGGCAGATCTCACTCATGGCCACTGGGACTACTTCAAATGCAATCACGGATTCAATTCTCTTTTTCAATCTAAGGATACTAGCCATCTATGAAATATAAGCAAATAATTAGAGAAAAAGTAGTGAATTTTATTGATTGATAAGATCCTACCACAAAGCATAAGAAAAAATAAAAACATAAAACTGGACTAGGAAGGGTTTAGGACTGTGAAGGACCAGGTTCTTGGTTCTTGGGCTGAAGTACTTTCAACATATCTTGAAAAATACCCTCATTCTTCCCATTCTCCTTTGCAAGCTCAGATTTGAGAGTGTCTTTCTCAGCTTCTACTTCAACCAACCAGCCTTCAGTCGTTCAATCTCAGCATCCTTAGCCCCACTCTCTTGCACCAATTTTCTAACCTTGCTACTCTTAGGTAACCTCTTGGATGAACCAAGTTCTTTGGGCGCATTTTGGACTTGGTAGTCACAATCAGTCAAAGTATCAACCCCAAAGTAGTCTTTACTCATGCTAACATCTCAATTCTTGAGGGGAACCTTAAAGTAGTCAAGCACAACAGTTAGGATAAAGCCATAGGGAATGACATGAGTCTTGGTGCCACAAACAATCCTTTGAAGGAGTTGGATTATGAACCCTTGTCAATTTATTTGTTTTCCACTGTCCAAGCACTCCATAAGGACCAGGTCCACGAAGGTAGGAATGTGCCTTCTTTCCCTCCTGGGCAGAACCTCCTCGTTCATTAATTCAAAGAGTACTTTGTGAGTAGGTTTTATCTCACTCTTGTATACTGCCTTGGGTTCTTGCTCCAAGTCCCAATCAGCAAATTTCCTAGTGATGGCCAGTGAGGTGGGAAGATTTTCTACACTAGGCCACTTCAAATTTTTATAGTCATTATACCCCTCAGCAGGTATACCTAGAATCTCCCCAAGCTCCTTATCATCAAAGCAAACCTTCACCCCGTTACTGCACTGGTGAACCTTCCATTTTCAATCTCACGGTTGGCAAAAAATTCAAAATTTTTAGCCCTGGACAACCTTCCTTCCAAATGAAGGACCATGTCCTTCCAACCTTGAATCTCTAATTTTTCCAGCAACAGACCCGTACGTTCTTCCTCCAAATCATCAAGAAGCCTCCCCTTCAAAATGGTTCTTTTCTGGAATTTCACCAACTTATCTTTTTCTTTATCAGTTTCCTTTTTTTCACTTTCCTCATCCACTATTTAAACGTTCCTTGATTTCCTAGCAGACCTGGTTCTTATAGACAAGGCAGAGTCCTCTGTCTCAATAGAATTTTCCAAAGACTTCTTCTTAGAAGTCTTGTCTTTCTCTTCTTAGCACTGGGAGTCACAAACTCAACTTCCTCTACCTAATCCTCATCATGAAGGACCAGGTCCATCCCCTCTATCTGAATCGCCTCACTTGTTTCTCCAACTTTATTCTTCCCCTTGGCAACGACTTTCTTGGCACTTTCAGCTAAGGTCTTTTTCAAGGTGGTCTCACTATGCTTCTTCTGGATCCTTGTAGTTCTTACTCTTGTGGGAGGAGTCTTTGCACAGATAGAAGAGGCAACCTTTCTCTTCTTGCCACCCATTTCCTTTCCAGGGATCTTAGCTCATGCACTCTTCTTCTTCCTATGATTATAACTATTAAACACTTTCTGCAACAAGTCATGGAGGCGTTCCATTCTAGATGGAACATGTTCTTGGAACCTTTTCCTTAGCCTCACCAGCCCCTCTGTTGTAGTAGTGTCCCCAGAACCACCACCTCCTTCCTTTGCAACACATTCTTCCTCTTCAACACACTCCTCACTCCATAACACCATTGCCCCTGTTTCTTTATTTAAACCAACAAGAGTAGGTGAAGAAGATCCAACCACTCTTTTTTCTCCATTTCCCCTCACATCTACTTCAGCACCCTCACTCTTCTTTTCTTTTCCCTTTTCTTTTTACCACCAATTTTTCTAGATCCACCAGTTTCTACACCAACAATCGTACCAACCAATATAAACCTATTTTCAAGATTCTCAGCAATTTCAGAAGCAACATTAGCAATATTCAACACAAAAGTTACCTGTTCAGTTTTAGATGAAACTGGTTCTTCCCCCTCAGTTGCAGACTTGAAGGACTCATCAGATTTTTGGGGTTTTTCTTCTTGGCTAGCCTGCAATTTCTCATTCAATTTCTTGGCATGTTCTCTACTAGCCATTGTTTTTCGTGCAAACATCTTGACTTGCTTTTTGTTTGGGTTTGGGTGATTGAAGGTGTGGGTTAAGGTTCTTTGTATGGTGAAGAAGGGTTCTCACTGTTCTTGGGGTTTTCAGATAAGTTTGCCATTTAATTAGTGTAGGTAGATGAAGAATTTCGAGAGAGGTGATGACGTCCAAATCCACTACTAAAAAGTAATAGACACGGTCGCATGCAATATAATTTACCCAACTGTGAGTCGGGGTCGAATCCCACAGAGAACAATGTGTAGGCGATTAGGAATGTAAGAAAATTATCGCTTATCGCGTAATGCCAAACACTAAGAATTTGATTTTGAAAATGTTTATATCTAAATGCGGAAATGTAAACTAACCTAGAAAGCAAGTAAAATGATCAATGGCTACAAGTATGGTTGCATCGGGAATTACACTCAAGTAACGATCCAATGTATTTCATGATTTTACAAATATGAGCGAGTTTATGTTAATTAGCCACGGATAATAATTCTTAATTAGCTTCTTCCGAAGACTAACAAGACTTCCGAATTGAATTATCCCTAAAACAATTAGAAGATTAAGCACACCTGGAATGACTACAAGTAGTTCAATTCTATCCCTAGGTAGAATCTATAAAATGAGGGTTAACGCCTCAAGTTCTTGTTAATTAATCTTTCCCAACCCCAAATTATCTTTTCCAAAATTAATTCGGAGTTAATGGGCGAGTCCTAGGGTTAGCTAATCCCTTTGGAAACGTTAAAGAACAAGAATAATTAAAATAACAACAACTCACTTCATAAATAAATAAAAATCATTCAATACATAAGCACAACAAGGTATTTAATCCACACTTTAAACATGAATATTTCCATAAACAAGATTCAAGTGTTGGAAATAAATACTACACACTTAAATATTCAATACAAAGCAAGGAAATGAAGAAATAAACATAAATGGGTAAGAAATCTTAACCACAAGCTTCAATCTTCAAAACCCAAGTGTGTGTGCAAAACCCTAGCTTCAATACTTGTTCTCTCTAGCTCTATGAACTGAAAAATAAACCAAAGATCTGCCAAAGATATGCCTGGACGAGTATAAAAATGGTTGGGATGAGAACTTGTGAAATGTCAATTCTGCCCAAGTCTGATGCACGACTTCCGCACCTGCGGAAGAATTATCGCAGGTGCGTCTCCGCAGAAGCGGAGTTCCAAACGCAAAAGCGAAAACCTTAATCAACACTGCCACCGCAGATGCGGTTCACCAAGCGCAGATGCGCTTCCGCAGAAGCGGAATTACAACCATAGATGCGGTTTCTGCCTGTTCAGCCTGTTCCGCCGAAGCGGTTCTTTCTTCGAAGAAGCGGGATCGCTTCTGCGGCCATACTTCCGCTGAAGCGGAATCACTGGAAAGTTTTTGCTTGTTTTCACCTTCTTTTTGCTCAATTCCACTTCAATTTGATTCAATTCACTTTGTAGCATCATTTACCTGAAAATCTAACAATAACCACTGTAAACGACCTCATTTTATATTTAAAAGGACATAAAAGCAAAGGAAAAGAGGCTAGATTGAGTGGTAAAATCACCACTCATCAAGAGGTTTACGGTTTAGAAATTTTGATCTTTAGAAAATGAGAGATGAAGAAACAGGGTAGGTTTAGATCAATTTAAAGAGGGAAAGATTGAGTGTATAACGACAACTTTTAGAGGTTAGAAGTCTAATCACCTTGGGAGTATCAATTTGAAGAGAAGTTAGACTTTTCCCCAAAAATTTCGGTAACTATGGCGTGTGGTCTCTTTGTAAAACTAATTCATTTGTAACTGACTGATTCAAAAGGAGTTTGGTATAAAGTAGGACTCTTTTCAAATCATGATCTATGTGCAGTTATTTCAAATTACGCGGAGTGTAGGATACATACCTATAAGCTCGATGAACCAAGTTCTTCACTAAAAGTTCTCTTGTGTAAGACTGATTTTTTTCAAGAAAATAAAAATAATATCATTAGACATCAGTGAGACATTTAGCACATGGAAAAAGAGTATACTAATAAAAGTATGAGACTGAGCAATATCTAATCTAATTATTTATAAAATTTACAAGTTATCTAACCAATCATTGAGTTGGGACCAGTTTCTTTTAGGTGATCTTAATCATCCCTAATTCTAACTTGTTCCTTTCAAAGTGAGCCCTACTCAAAGCTTTTGTGAAGATGTCAGCTATTTTCTTATCAGTAGCACAAAATTCCATAGTGATCAAGCTCATTTCAAAATTATCCCTCAGAAAATGATGCCTAACATCTGTGTGCTTAGTTCTTTTGTGATAGACCGGGTTCTTGGTCATACTAATTGCACTAGTATTGTCACAAAATATAGGGATACAACCTATATCAATTCCAAAGTCCATTAATTAATGTTTAATCCACAATAATTGAGCATAAAATTAGGCATCAACCACATACTCAGCTTTAGCAATATATAAAGCCACATAATTTTGCTTTTTAGTGGCCCAAGATACAAGACATGAGCCAAACAAATGTGCCATACCTGAGATACTCTTTCTATCCATAAGAAAACCTACATAATCACCATCAACATATCCCACTAAATAAAAATTACTACTTTTTGGATACCATAGGTGGAGATTAGTTGTGCCTTTTAAGTATCTCAGATCCTTTTGACTGCTTTCAAATGAGACTCCTTCGGATTTATCTGAAATCTAGCACAAAGGCCTATACTGAAAACAATGTCAGGTCTACTAGCAGTGAGATATATAAAGAGCCAATCATTCCCCTATACATCGTCTAATCAAGAGATGAACCAGGTTCATCCAAATCCAGTTGTGTGGCTGTTGCTATAGGAGTATCAATTTCTTTGGAATCATCCATTTTAAACCTTTTGAGCAACTCTTTAACATACTTTTGTTGATTAATCATAGTTACATTTGAATTTTGTTTAATTTTTAATGATAGAATGTATGGTCCACCAACTTCTATAGAGAACCAGGTTCTCTATCAGGTTCGACAGTACACACAAAGAACAAAAGTTAAATGACAAGAGGAATTTTACGTGGAAAATTTCCAGCTCAACGGGATTAAAAACCACGACCTACCCTTGTAGGATTTCAACTTCACTACTGAGCAAACTTTCAGATTACAACCTATGCAACCTAGGAATTAAACTCTTAATCCCTGATTAACTTGTAATACACCTATTACAAGCCACTTTGCAATAACTCTATTACAAATACTTTAAAACCTGACTAACTCTAGCTAAGACTTAAACACGCAGGTTTAAGGTTTACAAAGATGTTCCTATAAAGTGCTTCTAAATAAGCTGGATAGGAATTACAATTTGAAGAACTATTACAAAGTTACTACTCAACTAAGGACACACAATAACTTGATGTGGGAACTGGTCCATAGTTGCTTTGTTCTTTGTTCTTGAGGCACTTGAAACTTGCTAGCTAAATAGCTATGTGAGTGAGCTTGTATTTTTTCTCTAAGTGTTCAAGTGTTTTGCTCTACCTCCCTTGAATGCATATATAAATGTGTGACATCTCATGTAATGATGCAAGAAAGGTAGGTAAAAAGTCTTCCTTGGAAAGTTGACTGCATCACGATTCCTGCACTGTAGCGTGTGCAGGCAGCAACTTTCATACTGCAGAGTTGACTTCGTACAGTCTCCTCGGGAGCTGGTAGGGACCTTGTCCCTTAGCTGTTCCTTCCACTCTGAGGAGTTGAATCATATTCCATGCTGAATCCCAACCTGGAATCTTGTGAACTTGAGGTCTTGTAAATGTGTAACAGGTTCCTTATCTGGTTATGGATAGTAAGTTTGTTAGATCATCAAAACATAAAGTAAAGTACAAAGTACTTGTAACCTATCAATTTCCCCCTTTTCGATGATGACAAACTTATAATTGAAAATCCTAGAAGGAGACACAAAGAAACTAGATTGTGAACCAGAAAGACCTTAAGTTCCCCCTGAAGCTCCGCATTCACTAGATTGTGAACCTGAGGAAGTTCCCCTTGAAGCTCTGCAGTCACCTTTAGTCAGTACCTGAACTTTTGTGAGTTCCCCCCTGAATCTATATTCTTTTTATTCAATGAAGTTCATCTTCCCCCTTTTGGCATCATAAAAAGGACAGAATAGGTTAGCAACATAAAGAAGTCTAGCATAGCTAACTCATGGCAGTTATATGCTCACAACATGATAAAAGACAGAAGTAAAAGAGCAGCAACATAGATAGCAAAAGGGAAACCACTTTCATTAACCGGAATTGGACTATTACAGGCGGGAGTAGAGTCATTATTTTTCATCCACAGTCTAGAAAAAACAAAAACATATACCAGAAATAACAAAACATCACCAACAACAACTTAAAAAGATAGACACTGTAAACTGGACACTAGGGGGACATTCGTTAAGGGACACTGGAGGAAGGGGCCTTGGAAAAGGAAGCAGGAGTTTGGAGGACAAGATCTATGCTAACATTCGCGAACATTTGCTCATTGAGCAGTATTTGTTTCAGGTCCTCCGCCTATTTCCTTAGATCAGTATTCTCCTTTGTTACGCGTGCAACCTCTGCGCTGTGAGAACCACTAGAACCAGGTACCTCTTGCAACTGATTGAGCTGATTCTCAAGAATCGCGTTCCTAGCCTTCAACTGCCGGATCTCCTATGTGGCACTATTCTGAGCATTTATCTGTTGAGAGATTGTGGAAGTGCTTCCAACTCCTCCGACTTTGTCAATACACTCACACTCCTCCAGAGTAGTTTTTGAAAAAGATTGCCTTTTGGTGCCCACTTTGGCCTGGCCCAGAGGTACTTTGAAAAACTCAAAGACCTTTGTGAGAAGGAACCCATAAGGCAGTCCAGGATTCCCGTTTTTGAGGTTCTCTACCTTCTGCATATGCTCAATCATTATGGCAGGAAAATTGATGGTGGAGAAATTATCCAAAGTCTCCATAAGGAATAGATCATCTTTGGATACAATAGATCTTCTTTCAGCGCGGGGAAGCAATACTTTGTTAACCATCTCAAAGAGCAGCTGATAAACTGGAAAGAGTGCCTTCTTGTGCACCTGTTCCCCATGTTGTACTACCTTGTCCTTGACACTGGTATTTCTAAAGTTTGGTGTGCAAGCACCCTGAGCAGATGACACTCCTTTGGTAGGAACACCCAGAATTGACCCCAATAAGGCAGAGTCCATCACTATGTCCACCCCATTTACCAACACACAGATTTGATCACCATCTACTATGAATAGGCTGGTGCAGAAACTCTGCAACTCGTCCTCGTACACAATAGGAGCCTCACTTGTAAACAAATTTGGTCCATTGTTGAGCATCACAAATATCCACTAATTGTCTCATCCCAACACTCTCTAGAGTGTCAGAGGCAAATGTGCGGCCCCACAACACTTTTTGATTTCCCAGCTTCCTTTTCTCAGACCTTAGAGTTTCACTTACTTTTCCTTTCTTGACGGAACCAGGTTCCTCCTCCTCATCATCATCCCTCTTTCTTTTCACTGACTTGCCAACAGACTTTTCCTTCTCTACTGACTTGCTCTATCTATGTTCACCAGATTTCTCCAGTTCTTCCTCATCAGACTTGTCACCACACTCCTTCACTGTCTTGTCACCAGAACATTTTACCAACTTTTTACTGAAACCAGCAACAACACTCTTAGAAGAACTCTCAGCACCCTTAGAGGTGTGCCTTTCGGATTGAGAGAGAGAGTGCTTCTTCCTTGAAGAGTTGGGGGTCAGGGAACTAGGTTGCTCTTTGGTTTCCTCATCCACATCCACTACAGAAACATCCTCTGCTTGTATAACTTTTCCATCTTTGACCAACCATCTCCTTCTCCGACTCCTTTTACTCTTCTTGAGGGAAAACTCTAGAGCCTCCTTTTGCTGTAACCGTGTAGTAGGTCGCTTAGGAGGTGGCTCTAAAGTTACCACTGGCTTAGTCCTAGCCCTGATAAAACTAGCATACACCAAATCATCTTGTGCCAGCTGTTCAAATGGCACAATTGCTCCCTCCTCTTCTGTTTCTTCCGCCTGAGGCTCAGACCTTCCTGCACATTCCTCTATAATGACCCCTTCTGAAGCAATGGAAAACGTATTCTCTATTCCCTCCTTTTCTTGTGGTTCCATGGCAATTTCAACAGACGAAGGAATGATACCTTCAGAGTCATGTGATCTCAGTCTCTTCATAACTAGTCACCAGTTCTTCACTCAATTGCTCAGCCATGGAAAGAGCAGAAGGTTCTTGAACGAGGTTCCCTTGTTCACCCTGTTGACTCTATTTGACTGGTGAGACTTGAGGAGGACAGATATCTTCAGCCTTGCTTAGAAGATGAGTGGACTCGGAGAGGGTAGGAGAGGGAGTGGAGTGTGGAGGAGACTCTTCTTTAGGGTTTGGAGAGAGGTTCATCGCTGAACTTCTCACTGGTGAGGACTCAATCACAGTGTTGTCAGGCATACTAACGGTTGTTTGATTTTCAGACATGATGAGATTATTCTCGAGGGACTGTAGATTTGAGAAGAGAGAAGACAAATAGGGAATTTTGAGTTTGGAAGAGAAAGGGTTGTGATGTTGATTTAATTATGATGAGGGACCCGTTCTGAAATGGTGCCACCCTTTTGCTTAGGAGATGTATCGTTTAGAGAAAGGAGTGACATTAGGGCTGTGACGTATGGCTGAAGAGACACGACTTTAAAGAGACAGTCACGCTGATAATGATGTGGCATTGTTTTTTTTTGTTCATTTTAAATTGTGTATGAAAGAACAAAGAAACCACTAACCTGCGTTACAGAACTATGTTCCCTGATAGGTCTGGCAAGTGAGTTTTATCCCCTTATTCATCATGCACTGCAACATCTGCTTCTGTAGTCATCATGCGTGTCTACATATAACGATATAGAGGTGAGTTAGACTTAGCCAAAAACACTTTAGCTAGCTTTTACCTGACTATGACTTTCATAACCAATAATGAGGAATCAAGTTCTCAATTGGGTTTCATCATCCCCCGGTGCAAGGTGATCTTTCTCGGAATGCTTTCTTTCCAGGCTTTTGGTGAAGATGTTTGCAACTTGATCTTTAGCAATCACTGTATTTGGCCCTCTTGAGTTGGACTCAAGTTCTTTCAATTTGTTGCTTGGTCCACAGCACTTGACCGCAGCAGGATGCTGATTATACATATTCTGCTTCAGATGTTGAGAGTGCCATTGAATTCTGCTTCCTTGAGCCTTATGAGACAAGATAAACTCAGAGACTACCCCAATTCAGGCGAGCTTTTCCTATCCATTTACTTGGAGGACAGTATAGAACCAGGTTCTATGTTCTTCTAGGATACCTCAAGATACTTACACCATCCTTCAAATGCGAATACTTTGGATTTGACTGAGACCTTTCACAGAACTCAACTCTGACCATGATGCCTAGTCTGCTTGTAGTGAGATACAGAGTGGTTCAATGATGTCTCTATGCAAAAACCCTCTTTTCAACATCTTGTTTTTCAGCTTCTGTTGTTGTAGACGGGGGACCCGGTTCCTTGCTGGAATCAGTGGGCGTTCTCCACCTTGATCAGTATTTCTGTTCTCTTTTGGGACGAGTATGTCAGGAGGATTCCTCCATCTCTTCTACCATAAGATTTTCAAGGCTGACCCTTCCCTTTGTCGAGAACATGACAGTTATATCCAGATATCCTCAATTGAATCAGCAGCTTGGGTCAAGATGTTTGCAAACACTTCATCAATTAATGTTGACTGTCCCCAAATTTTCAAGAGTCCTTTTCTTCTTTTCAACAACTCTATCTGAGGCGGTGTTCCTTGAGATAAGTGGTTGAGTAGTTCTTCTTTCAACATAGCATTCATCCACTTATGGTATTATCCAAACATGTTCCATGATTTAATCTGATGCAAGCCACGTTTGTTTCTATTGGTACATGGATCTTCTTGACAAAAGCCACAGTTTCTTGAAAGATCTCATCCTTGATACTGAAGTACTATCTGCCCTTTTTTGGGCTTGAATGAAGATCTGACATGCTTTTCTTTTGCACAGGCATTGTACTTCATGTTACTTGTTTCTCAACTTGATCAGACCATAAACCAGTTTCTTCAGATCCAATTTGTTTAGAGATGGACAACGTGCAATTCTCCAAACTTTTTTCACATGATTCAGTATTATTTTCAACAGCTTCCAACCAACTTATATCTCCACTTTGCAGAAGCTCAATCACAACAACATACGTACTTTTGTGTATTTTGGCTATAGCATCACCCCACCAGTCCCAGGATTTGAGATTGTGCATATCCTGGACAAGCATTCTACCTTATTTCCTTTGTCACAAATTTTCCAACTCCTAGAGCGTACCCCCTTTTTCAAAAGAGTACACTCTCTCCTTGCAGGGCTTTTTAGTGAAGGAAAATTGTATTTCCAATCCTGTCCTTTGAGCAGCCGCTATTCATGTGTCATTATTGGCTGCTTCCCTTCGCTTCTCCCTGCACACAGAAATTAAGGGTTAGATGTAGAAACCCAAACACGTTTTGGTCCCTTCTTAAGAGAAAAAGGATGAATGGGTGCTCACTTAGTCCAAGCAGGCAAAATGCGTTTTCTATTTTATGGTTTCCTGTTAGACGGACCAGGTCCTCTTGCAGTAGTTGCTCTCTCAACAAAGACTTTATTTCTCTGATGAGACTGAACCCTGGCCATGCAATTTTCCTTGAGGTGCCCATTGTTACCACAGTGGGTACATAGCCAATTGTCAGGAACAGTAACATACTTGCTATGAGGGTTGTAGGGAATCTTTTCCCTTTGAAACCCAATCCCTTGCCTGTTTCCCCCAGAGTTGGTTTACATGGCTGTGATAGCATCCGAGGACCAGGTCCACTTAAGAGATTTCTCAAGATCACTCTTTACTTTCCCTAATTCTTCCTGAAGCTGTTTTGTTTTTCTCAAGTTCAGCACACAAACTAATATTTACCAAGTTTAACTCATTTTCAAACTTAATGTGTGTTTCACTTGCAACTTCCTTTCCCTTTTCAGAGTTTCCAGGCCTATTTACGATTTTAAATTCCTCAATTGTTTCTTTCAAGTCTACTACCACCACTACTAGATCATCTCTTTCTTGCTCAATGATAGCAACTCTCTCAGTCAAGGTTTCCTTTTCTTTACTTGCACACTCAATGGTTTCTTTTAAGTCCATCACAACCACCATTAAGTCATCTCTGGTTTGTTCAACTTCCCCTAGTTCCATAGTTAAGGCATCTTTATCATTGATAAGACTATGGTAAGCATCAATTAGCACATTTGCTAATGACATGGGCTTTTTAGGAGAGTAAGATTTCAGATTTCTCTGAACATCCAGAAAGTTTACCTCATCGCCGTCGTCATTAGATTGAGCCATTAGAGCAAAGTTTGAATCATACTCAGTTGTTTCATTTTCCACTGCGATCATTGAACTGCCACCATGGTCGTCTTCTTCTTTAGATTTGCTGGAGGAGTCTCCCTATGCAGCAAGAGCTTGCTTTACAACGTTGTCAGCATCATTCTTCCTCTTGAAGCGTTTTCAGGAACCTGGTTCCTCTTTGCTGCTTTGTCAAAGTTGTTATTATACTGATCTTGCTTTAGGAGGGGGCAATCCTTGATGAAGTGTCCTGGCTTTCCACATTTATGCTATAGGTCATAATTTTTGGGCTTGCTAGAGCTACCCCTTTTTGGAATTCCTCCATTCCTGCGAACCATCTTTTGGAACCTTTTTGTCAAGTAAGCCATGTCCCCGTCTTCACCACTTGAGTCATTGTTGTCCGTCTTGAGGACCAAGTTCTTATCTCTTTTGGGCTCTTTTCTTTCATCGTCCTTCTTCTTCTTTATTTAATAGGTTTTCAAGTTTCTAACAAGTTCATCCACAGTCAGTGTCTGCAAGTCCTTAGCCTCTATAATGGCATTAACTTTGCTTTCCCAAGAACTAGGCAGTACACTAAGGATTTTTCTAACAAGCTTGTTTCATGGAATACTTTCACCAAGAGAGTGAAGCTCATTGATGATGAAGGTGAAGTGAGTATGCATATCTTGGATGGATTCATCATCTTTATTGTGAAGAGCTCATATTCTGTTGTGAGCATATCAATCTTGGATTGCTTCACCTAAGTTGTTCCCTCGTGAGCTGTCTGAAGAGCCTCCTAGATCTCTTTTGTTGATTGACAAGCTGATATCCTGTTATATTCATCAGGACCAATACCACACATAAGAATTTTATTCGCTCGAAAATTCTTTTCTATGGCCTTTCTATCAGCGTCATTGAATTCTTTCCTCATCTTGGGAATGGCTACAACTAGATCACCAAGGTTCTTTGTAAGGACAAAAGGTCTGTCACATATTACATCCCATAACTCAGAGTCTTCAGCCATGATGAAGTCATGCATCCTAGTTTTCCACCACCCATAGTATTGAACATTGAACCTAGGAGGTCTGTACATGGACTGGCCTTCTTCAAAGTTTGGAGGAGCAGCCATGAGGATCCTTTCTAGGTGTTAACCTAATAGAAAGAACCTGCTTTGATGCCAATTGATAGAATGTATGGGTCCACCAACTTCTATAGAGAACCAGGTTCTCTATCAGGTTCGACAGTACACACACACAGAATAGAAGTTAAATGACAAGAGGAATTTTACGTGGAAAATTCCCAGCTCAATGGGATTAAAAATCACGACCTACCCTTGTAGGATTTAAACTTCACTACTAAGAAAACTTTCAGATAACAACCTATGCAACCTAGGAATTAAACTCTTAATCCCTTACTAACTTGTAATACACCTATTACAAGCCACTTTGCAATAACTCTATTACAAAGACTTTAAAACTTGACTAACTCTAGCCAAGACTTAAATACGCAGGTTTAAGGTTTACAAAGATGTTCCTATAAAGTGCTTCTAAATAAGCTGGATAGGAATTACAATTTGAAGAACTATTACAAAGTTACAACTCAACTAATGACACACAATAACTCGATGTGGGAACTGGTCCGTAGTTGCTTTGTTCTTTGTTCTTGTGGCACTTAAAACTTGCTAGCTAAATAGTCACGTGAGTGAGCTTGTATTATTTCTCTAACTGTTCAAGTGTTTTGCTTTACCTCCCTTGAATGCATATATACATGTGTGACATCACATGTAATGATGCAAGCAAGGTAGGTAAAAAGTCTTCCCTGAAAAGTTGACTGCATCACTGTTCCTACACTGTAGCGTGTGCAGGCAGCAACTTTTACGCTGCAGAGTTGACTTCGTACAGTCTCCTCAGGAACTGGTAGGGACCTGGTCCCTCAGCTATTCCTTCCACTCTGAGGAGCTGAATCATATTCCACGCTGAATCCCAACCTGGAATCTTGTGAACTTGAGGTCTTGTAAATGTGTAACAGGTTCCTTATCTGGTTCTGGATAGTAAATTTGTTAGATCATCAAAACATAAAGTAAAGTATAAAGTACTTATAACCTATCATTTAAGCCTAAAAAGAATTTAAGCTCACCCATCATACTCATTTCAAATTCACCCCCATTAGTTTAGCAAACTCTTTACTAAACTTATCAGTTGTTGCTCCAAAGATTATATCATCCACATATATTTGAACAACCAAGAGATCTTTACCTCTTTCTTTCAAGAATAAATTATTATCAAATTTACCTCTCTTGTAGCCATGATCAAGCAAGAATGTGGACAATCTTTCATGCCATGCTCTTGGAGCTTCCATAAAGTGCCTGGTCATGCTTGTACACATGCTCAGGGCATTCTTTGCTTTCAAAGCATTAGGTTGCTTGACAAACACCTATTCTTTTAGATAGATATTGAGGAAGACACTCTTGACATCCATCTGATGGAGAGTGAATTTCATTTAAGCAGCAAAGACTATAAAAGTCTAATTGCTTCCAATCTTGCTACTGGAGAAAAAGTTTCATCATAGTTTATGCCCTCCTCTTGACAATATCCTTGAACTACCAATCTTACCTTGTTCCTTGTAACTGTTCCTTCTTCATCAAGTTTGTTTTTAAGACCTATTTAGTGTTAATCACTGTTCTGTCCTTGGGTCTTGGTACTAGATGTCACACCTCCTTTTTTACACACCATCCCGAAGGATAGTGTATAAGGGAGTTTTTCCAATTTAAGTGCATTATTCGAAATGGGATTATTTATTTGATTCAAAGTCGCCACTTGGGATAGTTTATTTGGTGTCCCAAGTCACCGGTTTATTTTGAATCCCAAATCGAGGAAAATTTCGACTTTCCTTTTGAAGTCTGCGAACCAGAAATTCTGAATAAGGAATTCTGTTAACCCGAGGGAAGGTGTTAGGCAACGCCGGATTCCGTGGTTCTAGCACGGTCGCTTAAACTATTATAACTGGCCCATTATCTGATTTTAATACATGTTCTAGCCTATGGTGCAATTTTAAACTTTAACCGCTTTTATTCATTTTTTAAAGAAAATTGCAATGTCATTTAAAATATGTCTTGGACCACGTCACATAAATGCACCCGCAGTCCGCAACACATTTTATATAACATTGTTGCGATTTGGATTTTGGTCACATAAATGCGCACCCGAGTTTAGGAAAGTAGATTATTAAATAACGCGCCTAAAAGCAACTACGCATTGTTAACTTTGCGAGGGCCATGGAAATTTGCTAAATGGCACGCCTCGAATTCTAAGGATTTTAAAAGAAATGATTAAGTGAGGGCCACGCATTTGAGATTTTATTTGGCGCGACACACCTCAAGTCCATTTTTAAAGGATATTCAAACTAAAGTTTGAGGAGCCATAGACTATTGAGATTATCTAATATGGCTCACCTCAATTTAATGATGGGGCTTAATTACTCAATGAAGTTAAAGGTCCCCTATGGTCACTTAGTTAACAATCGAAAGCCACAAATGGGCTCCCCACGTGAAGTCCAAAACCAGGCAAGCTAGCGAAAGAACTGGGCATAACTGATTCGAAATTTCAGCCCAAATCATATTCAAAGGAAGCTGTCAGGCGTGGGCCCAGAAATGAGCCCAAATTTGAAACCTCAAACGTGTCTGAATGAGGGACTCAATATCGAGTCCCTACAGGCCGATAACCAGCGAAATCCAACAAAAAAAAAAACCAATGGGCCAATACATGTGCAAACAACCTTTGGACTCATTTCACTTAGCAGCACGGCATTTTCACATATGAAAGCACTACAGATTAAAAAGCCATTGAAAATCCAAGTTTAACAATTAACTATAAGCCAACTTTAGCTTCCCAATCTCAAAACTAAATTGAAATATAGACTTGAGGATTTAATCTCAAAATAGACTTCATATGAACAGAACCTTATTCAATAAACTAACAACCTATCATTTTTCACAGCCAACTTAAACATAAAATCTGCATTAGGGACACCGACTGATTTCAACAAAACCAATTTGTCAACTATCATGAACACTTTAACAAGTTTGGCATCTCATCAGACCATGATTCATTGCTTGAATCCTGATCCTTCAAATTACTAGACCTAAAGGAAGATGAAGAAGAACAAAACTGAGATTCCTACTATAGGAAGGCAAACATGCATTAGCATTGAGACACGTGAAGCAAAACTCAAGTCCATGTTACACCAAACTTAGAGCGAAACCTAAGCTAGTGCATATTTGATAACTATCAGATCTTGAATCAGCTATGTTTAGCAGAGTTTGGACCCAGATCTTGAAGCAAAAAACAAAAACAAATAACCACGTGGATACATATAACCTAAACTAGAAGCAACTCCATTTCTTCACAATGTTCAGAATACCATCACTTGGTCACAAGTTCAGGGGTAGGGGGGATAGGAAGCATAACTCCCTAATAAAAAAAAAGAAACAATCCAATAAACTACACACAGCCACAATCACTACGCGAAATTCCATAACTCCATTTTTGATTCCATGCCAAAAGCTTTACATTGAATGAAAATGGAGGCGTGTACCTGATTACAACAGCAAACAAAAAAAATTATGAGCTTAGGTGACAACAGCATCAGTAAACCAAAATAGTAGAACTCAACAACAGCAAGCAAGGTCCCAGATTCGACCAAATACCCAGTGAAATCGACTTAAACACCAATGAAACAGTGACCTTGACCCAGAGCTCAACCCCAGACCTTAAAAGAAGAACAAGTTCAAACCATTTCACACACTCACTAAACCAAAGATTGCTTTGGCAAGTTCGAATTCAAAAATCAGAAATGGAACTCAATGGAATAGTGTTTTCTTCCTAAATTTTCAGCCGTCTAGGATTTTTCAGGATTTCTCGCTCTCTCTAAAATCTGACTTGAGTTGCAAGTAGCAATGCCTTTATAGGCAAGCTACTAGGGCAGCCTTAAGGGTTTATTTTTGCCCTTTAAACCTTTTCCAATTTTCAAATGTGCTACTTAGCCCCTGATTTTCTGACTTGTTGATCAAGTTAGCCTATTTTCAGCTTTCTAGGAAGCTTCCTCAGGTGGTTATTGAAAGATTCCCTACCTAGAGTTCCTAAACTAACCTTTAAGACCCCAATATTTACCCTTGAGACCAAAACCAATATGAGTCAGATTACCCCAGGCCCTAAACCAAGCCCATGAGTCTGTATACTAGCAGCCCAAGCCTAAAAAAAAATAAGGGACCAAGAAAGCTGTTTCAGTCAAGCCCTTTAGTAAAATTACCTACTGAAACTAGATAATCCCAAACAAAAAATCAAACTCAATCAAAAACAAATTCAGTAAGATATTAATCCTAATCAAACTTAAACAACTAAAATCATTGATTCTAATCAACTAGCACTGATTCAAACACACGAAAATACAAGAAACAAAGAAAAAGAAAACAAGAAACAAACACGAAGAAAAGAATAAAGGAAGGAAAGTACTGGTCTAACCTTAAACAACCGACAAAGGCGACGAGCTTAATTGGACAGTGTCGACTTGGCCGAAATCCGGTGAGCTTCGAAATGAACCAAAAATGACACTAATCAATTGTTCTTACTGAGAACAATTGACTGGCATAATTTTTGGCTCGAATCGAGCCTTAAAACCATTAGAAATCAGAAGGGTAGAAGGGATTAGGGCTTTGTTTCTTTGGTTTAAAATTCGAGGATTTCTGGGGTGATTTGAGAGGAGTGGAGTGTGGATTTGAGATGAGAGAGTCAGGGTGGTTATGTGTTGTTATTTTGGTGGGGTTTGGAGGTGGCGCCGCCACCGGAGAAAGTTAGGACGGCGCTAGGGTTTCTGAAATTGAGGCGTTCCGGTGGGATTTGAGAAAGGTGATTGGAGATTTGGAATGGGGTGGTGGAGAGGATTCAGGGGTGTATTTTTGGTGGCGATTGGCCGCCGTGGGCGATTTTCTGCGGGCGGCAGGTGGCGGTTCGTGGCGGCGTTGCATTGGGTCTCTGAAGGGTGTGGAGGGTGTGAGAGAGATGAGAGATGGGGGTGAGGGGGGGGCATTTGGACATATTTATATCAAGGCTCAAATCAGTTCCCACACGTTGGATTCGCACAAAATGAACGGTCCAGATCGAAACTTAACCAAACGGGGTCGTTTGGTCTTCAATGGGGAAGGGACCAATTTTGGACGGGTTTTGGGCTGGGTATGGGTTAACTGGCCGTGTATTTGGGTGTTCAATTGGGCTTGGGGTAATTCCAATTATTTTGGCCCAAAATCTGATTTTCTTGAAATCCTTTTTCTTTTCAAATTCTCCTTTTTAATTCTTTTTCTTTTCTTTTTCTCTCTTTTTTTTCATTTTCAAAATTCATTAACTACAAATTAAAACTAAAATCTGTTTTAATTCTAAAACTAAATTAAGAAACTAATTGCTCTTTAGAAATTAATTAAGTCCTAGATTAAAAGAAAATAATAAAAAATTCGAAAATTAAAAGGTTAAAATGCAAAATGAACTATTTTTGTTATTTTTCTTTCATTTTTGTAACATTAATCAAATTACTAACCTAAAAATATAAAATTGGATCCTAAATGCAAATGTAACATATTTTTGTATTTTTATGAATAAAAATTAAACATGCACACATAAATGCAAACAAACAAGAAAATTATGCAATTAATTCCTAAAAACCAAATAATTAAAAGAAAAAAATCCTAATTTTGAGAAATCTGTAGGAGTAATTCATGCGAGGCAAAAATCACGTGCTCACAGCTGCCCCTCTTTGCTCGGAGACACGAAGGGTTTTCGGGCAAAGATAAAATGAGCAATTATAAGGGATTTTTTCCTGCTTGGCACTCCATGAGAAGCATTTTTGAAAAGCGTCTGACTGAACCTTGCTTCAGAGGTTGCCTACATATCCTTGGCTATAAAGGAATCAGGTTAGTGTAGTTCTGGAAGTTTTGGTAGCTGGGACTACCGAAAACTGTGATTTCAGTGTTGCTGCTGCTGCTACTGCTTGCTGACCCCCTTATTACACCAAAAAGGAAAATCAAAAGCTAAGCTATCTAGGCCTATCAACTACGAGTTACAAGATTCCTATCTATAAATCTTTTGAAGCTTGATCTTGAGTCTTGGCTAGCTCTTGTTGCAAACACCGATCTGAATCTTGATGCTCGTCAACTGCGGGCGTTGTTTCTTTCTTCGGCATTTGGATCAAAGCGGGACAGGCGGAGCTTGTGACTTCAACCAAGTTTTGAGCAGTCCGCATCTTTGTCCGCTTCGGCATTTTGAATTCACTTCTTTTTGTTCTTTTTCTTCTTTTCTTTATTCTGGATTGAGACTCATTCTTTTGGTCATCGCGAACCCTGTGTCTCGAGGTAAAACATGCTCAGACACCAAAACAAACAAACGAACGAAATTTTTCTGCCCCAATTTTCACTAGGAAAATTTCGTGAGTTATTTGCAACAAAATCTAAACTATTCTTTTTTCTTTTTTCTTCTTTTTCCTTTTTTTTTGAAAGCAAATAAAATAAGGATTGCATCTATCAAGAAGGGAAAAGATCAGGGGATGGAGGCCTTTATCTAAAAACGTCAACTCAGGGATTGGAGCCCTAATGTTGGCAAAAGGCGACTAGGGAATGGAGGCCCTATGTCTAAAAAGGTACAACTCAGGTATTGGAGACCTAATGTTGGCAAAAAGCGACTAGGGAATGGAGGCCCTGTGTCTAAAAAGGCTCAACTCAGGGTTTGGAGCCCTAATGTTGGCAAAAGGCGACTAGGGAATGGAGGCCCTATGTCTAAAAAGGCACAACTCAGGGATTGGAGCCCTAATGTTGGCAAAAGACGACTAGGGAACGGAGCCCTAATGTTGGCAAAAGACGACTAGGGAATGGAGGCCCTATGTCCAAAAAGGCACAACTCAGGGATTGGAGCCCTGATGTTGGCAAAAGGCGACTAGGGAACAGAGGCCCTATGTCTAAAAAGGCACAACTCAGGGATTGGAGCCCAAATGTTGGCAAAAGGCGACTAGGGAATGTGGAGGCCCTATGTCTAAAAGGCACAACTTAGGGATTGGAGCCATAATGTTGGCAAAAGGAGACTAGGGAATGGATGCCCTATGTCTTAAAAGCTCAACTCAGGGATTGGAGCCCTAATGTTGGCAAAAGGCGACTAGGGAATGGAGGCCCTATGTCTAAAAAGGCACAACTCAGGGATTGGAGCCCTAATGTTGGCAAAAGGCGACTAGGGAATGGAGGCCCTATGTCTAAAAGGCACAACTCAGGGATTGAAGCCCTAATGTTGGCACCTATGTCTAAAAAGGCTCAACTCAGGGATTGGAGCCCTAATGTTGGCAAAAGGCGACTAGGGAATGGAGGCCCTGTGTCTAAAAAGACACAACTCATGGATTGGAGCTCTAATGTTGGCAAAAAGCGACTAGGGAATGGAGGCCCTATGTCTAAAAAGGCATAACTCGGGGATTGGAGCCCTAATATTGGCAAAAGGCGACTAGGGAATGGAGGCCCTATGTCTAAAAAGGCTCAACTCAGGGATTGGAGCCCTAATGTTGGCAAAAGGCGACTAGGGAATGGAGGCCCTATGTCTCAAAGGCACAACTCAGGGATTGTAGCCCTAATGTTGGCGAAAGGCGACTAGAGAATGGAGGCCCTATGTCTAAAAAGGCACAACTCAGGGATTGGAGCCCTAATGTTGGCAAAAGGCGACTAGGGAATGGAGGCCCTATGTCTAAAAATGCACAATTCAGGGATTGGAGCCCTAATGTTGGCAAAAGGCGACTAGGGAATGGAGGCCCTATGTCTAAAAAGGCACAACTCAGGGATTGGAGCCCTAATGTTGGCAAAAGGCGACTAGGGAATGGAGGCCCTATGTCTAAAAAGGCACAACTCAGGGATTGGAGCCCTAATGTGGGCAAAAGGCGACTAGGGAATGGAGGCCCTATGTCTAAAAGGCACAACTCAGGGATTGGAGCCCTAATGTTGGCAAAAGGCGACTAGGGAATGGAGGCCCTATGTCTAAAAAGGCTCAACTCAGGGATTGGAGCCTTAATGTTGGCAAAAGGCGACTAGGGAATGGAGGCCCTATGTCTAAAACTCAACTCAGAGATTGGAGCCCTTATGTTGGTAAAAGACGACTAGGGAATGGAGGCCCTATGTCTAAAAACTCAACTCAGGGATTGGAGTCCTAATGCTGGTAAAAAGGCGACTAGCGAATGTAGGCCCTATGTCTAAAAACTCAACTCAGGTATTGGAGCCCTAATGTTGGAAAAGCATAAAAGATTGATATTGGGGATTCAAAACTATCATTTTTTTTTGAATTTTCTTCTTACTTCTCTTTTTTTTTTCAATTTTCATTTCTTTTTTTTTTTAGTAAAAACGCTGGAAAGAATTTGGAGGAAACTTCCCTTTTGGGTTGATTCCTTCCTGCAAAGCTGTTTCTAGCAGTTGCGCATTTCTTTTCCTTTTTGGTTGCACCTGCTTCTTGCACGGTTTCTTGGATTGCACCTGTTTCAATTTTTCAAACAAAGAACAATTGTTAGTTTGAAACGGTGGTTGGTTTTGTGGCCTTGATTAGTTATGATCACTCGATCCCGGCCCAACTTCTTTGATGAAGATCTCAACTGCAACTATTTGCTCCCTGAGGATCGATTCATTTCAGGCCCTGAAGAACCTCTGATTTTTCCATACTTTGCCATGATGGTTGGTCGGCGGAACTCAACTTTCAACTTTATTTCGCCTTCGTAGGCCTTTCCTTTCTGATTCTCTGTTTTTTTTCTTTTCTTTTCTTCGGAACGGGGAACTTTTTTCTCCTCAAACTTTGCTACAACGGCTAGTCGCGTGGGACTTAACCTTTTCCATCTTTATTTCGCCTTTGTAGGCCTTTCATTTCTGGCTTCCTTCTTCCAACTTCAATTTCAGAGCATTTGGGGCACCTTGGCTTTTCAAACCTTTGTCGAGACGGTTAGCCACGTGGGACTCAACCTTTTCAGCTTCGTTTGCCTTTATAGGCACTTCAATTTGATTTTCTCTTTCCAAGAGTTTTGATTTCGAAGCATCGGTCGCGGTGGCTAGTCGGGGTCAACTTGATGCCCCTGACGAGGCTGGGTGCCTTTTGCACATTAGCTCGTGTCAAACGAAAGCCCTGTAAATCAGTCTTGCCATCCCTTCTTTGTCTTAGTTTCGGAACAGTGTTAGACTGAAAGGGATTCAAAGAAAACAAACAATGGAATGGAGAATGAGTTTTAAAACAAGAAGTGTCCTTTTCGGGGAAAGGAAAGGACTTATCTGGAGTACATGCGGACTTCAATGAACATGACATGCCTTTTGGACTGGATGCCTGATCTGTGTAAACCGTCCGACTCTCAGAAATTCATCACTACTTTTGCTTCAAAAATTCGAGAAACCTTGCGAGGACTTTGTCGGCGCCGGTGGCTGTGAGGATCTTCTTTTCGATCAGTGGGGCCCTTTGTAGGTTTTCACTAGCTGACCTCTCTCATTTCTCTTCTCACCATCGCCTTATAGTGCCCGTGTGAGTTTTCACTAACAAGACTCTCTCATTTTGATTTTCTCTGCTTACCATCGCCTTACGGTGCCCGTGTGGGTTTTCACCAATAAGACTCTCTCATTTTATTCCTCTCATTTTGTTGTATCAGATCCATATAACTCTATCCTCCCATTTTTAACCTCTTTGCCGATTGATCAGAAGGACTTGAACAAGGTTCGGGGTAAAAGAATTTGGATAGAATTACAACTTTGGGAACCTTTTTGGCGGGATAATCGCCGAACCATTATATCACTTGCCCCAGTTTCACTTTTTGGTGGACTTTGGAGTTTTATTTTGGTGTGACTGAACCCCAGAGAGAGGCTGCCTACGTATCCTTTCGGAATCAAGTCGAACGTAGTTCAGGGAACTTTTGTTTTTGGTTTTCTTTTTTTCTTCTGTTTTGTTTTGTTTTCTTTTTCTTTTTCCTTTCCCTTTTTCCATTTTTTTTTCTTTTCATTTTCTTTGTCTTTTCTTCCTTTCCTTTTTTGTGTCTTTCTTTTTTTTTTCTTCTCTTTTTTTTTCTTTTTTTTTTCATTTCATTTTTCAATAACACTTTCAGATTCCAAAGAGGGTAATCAAAGAATGGGAGCCGGCTCAAAGGGTTTGCAAAGGGTTTATAGTGTTTGGGTAGCGAGAATGAAAGCCTTCGTCATCCCAACCGGAGAATATTAGAACTATATGGAGGATCCAACATAATACCTTTCCACTGCATTTGCATTGACAGTTGTTTCAGGGACATTTCCTTCGATGTGTCCCAAGTACAACGCACTCTTTTGGCAGTACTCTTGTTGTAATGTATGGACCTTTCCAATTCTGGAACCAATTTTCCTTCAGCTGTTCAAACTCTTTGTTTTATTTCCTCAAACTTATCTTCTTTGCATTTCGACTCTTGATTCATTATTTCGAAGTCTGATAGCGTTTTGGGATCTAGGCATGAAGTCCGCAAGCATGTCGTGTTATTGAAATCTGCATTTAACAGAACTGAAAAGAGAATAAGAAAAATTACAAGATTAAGAAAAGAGATATTCCTGGACAATGAAATATTAATTTCATTTGATTTTTGATTTTTTTTTGATTTTTTTTCCAGTTTTGAAGATAGAAGGGTTTACATCGGAAAGTAAGGCAATAAAGTAAAACATCCTGATCACACCCTGAGATAATCCGAACGCAGAAAGGATAACAAGACTGGCTACCGAGGCTCCCGTCTGATGGGGAACTTTCAGGCTTACCGTTTTTTGGCTTTTCTTCAGTTCCGGTCATGGATGCAATGACCTTCAGTGCCGGATCACATTCCTCAGCTTCACAAATCATTCCGACCACTGACCCGATGTTGTGGGCAGGCAACAAATTGTTCATCATATCAGGAGCATCTTCATTCCGAAAAATGATTCTTTCAGCTTCAATCAAATCCTCAACTGCCCTTTTGAGGGTCCAACAGTCCTCTGTACTGTGTCCCACTGCTCCAAAGTGGTATTCACATATAGCATCAGCTCGGTGCGAGGGGGACTCGGGGTTCGGCCGATTCGGGGCCACTGGCTGCAATAGATTTAGCTTGATTAGCTTTTGGAACAAGCTTGAATACGATTCACCAATAGGGGTGAACTGATTGTTTCTAAAAGGCTCTCTTGGGCGAGGATTGTATTGGGGATCATTTGGTTGGGGATTATATGGAGCTTGGTAATGATGGGCATTTCTGGGAGGTGGAGCTCGGTTTTGTGTATAATGTTGTGGCCGCGGGTAAGGTTGCGCATTCATCATTGTATAGGGAGGCGGTGCCACGGCATAAGCAACACCTGGAAGGGGATAATAGCGTGGTGGGACGATAGGAGGCACATATGATTGGCTGAATGACCCGCGGGCCCCCCTCGAGCTTGAAACCGTCATGACTCCCTCTTCAAACTCATTTCTGTTCATCAAACCCTCTAAACCATTCTGAGCAACCTGTGATGTGGCCTTAAAGGCAGCATGACTCAAGATTCGGCCTGTTTTTAGACCGTTTTCAACCATTTCCCCAATTTTGATAGCCTCAGCGAACGACTTACCCACAGCAGACATCATGTTCTGGAAGTAGTCAGCCTCTTGGGCCTGCAGAAAGACTGTGACCATTTCAA
>NC_031993.1:27990123-27990477 GCF_001879085.1 Nicotiana attenuata
CCTTAACCAACTTTTCAGTATGGACCTCTTTTCTTCATCTTTGTTTCTCTCTAATCACTCTTGATTTTTGTTTTGTTTTGGTTTTGCCGCTCTTTTATTTTGGTACTCTCTTTTTCTCCTTTGTTTGTCACTTTTTATTTATTGTCACTCTTTTTTTCACTATTTTTCTTTTTCTCTTTTTCACTCAATTTTTCTTTCTCTTTTTGTTTTCAAGTTTATTTTTCCACTCAATTAATTTTATGTCTATGATCAAAACCGATGGGGATTGCCTACGTATCATGACCCCGCATGAATCAGATCTTTGCGTAGTTCGGGAAGATAGAGCAAATAAACTATTTTTTTTTGAAGAAAATG
>NC_031993.1:27990676-28012202 GCF_001879085.1 Nicotiana attenuata
AAAGAAAATATTTTTGGATTTTGGATGTGACCTCTTAATTTTCGAAAGAGGGACCTTCTTTTAAAAAAATATTGAATTTCTGAGCTTTTATTTATTTACAAAAGTACTTCTAAAGAAAAAAAAGAATATTTTTGGACTTCAATTTTTTCCAATTTTTTTTTTTGACATTTATGAAAGAAAGAGTATTTTTTTTTTTGGATTTTTGTTTCTGATTTTTTNTTTTTGGATTTTTGTTTCTGATTTTTTTTGGATTTTTTTTGGAAAATTACTTCAAAATGAAAAAAAAACCCCCGTATTTTTGGATTTTGATTTTTATTGAATTTTTTTCGTATGAAAGACATTAGAAAGAAGGAAACCATTTTTTTTGGATTTTTTTGAAAATTGGGGTCGGAACCGATGAGGTTTGCCTACGTATCTCACATCCGGTGAGAATCAGACCCGCGTAGTTCAGTCAGATTTGACAAAACCGATTTTTCTTTTTCCTTGAAAACAATAAAATTCTCTTTTTATTTTTTTTTTCAAAATTTCGGCAGAGTTTCAGTATATTTTGGGACATTGGTTTTCAAAACAGGTAATTACCTCCCTTAGCCCTCACACTGCTATTTTCTTTTCCGAACTCTCTCCTTTTATTCAATAAGCCGGTCAACATAAAAATCTGAAGCAAATGAATGCACAAGTAGCAAGTAGGATGCATCAGGATGGTCTTTTCATTTCAGGTACACTTGTCCTAGACAGACCCAACCCCTGTGTTGAGTCTCCTAAGTCAAAAATGCACGTGATGCAAACAAATGTTCCTACTAAGGATCCGGCATGAGGCTTTGTTATACTAGATTTAAAACCTGGGTTTATTGTTCTAGACCTGGCTTACCCGAGTGGACAACTCGAGCCGAGGGGGGGCTGCGTACCGGTAACCAAAAGATCATCCGGCTTTGCAACTTGTCCGAACCTCGTTCTATTTGGGATACGACACTAACAGAAAGAAGTCACGACCAGCGTGCACTCCTCGGGAGAGAGAAGAGAGGGGTTTCGTAGCAGTTTATATATACAGTTCAGATAATATCAAAGCGGTAAAAACAACACTTAGCACATTAGGCCCAAACATGAACAAAATCAGATAATAAATAAAGACAAATATAACAATGTATTCTAAGCTCGAATTCTTAAACTCTGAACCGAAGTTCTGGGTTTGGATCCCCAGCAGAGTCGCTAGAGCTGTCACACCTCCTTTTTTACACACCACCCCGAAGGATAGTGTATAAGGGAGTTTTTCCAATTTAAGTGACATTATTCGAAATGGGATTATTTATTTGATTCAGAGTCGCCACTTGGGATAATTTATTTGGTGTCCCAAGCCGCCGGTTTATTTTGAATCCCAAATCGAGGAAAATTTCGACTTTACTTTTGAAGTCTGCGAACCAGAAATTCTGAATAAGGAATTCTGTTAACCCGAGGGAAGGTGTTAGGCACCCCCGGATTCCGTGGTTCTAGCACGGTCGCTTAAACTATTATAACTGGCCCATTATCTGATTTTAATACATGTTCTAGCCTATGGTGCAATTTTAAACTTTAACCGCTTTTATTCATTTTTTAAAGAAAATTGCAACGTCATTTAAAATATGTCTTGGACCACGTTACATAAATGCACCCGCAGTCCGCAACACATTTTATATAACATTGTTGGGATTTGGATTTGGGTCACATAAATGCGCACCCGAGTATAGGAAAGTAGATTATTAAATAACGCGCCTAAAAGCAACTACGCATTGTTAACTTTGCGAGGGCCATGTAAATTTGCTAAATGGCACGCCTCGAATTCTAAGGATTTTAAAAGAAATGATTAAGTGAGGGCCACGCATTTGAGATTTTATTTGGCGCGGCACACCTCAAGTCCATTTTTAAAGGATATTCAAACTAAAGTTCGGGGAGCCATAGACTATTGAGATTATCTAATATGGATCACCTCAATTTAATGATGGGGCTTAATTACTCAATGAAGTTAAAGATCCCCTATGGTCACTTAGTTAACAATCGAAAGCCACAAATGGGCTCCCCACGTGAAGTCCAAAACCAGGCAAGCTAGCGAAAGAACTGGGCATAACTGATTCGAAATTTCAGCCCAAATCATATTCAAAGGAAGCTGTCAGGCGTGGGCCCAGAAATGAGCCCAAATTCGAAACCTCAAACGTGTCTGAATGAGGGACTCAATATCGAGTCCCTACAGACCAATAACCAGCGAAATCCAACAAAAAAAAATCAATGGGCCAATACATGTGCAAACAACCTCTGGACTCATTTCACTTAGCAGCACGGCATTTTCACAAATGAAAGCACTGCAGATTAAAAAGCCATTGAAAATCCAAGTTTAACAATTAACTATAAGCCAGCTTTAGCTTCCCAATCTCAAAACTAAATTGAAATATAGACTTGAGGATTTAATCTCAAAATAGACTTCATATGAACAGAACCTTATTCAATAAACTAACAACCTATCATTTTTCACAGCCAACTTAAACATAAAATCTGCATTAGGGACACCGACTGATTTCAACAAAACCAATTTGTCAACTATCATGAACACTTTAACAAGTTTGGCATCTCATCAGACCATGATTCATTGCTTGAATCCTGATCCTTCAAATTACTAGACCTAAAGGAAGATGAAGAAGAACAAAACTGAGATTCCTACTATAGGAAGGCAAACATGCATTAGCATTGAGACACGTGAAGCAAAACTCAAGTCCATGTTACACCAAACTTAGAGCAAAACCTAAGCTAGTGCATATTTGATAACTATCAGATCTTGAATCAGCTATGTTTAGCAGAGTTTGGACCCAGATCTTGAAGCAAAAAACAAAAACAAATAACCACGTGGATACATATAACCTAAACTAGAAGCAACTTCATTTCTTCACAATGTTCAGAATACCATCACTTGGTCACAAGTTCAGGGGTAGGGGGGGATAGGAAGCATAACTCCCTAATAAAAAAAAGAAACAATCCAATAAATTACACACAGCCACAATCACTACTCGAAATTCTTCCATGCCAAAAGCTTTACATTGAATGAAAATGGAGGTGTGTACCTGATTACAACAGTAAACAAAGAAAATTATGAGCTTATGTGACAGCAGCAGCAGTAAACCAAAACAGTAGAACTCAACAGTAGCAAGCAAGGTCCCAGATTCGACCAAATACCCAGTGAAATCGACTCAAACACCAATGAAACAGTGAGAGAGATGAGATATGGGGGGTGGGGGGGGGGGCATTTGGACATATTTATATCAAGGCTCAAATCAGTTCCCACCCGTTGGATTCGCACAAAATGAACGGTCCAGATCGAAACTTAACCAAACAGGGTCGTTTGGTCTTCAATGGGGAAGGGACCGATTTTGGACGGGTTTTGGGCCGGGTATGGGGTAACTGACCGGGTATTTGGGTGTTCAATTGGGCTTGGGGTAATTCCAATTATTTTGGCCCAAAATCTGATTTTCTTGAAATCCTTTTTCTTTTCAAATTCTCCTTTTTAATTCTTTTTCTTTTCTTTTTCTCTCTCTTTTTTTTTTCAAATTTTCAAAATTCATTAACTACAAATTAAAACTAAAATCTATTTTAATTCTAAAACTAAATTAAGAAACTAATTGCTCTTTAGAAATTAATTAAGTCCTAGATTAAAAGAAAACTATAACAAATTCGAAAATTAAAAGGTTAAAATGCAAAATGAACTATTTTTGTTATTTTTCTTTCATTTTTGTAACATTAATCAAATAATTAACCTAAAAATATAAAATTGGATCCTAAATGCAAATGCAACATATATTTGTATTTTTATGAATAAAAATTAAACATTCACACATAAATGCAAACAAACAAGAAAATTATGCAATTAATTCCTAAAAACCAAATAATTAAAAGAAAAAAAATCCTAATTTTGAGAAATCTGTAGGAGTAATTCATGCGAGGCAAAAATTACGTGCTCACACCAGATGCCAAACTTGACTTCTCTCAAATTGGTTGAGTTCATCTTGCATTACATTCACCCAATATGTATCCTGCAATGCCTCAAAAACACTGTTAGGTTCAATAAGAGACAATAAAGCATCAAAAGCACATAGATTCTTTAATAAATATCTGGTTTTGATTCCAGAGGTTGAATAAGTGATTATGTTCCCAATGGGTTGAGATCTTTGATACTTGTAAGGTTTCACAACAAATTGATTTTCTCTGGATGTTCCTTCATTATTTTGTTGCTGAGTAACGAGTTCATGGATATGTTCCCTCGAGATTTGAGGATCAGTTCCTCTCCGGTCAATTTCCCTTATCAGGTTGCCCTGGGTAGAACGACCTATTCCATCAATTGTTTCTTCCTATGATGTTGTTTCAGGATGGATTGTGGTTTCATCATTTGAGTTTCTCATCAGCCCAGTCTCTTCATCCTCTTGTTCCTACCACTAAAAAAGAATGTTAATTTCATCAAAAAACATATACACTTTCTTCTACACACATAGTTCTTTTGTTGTATATCTTATATGCTTTACTATGTGAAGAATATCCCAAGAATTATCCCTTATCACTTATGGGACCCAAACTTTCTTAGAGAGTCTTTTCCATTATTATGGACAAAGCACTTGCATTCAAATGCCCTAAGATGTGATATATTTGGCTTTCTCCCTTTAAGTAACTCTTAATTAACTCAAAGGGATTTTTCTCAATAAGAGGTCTAGTCATGCATCTATTTATGATGTAGCATGCAGTGTTCACAGTTTTTGCCCAGCTCTGTTTTAAAAGGCAAATATTGGGACTCGCTCGGGGCTCGCCCCGGGGCAGAGCACTCGTAAAATGTCCCTGGTATTATGTGTGGGGATTAGTTTCGCCGCGGCCATCGAGGCTTACGCTCCGGACACGTTCAACGCTTAGCGTACTGGGCTCGCCTAATAGAACTTTATGCAATTGTATGTAATTAACCTTGTAAATCCTCAAATTTTCTTAATAAATTGTTGACTATTCAAAATTACTTCTTTCTTAATCATAAATCATTAAGTTGAGAGTATTTTATGTCATAATTAAAATAAAAATTATTGCACGTTATCCACTAAGACTGCTACGATAGTTAATTTTAAATAAATCTTTCATTTAAAAAGTATTTATTCTTTAATATATAATAGTCCGTAATTTTTTTATAATAATTTTTCTAAATATTATTTTTTCACGTTTACGAGATACAATACTTATTAATTTAATAGCTCAGGAAATGTAGCAATGTTCTTTGATTCCTGAAGGGAAGTGATCTTGCTTTCCCATGTGACTGGTTAAACCCTAGTTAGGATCTTCTCAACCCTTTCTTCTTCAAGGATAGTCCTTCCAAGATACTTTAGTTCATCTCTTGAATGGTTTCTCCATCTCTCATGGCAAAGTTTTCATATTGGAAAAACAACAATGTTCCTCTTGATCTTTTCACTAGAGTTGTTCTTTCATGGGCTACTTGCAGTGTGTCCCATATTTGTTTGGCAATGGAGCAGCCTTGGATTCTGCTGTACTCATCTGGATCAAGTCCACAAATAAGCCATTTCCTGGCTTTAGCATTTTTTCCCACTTCTTCAAGTTCTTAGCATTGCAGTCAGCTCTTGTCTTTGGAACATCCTCACCTTCAAAATTTTTCTTCAGTGCTGGTAGTGGACCATCAATGATTATATCTCATAGTTGGTAGTCTTCTGCCTGCATGTGATCTCTCATCCTTGTTTTCCACAATTAGTAGTTGTAACAACAAATTTTCACGTCAAGAAAAATAAATAATCAAGACTGAAAAATTGCGTAACAAATGTAGTATTTGATTTCAATAAATGAAAGTGTTATAATCTCTATGGTATTCCTCTGATTCTTCAAGAATGTAAAATATCTTAATGAGCTTGACTTTGATTTGATTCAAGGGCTTGTAAAGCTTGATCTTGAATCTCCTTCTTGAACATGAATTTGGATTTGATCACGAACAAGTAATTTGATCTTGAACGCCTTGGTATTTGATTTGGCTTCGTTCTCGAACTTGAACTTGTAGCTTGAGTGCTTGAGTGCTTGAACTTGTAGAGAAATCTGCGGTGTTTGATCCACGAGCTCTCTGCTTACTTCTTGTTATCACTTCTGGTGTCTTCTAGCTTTATGAATACCTCTATTTATAATTGTAAGGAGTGATGTGGCTCTGCGATTTGATTGGTCTGTTTGAACTGACCAATACCATCCAGACACTTGGCATGATTTAGTTGGCTCATTCATTTGGCTCGGATTGCCACATTACTTGACACATGGCATGATTTCATTGGCTCATTTACACGTCTTGGATTGCCACATCACTTGACACATGGCACGATTTCATTGGCTCATTTATTTGTCTTGGATTGCCACGTCACTTGACATGTGCCATGAGCCTGGGCTTTAAGATGGGCTAATAGCCATTTGGATCTTGGGCTAATGAAGTGGGCTTATCATTTAATCCGTAGTCCAATTAAATGGATTAGCCCAACACATCTTGGATTTAAATAACTAGCCCAACTTACTAGCCACAATATTTGTTTGGACTAATGTCTTCAATTTAATATGGTCCAAATTATTTTATGAATTTAAATCCAACAAAATTTAAATGCTTATAAATGCCCCCTACTTCAAGACTCATCGCAGTTGGCCTTTGAAGATCAGTCTTGAAGTACCAATGGCGTTCATCCATTTAAGAGAAAAATCTAATGAAACTTTGTCAATGCTGCCTAAGTCCATAAGATTAGACACGTCAATTTCCTTCTAAAGTATACAATATAATTTGTTTGTCATTTGCTAGTGGCTTTAACTTTTCAATTCATACTTAAACAATTAAATAATAATGTTAAAGCTATGAATCTTGAACAAACCAGTAAGTTTACCCACCATCAGTTGTATATGGCATTTGAACACCATATTCTATGCAAGATCGCGTCATTTTCTCATTATTAGTTTGCAACGAATTTATGTTGTTTCCTGATCTTGCGTGATTCGGCGAGCATGTGGTTTAATGAGGAGACTAAGTATTTGAATTTAGATCACCTAACCGTCTTTAAGTAGATCACCCAGTCCCTCTTTATCTAGTTCTTTTTGTTGGAAACGGATAACTCCCCATGCAACTGCCCTCCTATTTTTTTTAGGAGATAATATCTTATTCTGTTGAAGAGATTATAGTCATTGCACATCTTAATGGATTAGGAGAACTCCTTTGGGCATCCACTACAACATAATACATGTATAGCTACGAAGTATATCGTAAATATAAAAATTTCCGTGGCTAAACACTTTAGCTACAATATTTTTTTCCTGTAGCATCCGTAGCAAAATGTAGCGTAACTAAAAGTTAGCTACAAACTTTAATATTTCATAACTAAGCTGTAGTACATACTGCTACAAGAATTTTTATGATGTGGCTATATTGATAAAACTTTTGCCACGAAAAATTTATATTTGTAGCTAATGTGTTTATTCTTTTGCTACAACAAACCAACTTTGTAGCTATCTTTTGTACTTTAGCCACAAAGGGATATATTATGGCAAAAGCTGTAATTTATTTTGCTACAAAAAATTTAGCATGTAACAATGGTTACACACTAGCCACGTAGTAGAGCATTTATGTTTAGCTTCAAATTCAAAATTTTGTAGCTATAAATCGTCACCAATATCCATGATTAAATTTTTTTAATATATTTTATTTTCTTTCTAAATTTTCTATTACATTTTAAATTAGTGATGAAAAATTAATTAACGACAATAAATGCTTCAGTCGCTTATTTATTTTGTAAGAATAGAAACATAATAAGCTCTGGATATCACTTACTTCATACAAACTGATACATGAATAATTCTAAAGGTTAATTCTAAAATATGCAATTATATATTTAAAGTTCATGCATCCTCAATATACATACATGATTCAACTCTTCTACAAGAGACATAATAAAGTTTGTAGAATAAAAACTAGCTATTGGGAGGCTAAACAATAAGATGAACTCAAATTAAAATTCTTGTCAAACTAAAATAATAGTACAAACTATGTACATTGGGTTAGATTTTTTTTCTTTAATCTATAAAATTCCAGGGGGCATCCACATTAAAAATTCTAAGTATTGATTTGGGAATTGAAAATGTTGCTGCTCCGATTGCATTCAAGAAAGAAATAGCTTCGGTCCTTGCATTGAAGAATTTAAATGCACCCTGTAAATTCAAAAGAAATAATAATTAGCACAAAAAGAATGAGCAAACCCAAGGAAAACTATAATACAAAGATCCAAGTTTAATTTATAAAAATGTTAATAAAATGTCAAAAAGACAAAAATTATGTCATGATAATTTTTTTACAAGAATTTTTAACAAATAACAAAATAGAAATACTTAAAGAACAACACAAGCACACAAACTTGTACACCTTTTAGAAAACTTCTTAAGAGATCTTCATCCCAACATTACAACCTTGTAATTTTCAAGTTCTCACGCAATACTAATAAAATATAAGACATAATATTTATTAAAATATTGGGATAACCCGTAAAATTTAACGATGATTGAATAAGAAAATGGGGAAAGCTGAGGAAGGGGTGGCGGCTGAGAGGGAGAGGAGGTGAGGTTAAGCTTAGGTTTTGGTTTGCTTTGCCGTAGCTTACCTTTTCTTATATAGTACTATTTTTGCTTTCTTTTACTTGTTACTTAAATAAAAAATTAGTACGTACTATTTTTTGGTGCTGTAATACAAATGTATAAATGCAAATAAATTAAACAACAAATATATAAAAGAAAAATAACTATGTCATAAAAAATAAATATATAACTTACATTAAGTAAATTAAGAAAAAATCAACTATTTGCATAAAATAAAAATATTTGTGCACAATTTTTTGTCATATGTGATTTTACTTTTAGATTTTTTATAACCTTATATTTCAATTATAATAGCTTCTTAAATTAGCGTTTAATTATATTTATGATAATTATTAAGGTATCAAAATAGTATTAGACCATTACATTAATAAATTTAAAAATTTATTTAAACTGAATTTTAATTTAATTAATCTGAAGTATGATATACTAGTTAGTTTTATTTTACACTCTTATATTAACCATATTAAATTCTTAACCTTTTTGAAATAAATTAATAGTAACAGAAATATTTAAGTGTTATAAAAATATAACATACTAGTCACAATAGAGATACGATTCCCTTCTGAATCACATTAAATTCTCAATTCTTAGATTTAATATATAATTTGATTTATGATAACTATAAGTTGTTAAGATAGTAAAACACCATATCATTATAGCATATTTTATTATCTAAAATTATAGACTCGTATATCGGCCATATTAAATTCTTAACAACTTGAAATAGAATTAATAATATTAAAATTATGTAAGTGTTATTAAATAATAGTCATNTTATATATATATATAATTATTAAGTTATTGACATAGTAATGTACCATATCATTATTATTGTATAGATTAATATATAATTTGCTATAAAATGTAAGTGGTATAAGATTATAGTTGTTTAAATTCTATTATAAAAATGGTTATTTACTCATTAATTTGATATAATTCTATTATTTTTAGTTATAAATAGAACCCATAACTAATAACAAAAATAATAAATCCAGTGTAATTCAATAAGTGGAGTATCATGAGGATAATATGTCCACATATCTTACCACTACCTTGTGAAGGTAGCGATGTTGTTTACGATAAACCATCGGCTCAAAGAACAACGAAAAGAAAACCTACACCTATTTAATAAGAAATATAATATAATTAGTTTTCAATGAACATAAATGCTAACCATTTAAATTTGATATGTATCTAGATATATGCTATCTATGTAATTGTTAAACTAACTATGTTTTAAATAATTTAAAGCAAAAATAATTTATTTAGCTACACGATTTTATTTTAAATAATTTTATGTGACTAAAATATTACCATTGGTATAACAATACGTTTCAACTCGTAGCAAAAAACTAATATTAGCTAAGAAATTTTATTATAGCAATAATTTTTGTCATGACAAATACCTGTAGCTATTAAACCAATTGTTGTCACGGTATCTTAATACTCGAAGCAAAAAATATTTATTTAGCTACCATATTTGTTTTAAGTATCTTATTGTGGCAAAAAAGTTACTATTGCTACAGTACATTTCAACTCGTAGCAAAAAACTAATATTAGCTAAGAAATTTTATTATAGCAACAATTTTGTCATGACAAATAACTGTAGCTATTAAACCAATTGTTGCCGCGGTATCTTAGTACTTGAAGCATAAAATATTTATTTAGCTACCATATTTGTTTAAGTATCATGTTGTGGCTAAAAAGTTACTATTGTTATAGTACGTTTCAGCTCGTAGCAAAAAACTAATATTAGCTACGAAATTTTATTATAGAAATAATTTTGTGGCTATATCATTTAACAATTGCCATTTTTTTTATAATCTGAAGCAAAAATATTTATTTAGCTACAATGTTTTGCTTCAAATAGTCTATTATAGCTAAAAAGATTACTATTGCTACAGTAACTTTTATCATGTGGCAAAAAATTATGTTTAGCTACGAAATTTTATTGTAGCAATAAATTTGTAGCTATTTAGGTAATTATTGCCGCGATTGTTATCAATTATAGCAAAAATGAGGAATTAGCTTTGCCAATTTAATTTTTGTAGCTAAGAAATTTTATAAATTTGTAAATAGCTATGGAATTCAAATTTTTGTGGCTATTATTAGGTACTAGCCACGATTTTTAAATCTATAGCTAACATTTCGTAGCTATATATGCATAATGTTGTAGTGATCTATATAAGAGTCAAGTCCCTTCAAACTCATAGCGCATCCCAATCTTTCTGCGGGTTCTACTCACTGTCTTTTTTTTTCCTTGACGATGTCATAAGTTTGAGTTCATCTTCACAATTTGCAGGTTCACTCCTTTGAACTAGGAAAATTTATTTATTAGTTTTCCATGTAAGACTTCTTGATTTCTCTTTTGTCTTGTATGGATTTTCCCTTTCATTATTGTTTGCAGGAAGCTTCTTTGGTGGAATTTGCTGCACTTTTGCATGCTGCATTTATCTTTGAAATTTGGAAAGAAATTTAATCCCTTCCCATCTCTTGTATTTCTTTTGTTCTCTCTTTGTTGCCATTTCTTTTCAGGTTCAAAGGAGGAAACAACAGTTATTATATAAGTTCTTTGAATTACTTCATCCCGTTTGAGGCGAAAATTATTTTACCTTGGCCAAGGCCAAAATTTTGCGATGTCTCAAGTAGAAGAATTTACAATGTCCGAGACAAAGATCATTACACCATTTAAGTCGAAGACTATACATTGCCTGATATATGTGAAGACTATTACACCGTCTAACTCAAAGACTTTACTTTGTCCCACGCGAAAATCATCACATTGTCTAAGCTAAAGACTTTACTTCATCCGAGGCAAAGACCATTACACCGTCCGAGCCAAAAATTTACTTTGTCTGAGGTGAAGGCTAGTATACCGCCTGAGCCAAAGATTTTACTTTGTCTTAGGTGAAGTTCATTACACGTCAAGAAATTGACTTTATCTTGTTTGAAGATTTAACTTCATTTTATCTGAGGCATAGACCATTACACCGTCTAAGCCAAAGATTTTACTTTATCTTAGGCAAAGATCATTACACTGTCTAAGCCAAAGATTTATTGTCTGAAGCAAAGACCATTACACCATCTGAGCTAAAGACTTCATTTATTTGAAGCGAAGAACATTACACCGTCTAAGCTAATGACTTCATCTTGTTTGAAGATTTAACTTCATTTTATCTGAGGCATAGACCATTACACCGTCTAAGCCAAAGATTTCATTTTATTTAAAAACTTGACTTTCTTTATCTATGGCAAAGACCATTACATCATCTAAGCCAAAGACTTTACTTTTATCTGAGGCAAAGACCATTACACCGTTTGAGCCAAAGATTTATTTTGTCTGAAGCGAAGATCATATATTGCACCGTCTGAGCTAAAGACTTCATTTTATTTGAAACTCGACTTTCTTTATCTATGGCAAAGACCATTACATCATCTAAGCCAAAGACTTTACTTTTTATCTGAGGCAAAGACCATTACACTGTCTGAGCCAAAGATTTATTTTGCATAGGCGAAGACAACCATCCAAGTTGAAGACTTTACTTTGTCCGAGACTAAGACCATTACACCGTCTAAGCTGAAGACTATACTTTGTCCAAGGCGAAGATAACCCTCTAGGCTGAAGACTTTACTTTGTCCGAGGATATCACCGTTACACCGTCTAAGCTGAAGACTATACTTTGTCCAAGGCGAAGACAACCCTCTAAGTTGAAGACTTTACTTTGTCCGAGGATAATACCATTACACCGTCTAAGCTGAAGACTATATTTTGTCCAAGACGAAGACCAGCAAAGTCCATTATACAGTCTAACTTGAAGATTTTACTTCACCACCAAAAGACTTGACCTTTCGGCGCAAAGGAATGAAAACTCGTCCTCATTTCGAGATACATGAATCAAAGATTGTATGAACATTGATTTATTTTTTTCAAAAAGCTGACCACCAAGAATATCTCTTCAACTTCAATCTTCACAGGTAATTTTATGATCTCCTTTATATAGATATGTTTCTCCTTTTCTTTTTTTGCAGGTAGAAGAAGAAATCAATTTCAAAGATACTACTTTAGTAAAGATAACCTCACAGTCGAAGAATCTTTTTTTCTGCAACATAAATCAAGTCATGCAAGCCAACATTTCAAATACTTCCAGTTTAAGAGTTGAAGATATATTAAAACCTTCCTTCAAATAATTCAAGATATAAATATTTAAAGTTGGTGCAGACTATATCAAAGGCTTTTACCATACACTTGGAGATATACTGAAGCTTCCAACTAAAGAATTGAAGGCTATATCAATTTGAAGACTTCAAGACTATTATGGGGGCTTCTTATTGGCTTTCAATTGAAAAATTAGCGCTTGGAAGAATTAAACTTACACGTTTCAACTTGAAGACATGGCAGGCTTGAAGGCTTCTACTTGAAGACTTGACAGATTTAAAGACTTCGACTTGAAGATTTAGTGAATTTGAAGACTTTAACTTGTGATTCAACTAGAAGGTTAAAGTATAAGAGTTAAACTTGAAGATGTAGCCACTTTGAAGAATTCAACTTGAAGACTTGGACTTGAAGATTTAGTGAATTTGAAGACTTTAACTTGTGATTCAACTAGAAGGTTAAAGTATAAGAGTTAAACTTGAAGATGTAGCCACTTTGAAGAATTCAACTTGAAGACGTGGCAGACTTGGATAGTTGAAGACTTAGAGGACTAGAAGAATTTAACTCAACTTCAACTTGAAGATTTAGCATGCAGAGTCTTCAAATCAATGATATAGAAAATATGAAGAATTCAACTTGGCGATTTGGCAAACTTGAAGAATTCAGCTAAAAGACATGAAGGTCTCGAAAACTTTGCAGCCTGCTAAAGACTATAATTGTCTTGAAGATACCAATCTGGGTGAAGAGGATCAAGTCATTCTGCAGTTTATAACAAGTGAACTTCTTTGTTTTTAATACTTTATGGATTTGATGACTTGGCGCACTTGAATACTGCAACTTTAAGACCTAGCAGGCTTAAATACTTCAAATTGATGATGTAATAGACTTGACAAAATCAACTTGACTTATAATTGGAGCCTTCAACTTGAATATTTAGCCTCTTATTAAAGAAACTACAATCATTCCATCAAAGACATCAATTTGACATGGAGGGCTTGCCCCCATTGACCCATCAAGATAAGACAGAGAGTTCAACGAAAGAATACATGTACACCTAATTTTCAAGTGTCAATCAAGTGAATTATATTCCATCGTACCTCATTTGAATAATGCCTTGGGTAATACATATTTTTGAACTCATATGACTGAACTTATAATGAAACTCTAAGCTACCTACGTACCTCGGTGAAGAGGATCAAGTCGTTCCGTAGTTCGAAATGGGTGCGTTTTTTTTATGTCCTATCTTTTGCCTAGGCCGCCTCTTTGGAAATTTTCAACCTAGCAGACTTTTTTTTTGGTGTGGGTGTCCTAACTTTTGCCTAAGCCGCCTCTTTCGAGGTTTTCAACTAGCGGACTTTTTTTTGGCCGTGCACAATTTATACTCTTGCGGGCCAGGAGTAACATGCAGTTTATGCTCATGCGTTAAGGAGAATATTTGTTTTCTTCAAGGAAAGTATCTTTTCATGAATTTCCCGTTGATGGGGCCAATCCGCAAACCTTCTGAGTTAACTATCTTGTAAGCGCCACTTGAGTATACCTCTTGTACGATATATGGTCCATCCCACTTAGCAGAGAATTTTCCCCTAGATCGACGAGAGGTAATAATAGGCCTTTCGACCACAAGAACCTGGTCACCCACTTGGAAAGATCTAAGGCGTACCCTTTTGTTCAAAGATCGAGACAGGCGAGCTTGATAACATTCAAGGCTTTGTTGAGCTTCTAGCCTCTTTTCATCAAGAGATTCCAATTCTTCAAGGCGTAACCGAGCATTTTCTTCATCAGCGAGTCCTTCTTGAATGGCAAGCCGCAACGATGGGATTTGACGCTCAAGTGGAAGGACCGCTTCAACTCCATAAACAAGTGAATAAGGAGTCGCTTGCTTTGGTTCCGTCCTTTCATGCCAATCTCTCTTAGACTTAGAGACAACCTTTTTCAACAAGTTGCAGAGCGTCTTATTAAATGCTTCAGCAAGTCCATTGGCAGCAGCATAATACATGGAGGAATTGTGTTGCTTGAAGCCAAAAAGATCGCATATTTTATTCATCAACTTGTTATCAAATGACTTACCATTGTCTGTCAATATATATTGAGGAATGCCAAAGCGATAGATAATATTGACTCGGATGAAGTTAGCCACATTTTCCTTCTTTACTTCTTTAAGAGAAACAACTTCAGCCCACTTCGAGAAGTAATCAGTTGCGGCCAAAATGTATAGATGTCCACCAGAAGACTTTGGCAATGGACCAACAACATCCAAACCCCAAGCATCAAATGGCCAAGAAACAACAGTTGGGTGTAATACTTCAGGTGGTTGATGTATGAAGTTAGCATGGAATTGGCAAGCTTTACACCTCCGAGCATAATCTAAACAATCTTTCACCATGGTTGGCCAATAATACCCCATTCTTTTTATGCGGAAATGAAGTTTTGGCCCAGATTGATGCGCACCACATACTCCAGAGTGTGCTTCTTGCAAGGCTTGAAGGGATTCGTCAGTCCCCAAACAACGTAGGAGCACTCCATCAAGTGATCGTCTGTAGAGTGTATTCTTGTATTAAAGAAAACGAGGGGCTCTCCTTCGGATTTCCGTTTTCCTTCGAGGATTTTCTGGCAATATACCGTAACAAAGATAATCGATTAATGGTTGTCGCCAGTCTTCAATTTCAACCTCAAGAACGGAAGCAATATGCTCAACTTCGCTTTCTTCTTCCTACTAGTCATTTGGTGGAGGAACTACCCATCTTTGGCAAACAGCGACTTGTGTCTGATCAGGCAAAGATAATGTAGAAGCTAAGGCTGCTAATGCATCAGCTCTCTTATTTTCCTTTCTTGACACGTGCTGAATAGTTACCTCTCCAAGCCAACTTTCCAATCTTTGAGCATATTTGTGATATGGCACCAACTCTGGCTTCTTGACCTCATAGCTACCCAAAATCTGATTGATCACTAACTTGGAATCTCCAAAAACTTGTAATTGCAATTGTTTAAGCAAGTGTGAGCGCTTGATATTCAACAACATTATTGGAGCACCGTTGTGTCAGAGTGAAAGAATAGGGCAAAACTTCTCCTTGAGAAGTGATAAACACTATTCCAGCGCCAGCTCCTTCACGATGTGCAGCGCCATCAAAATACATCTTCCAAGGAGGCTGAATTTTTATGACTATTGCATTTTCATCAGGCAATTCGTCATACAACTCCCAATCATCTGGAATCGGATGGTCAGCTAGGAAGTCTGCTAATGCTTGTCCTTTTACTACCTTTTAAGGAACATACACAATTTCAAATCCTCGCTAATCGATCACTTAGGACTGGTTTAGACATGACAAACTTGATAGGGTTCGCTCTTGAGACGAGTCGCACAATGTGAGCTTGGAAGTAATGCTTCAGCTTTTGAATAGAGAAGACAAGTGCCAAACATAACTTCTCAATAGGCTAATACTTGAGCTCATTTGGCGTCATCATCCTACTCAAGTAATAAAGCACATTTTCACTTCAACGGATTCATTCTGAGTTGGTATCTCCGAAGCCGTTCAAATACCGTCCTCAAATCTTGCAAGTGACCATCTTTCTTCCTTGACTTTACCACCAAGTCGTCAACATAACACTCCACATTTATTCTTCAAACCAAAAGGCATTACCTTGTAGCAGTATATACCTTTAGGGGTGTGAAAGGCAGTAAGTTCTTCGTCCTTCGGTGCCATGCGAATTTGATTATATCCAGATGAATCATCCATGAAAGACATCGCCTTGTATCCAGTTGTTGCATTAATCACGAGCTCAAGGATAGGAAGAGGAAATTCATCCTTAGGACAAGCGTTATTTAGGTCTCTAAAGTCAACACAAACTCGGATTTGGCCATTCTTCTTTCTTATAGGGACGATGCTTGAAATCCATGTAGGATATTTAACTTCACGAACAAAACCAGCCTCAATAAGCTTGTTAACTTCGGTTTCAATCAAGGGAACCAGTTCAGGTCTGAAGCGACGTTGTGCTTGCTTTACAAGACGAGCACCTCGTTTGACAGCAAGATGATGAACAACAACCTTGGGGTCTAAACCTGGCATTTCTTTGTAGCTCCAAGCAAATACGTCTTTGAACTCCTTAAGTAGCTCAATATATTTGCTCTCTTCATCACCAGTTAGAGAGGCACTTATATATGTGGGCTTTGTATCTTCAACTACTCCGAGATTGACTTCTTTTAGTGCATCAACCGTTGTATTCACCCCTTCTTCAAGCTCTGGTGGTGCATCTTTAGCGTCTTCATCCTCTTAAGGATCACCATCATTGAAAGATATCTGATGACATACATGAATATCAAGGCACTTTTCCTCAACTTCCGTATAAGATGAAGCATTTTGTTCATCATGAATGGTGATATGATATGATGACCCCACACTTTCTTCATCTTCCTCCCGTTCCTTAGTGTGGACTATAGTATGAGCTTTTGCTTTGAGGACCTCTTCGCTCGAAACTACAAGTTTGGTCTCTCGCCTCATTCTGGAAGGAATCAGACTTGGGCAGTCTGTGGTCAAAATCTCCTTTTTCGCGATGATAGGTGCTCCAATCCTTCTATCACTTCGATGACGCTTGTTTTCCTTCTTCAGTGGTCCTAACCTATCAAATACTGAGGTCCTTGGCTTCGTAAGTCGATCAAACACAGAAGGCTTCTTATTAAGCATCGTAGACACTTCTTTAGCAGTAATGTAGTTACAACTCGTCCTCTTAATGGAGATACGGATTGGCGGGGGTTGTTTGTAACCTAATCCTTCACGTGATTGCTTCAGTGGGTACCCTTTCTCCATCATCATCTTTTGAGTAGGGTTTGAAGCTTTAGGCGGGAGCTTTCCCAACTTGGATGGTTCGTTGGGATCATATCCAGCTTTTGCTAACAACTTGTAGGCGTTTGGCTCAAAGCCCTCATCTGTGCGCTTTGCAGGAAGTGCTAGATTTAGAAGCGAATTGTGGCTTGATGATTTGACAAAACCTTTAAGAAACTTTGTAGACGACTTAATTGCATCCATTCGCTTGATTGGAAGGGTCAAGTCTCCTAACACCTTACCTTGTAGCTCAGAAGATGGATTTTCGACCTTCCTTGCCTTTGGGACATGACGAAGAACAGGAGTCACTTTCTTACTTGAAGATGCCTCATTCATCTTGTTCCTATCATGAAGCACCTGATCTTTTTCAACTGTAATCTTTTCCTTGCTAGTTGTGACATCAACCTTCTTTATAACACTTTTGGTCAACATCACATCATCAACCTTAACCTCCTTTGAGACGTAATTCTTTAAGTAGAATTTTGCATCGGTAAAGTATGATTCAGCCTCGGTAAAGGGCTTATCATCAGCAACTATCTTCTTTTCGACCCCACCTTCGACCCCACCTTCGCAGTATTTCAAGCACTGATGGTAGGTGGATGAAACCACTTTGTTCTCGTGTATCCATGGCCTTCCTAACAAGATATTATATGAGGTTTTTGCATCAATCACGTGCATCCATGCGCTTGAATGAAAATCTCCCATATTTATTTCCAATTTGATAGCCCCTATAGCTCTTTGCCCCCTTGATTGAACCCTTGAATCATCAAACGACTTTCACATAGTTCATCCATCGGTATGCCAAGCTCTTTGACAGTACGAATTGGGAGAATATTGACGCCAGACCCATCATCGATCAAGATTCTACTTATTCTCTGTTCTCGCACAAAGCCAACCATAAATAGGGGCTATTATGGTGTGTTTCACCAAGCAAAAGATCATCATTAGTAAATGTGATTTTTGCATCACAAATGTCCACTTCTTCAGAATTCCCAATGAGTTTTTCAGGCAAGAGAGGTGGCAGCAATGATGGATCCTCCTTCTTCGTCTCTTCTTCATCTATCTTACAACATGAGGCCTTGATATATTCACAGGAAGTTCGCGGGTGTAACCAGCTTGGCAGGAATTCCTCCAATGTCACTGGACGACGTAGCCTTTGATAGTGATTCTCCGCTATTTTTGCTTTCTTCCAGTTCTTCTTTATCATTTTCTTCTTGGGTCTTTTCACCATTTTTACCCTAGTCAATTGCTTATTTGACTCCCTTTGTGAATTTGTCTTGCAGCATCTCCGCCGAGTCACAAGAATTCAACCTTCATCATTAGTTTGATCATCACGTGATCCACCTTTATCTCTAGATCTTGCCTCCACTATTAGTTTATACGCCATAGGGAGAAGCAATGGTTTTCTCACATCGATAGGTTCAAAGTCACCAAATTTAATCATATTTGGTGATGATGCAGTTTGGATGCCATCACATTCATGTACTTCGACAAAATTGCAAAGGACAATGGGATCAAGTGAACCAAAAACGAAAGAGACATTTGAAATGCTTGTTGTCCCAACAAGTTTGCTTTGTTCCTAGAGACAGGTCCTACACTTTCCATAGTAGCATCCAGCAAGTTTTCCACATCAGATGAAAACTTGGAATCCATAGCCTTAGCAGTAGTGAGTTTGAAGTTGATCTTCTTAGGAGCCATTTCTGTGTTCTTGAAATTTGGTAATTTGAAGAGATGAGAGGTAGAGATTGTCCCACTGGGCGTGCCAGAAATTTGTAACAACAAATTTTCGCGTCGAGAAAAATAAATAATCAAGACTGCAAAATTGCGTAACAAATGTAGTATTTGATTTCAATAAATGAAAGTGTTACAATCTATATGGTATTCCTCTGATTCTTCAAGAATGTAAAGTATCTTAATGAGCTCGACTTTGATTTGATTCAAGGGCTTGTAAAGCTTGATCTTGAATCTCCTTCTTGAACTTGAATTTGGATTTGATCACGAACAAGTAATTTGAACTTGAACGCCTTGGTATTTGATTTGGCTTCGTTCTCGAACTAGAACTTGTAGCTTGAGTGCTTGAACTTGTAGCTTGTAGTGAAATCTGCGGTGTTTGATCCACGAGCTCTCTGCTTACTTCTTGTTATCACTTCCGGTGTCTTCTAGCTTTATGAAGACCTCTATTTATAGTTGTAGGGAGTGATGTGGCTCTGCGATTTGATTGGTCCGTTTGAACTGACCAATACCATCCAGACACTTGGCATGATTTAGTTGGCTCATTCATTTGGCTCGGATTGCCACATTACTTGACACATGGCATGATTACATTGGCTCATTTGCTTGTCTTGGATTACCACATCACTTGACACATGGCACGATTTCATTGTCTCATTTATTTGTCTTGGATTGCCACGTCACTTGACATGTGCCATGAGCCTGGGCTTTAAGATGGGCTAATAGCCATTTGGACCTTGGGCTAATGAAGTGGGCTTATCATTTAATCCGTAGTCCAATTAAATGGATTAGCCCAACACATATATTGGATTGAAATAACTAGCCCAATTTACTAGTCACAATATTTTTTTGGACTAATGTCTTCAATTTAATATGGTCCAAATTATTTTATGAATTTAAATCCAACAAAATTTAAATGCTTACAGTTGTATTGACCACTGAAGAGTGGTGACCTCAGATTGCCCTTCCCAATTTCTTGGTGGTGCACTCATCTTGATCTTTTCCTAAGGTGTTAGCCTCTTCAAGGATAACCTTTTCTGATACTAACTGATATTTTATACTTTAATAACATATAAGAAGGGGGGAGGGGACGGTAATTTGTGTGGTACCCAATTTGTCGAATAAGTAATGCAAAAAATAAAGAACACAAGTATTTTACGTGAAAAATACCCGGCTCAAAAGATGAAAAAATTATAACCTACTTCCAAGTAGGATTTTCCCCAAAACTTCACTACAACTCTGAGCCAGCATTTTTACAACCCTCTTATAAACCTAATGATTAAACACCAATCCTTGTAGCAACAAGCCACATGCTGTTGCGACTATTTCAAGTCAACTCTAACTTGAACGATACAACTCATGTACCTAGTACAAATGCTTCCAAGAAGAGTTGAAAGGTACAACTCAAAAGCTCCTACTATAATGAAACTAGAATTTAAGACAGACACATGGAATTGGTTCTTCAATCTGGTTCATGTAGCTTCGGGTTCGCACTTTTGAAACTCACGTGAAATGCTCACAAAACACCTTGCTATTTTGCTCTCAATTCTTACTTTTATATATATATATATATATATATATATATATATATAGAGAGAGAGAGAGAGAGAGAGAGAGAGAGTTAGTAGAATAAGGATTAGCTAGAAACCTGATACTTTACTCTTCCTTGGTGGAAGTGTTTTAGTTATCTTCAACTTCTAACTCTTTCCTTATCTTGGATAGAGTTCTCCTCAAGTAAGGAGTCCTACTCCTTATGAATTATGCAATCTTTTCGTTCAGAGAATATAAAAAATAACCACTTATAATTATCCCTTGCACGTGCATGCCTATTGTTTGAATCTGACTGTGACATGTGTACACTGTCCATGGACCTGGTTCATGCATGTGTTCCTTTGTCAATCATCAAAACCAAAACAGCTTAGGTCAACATGTTCAAACACAAATTTTTGTAACTTACTGTAAAACAATCTCAAAAAGTCATTGTTGGACCTTAGAAAGTGTTGAAGAAGACAAAGTAGGTCTTTTTAATTTAGTGTTATTTGACTAAATTGGTTATTGAGAATTGGTAATTGGAAGCTTTGTTTTAAATTTGAGATTATTTGGAGCAGATTTAGGGGAGGGGGGGGGGGGGTTGGGTATCGAATTTGTAAATTAACAAAATTTAGTA
>NC_031993.1:28012222-28026760 GCF_001879085.1 Nicotiana attenuata
GGGTTGATCGAATTTGAAATTACAAATTTGAAGAATACTTTGTTAAAACAATCCAAAACATATGTCTATGGGTAGACTTTGATGAACAGCTTAATAGATAGGTAGATTAAATGTAGCATCAACTCTATAGAGAATTCATGAAGAGCAAAAGTATAACAATCGGGTAGACTTCGATGAACAACTTAACATATAGGTAGAGTAATAATGGCATCAACTCTACCAATTCAATAGAGAAATCATGAAGAGCAAAAGTAAGACAATCAAGTAGACTTCGATGAAGCCGGTAGAGAAACCTCTGAAGCGTTATATGCAGGTCCGGGGGCTATTTTTTAAATATCACTAATGTTGGGGATATTCGGCTATAACAAGCCCCTTGCGGCGCCATTCCTATCAATCTCCCTCTATTCTCTATGATTCAACATGAGGGTCCTTTTCCTTTTGTGCTAATTAATACTCTCTCCGTTTCACAAAAAAAAGTATACCTATTTCCTTTAGTCAATTTAAAATAATATGAGCCTTTTTCTAAATTTAGGAAACAATTCAACATTAAAAATTTCTTTTTATCCTTAATGAGATGATTTAAAGCCACACAAATATTTATTAATTTTTTTAGACCACAAGTTACAAAAGTCTTATATTTTTTCTTAAACTTCATGCCTAGTCAATACTCCCAGTAAAATACTAATTTTAATAGTTTATTAGCTAATAGTTTTTAGGAATAATTTTAGAGACCTCCCTTCATGTTTGACTTTATTACACTAATATCCCTTGTGGTTTAAATATTACGCTTACCTCTCTTATTTCATATTTGATGTAACAAAACTATTATTTGGACAAGTTTACCCTTATTTTGTTATTTATATTTCTTCCTATTTTATGTAAGAAAACTAACTTGTTCTATTTAATTTTTATTTTGATTCATACATTTAATGTGTCCATGCAACAAAACTTCTATAAAGTACCTTCCTTCTTTGATGTTTTGTGCAAAGAATCTATAACTTAATTTACAAATGGAAATTTTGGTTATTTTTACTTGGAGTTGCTCTTTTATGTAATAAAAGTATATTCCTATTTTATTGGATACAAATCAATCCTACGACTTCCATAATTGGTTTAACTCTTTCTTTTGTTTTGTTTTTTTACATTCGTTGAACTTACTCAAGTAATTTTTCCCCATTATATGAAGATTTTTCCTTCGAGGGAAGCCATGTTTTAATTGTTAAACAATTTGCGACCATATTCATTTTCGGTAGCATGGAAGACCGGTAAATACATCTGGAGTTATATTGTATTTTACCAGTTATTGTTCATTGATATCATTTAAAAAAGCATCCATCGGCAAGCGGTAATTATAAAAAACCAAAAGAAAGTTCCGTCATACAAAATAGAAGAAAATAAAATTAACACCTTAGTGGCAACTTGTCTAGTTTTTAGTCAATTAATTAATAGTTTTGTCGCACCAAATATGAAAGAATGGAACTATACCAAAAAGAAAGTTAGCGACTTAGAGTTATGAAGCCAAATTTGGAAGAAGTCTCTTAATTCCTTTTTTATATTTATGATGCATAGAACTTGAACCCCTTTCTTTATACTCTTAACTATGTACGCCCTTATCTTGAGCAATTTTTTAATGTTATTTTCAATACCATAGGACAAAGAAAAAAAAGTTACTTAAGATGTACTTACTCCGTATTAGTAGGTTCTTGATTTTACTTCAACGTGGGCATAGAGTAAATAAGAAAAAAAGAGGAGCATGGGAAAGGAAGCAACTAGGAGGAATGAAAATATTGGTGAAGCCAATAGGTTAAAGAGAAAATTGCTGCGAAAAATAAGGGTGACTAATAATTATAGACATTGTAAATTGCTACTATCATTTTATTCAAAAACATTATTCCATTTAGAGAATTCTGAAAAATCAATAACTTCTAACCCAACTCTTCCAACCTCCTCCTCCTCCTCAAAATGGCGTTCCCTATTGTCGCCACAGGCTGTTGATTGCAGAAACCGTTCCGGGGCCCACAATAAAATTTGCTTCTCGCTTCCTGACGGTGTTCACCCTGTTCTGGTAATTTGAAAATTTGTTTTTTGCTTCATTTTGTGTTTAATTGGTCAATCATTTTATTTATTCGAATTTAATTGTGCCAATAAATTTATTTAATGGATTGTATTGATGATATTAATTCCACCAGATAAATCGTTTTCTTCATTTTGCATACATTTATTTGTATGAATTTCTTGGGTTGAAGGCATTTTTGTTTTTCCATATTCTTAAATACTTCCATTATGATTATTCATAAAAAGAAACGTACCACAAAGAAGACATGAAATGATCTCTTATAGGAGTAATTTTTAATTCTTCTACTACTATAATATATTTGATTCTTGATTTAGGGTGGAATTATTTTTCTTCCGCTATTCAAAATCCAACAATTTTACTTATAATACCAATACTTGTCTCCCTTTTAAGTCAGTGAGAAAGCATCTTAAGGAAATTCCTGTCTTTTCCCATATTGTGACAACTGAGATACAAGAGAGTAAAGCATAATCTTTTTATATATAGATTAACTTTATCTTCAACTTATTTTCTCAGTTCCTCCTTTTTGAATCGAAAGAGCAACACAAAGGTGTTTTTCAAATAAAAAACATTAAAGAAAGAAAAGCAATTAGCTTTATGCCACCGGCAGTCGATCAGCTTTTATATGTGGTCTTGTTACAATCGATGATTGCTTGCTGTAAATGCTAGTTTATATATATTCATATCCTTGAATATATATTACAATATAAAAAATTAGATGGCTTTATTTGCCAAAATGATTGCATTAGCTGCCGATCATGTGATGGAAATAGGCTTTTCCTCCTTGGCATATTATGACTAATTATATGCTATTAACATGTCACATGGATTCACGCATTAAAATAATACTCCTCCGTCTGTATTTGCTTTGGTACTCTTATTGTTTATGACATTCATATGGTTTTCTTTTACTATGATCTTTTAAAATATTCTACAAATACTTGTAAAATCTACGATTTATAATGTTTGTTTTATAGATTCTGAATAGTAATTTGATTAAAATAACTAAAAAAATGATGTAGGAATTCATATAGTATATACTCCCTCCGTTTCAAATTAAATGAGGTAGTTTGACTCGGCACGGAGTTTAAGGAAAAAAAGAAAGACTTTTGAAATTTGTGGTCTTAAAAGCTTAAGGGGTAAAGCTTTGTGGGGCCATGACTTTTGTGTGGTTATAAAAGCTTGTCATTAAGGGTAAAATGAGGAGTTTAAAGTTGAATTATTTCCAAATTTAGAAATGTGTCATTTATTTTGGAACAGACTAAAAAGGAAAGTACCTCATTTAATATGAAACAGAGGGAGTAATTAAATGCATTGTCACTGAATTCCTCGTTCTTTTTTTAAATGAAAGGAATATTAAGGAAATCAGAGTCGAAGAACAATGTCTAGACACAATACACTCTCCATATCGAATTAGGGAATCTAACTTTTAATAATATTGAGTTGAGACGGGCTTAATTGGAGTGACATGGAAGATGAAAATATATATAACCGAGTCCAATAATATGCTTTAAATTGAAGCATTGTTATTGTTTTTTTATTATTATTATTATTATTTAACATTATTTATCTGTCCAACCCTTTTTGTTTTCAAAGTTTAATCGACGCATGAAAGGGAATCAGCCTGTTGCATGCATTCATAAGTGGTGATAATTAACCTAAGCTTTTGTAGCTAACTTTTCCGTGTCAGAATCCTTGTCCTTGATTGCCAAGAAAATTGAAAATGTATGCATGTTTTTTCCTTTATAAAATGCAGCTAAAACCAAGATCCGATGAGTCAAATTTTCCAAGAGCCTAAGGGCTTAAAACCAATCCCAGCTGGATTTTCTTCTCATCATCAATCTTGCCGTGGTAAGCAAAGGAAAATGGATGAGCAAGGAGGAAACAAAGTGACTGGAATTAAGCAGATTGTAAGACTGAAAGAATTTCTAAGCAAATGGCAAAATGCCACACTTGGCCCCAAGGGAAACAATAATAATCTTGGATCATCGTCGAATCGCGGTAGCAATTCCCCAGGAGGAATATCACCTTCGATTAGTATGAGGCTAAGGAACTACAATATATATTGTGATTCGGATGAGGAGAGTTGTCAAAGTCCAGAGCCACCACATGGTGTCCCTAGAGGCTATTTGGCTGTTTATGTTGGACCAGAGCTTCGGAGGTTTATAATTCCCACAAGCTATCTTAGTGATCCATTGTTCAAATTGTTGCTTGAAAAAGTTGAGGAAGAGTTTGGGTTTGATCATACTGGTGGACTCACTATACCTTGTGAGATTGAGACTTTCAAATTCCTCATGCAGTGCATGGAGAATCATCAGAGAGATCAAGCTGCTGATCATTAAGACGTGGATTCTGGTTAGCTATTCTTTTTATTCTCATCTTTTCTTTTATTTACATTTCTCAATATTCTTCTAAGATAGTCTTAAGTCATTCATACCTCATGGGCTAAATTTTGGAGTTGAGGTAGACCTAATGTCCATTTTCATCATATGAGCCTGACTCATTGCTATTGTTGGTTTTCCCAAATTGTACATTCAAGCTCTAGATAGGGGCCGACTTCTGACTTCATTCGACAGAAAATTATCCTGCTGCTCTTGTCCTTCTATATAGCGCGGGTAGCTTGCTTCCAAGCCACTGGCAGGAACCAGATAAGGAACAAGAGAGAGAAGCAGCTCAATTTAAAAGTTGAACACTCTTATCGAAACTTCAGTTTCACAAGTAGCTCTAGATCATATACGCATGTGGGTGGAGTGGGAGTTAGCAATGATTATTTTTGAGCTAATTTTTTGATTAAGTCCACGTCCATTTTCTTTACAAATTATGACTTAGATATGTATCTAGTTTCATATGTTGCCATTCATTTACTTTAGTGCCTCTACTTTTCCTCCATTTTAACATGGAAACCTTGATGGTTTTGATGCAGCTGGATCTTCGCCAGTTGAGGAGTGAGTAACTACCATGGTCGTAGTGATGATTAAATGTTTAGAGCTGAATAAATTTCTTTTTCTTATTTTTCTTCTTCTGGTTAAAATATTAGAAGGTCTCATTGTACTTGTATACAGTTTATTCATTTCTATTCTAAACTTGTCCCTCTGAGCGTTCAAAGCTGATTCTGAAGAAGGAAAAGAAAGAAGGAGGGCCTAGGTAGTTATCTTCAGAAGGTTCATTGACAAAAAAGAGAAAGCAGAAACCTTTGACTCTTTCTAGGTATTACCTACCAGAATTTATGAAGATCAAACTTGGCAAAATACTGTACATGTATTCCAAGGATTGCCAATTTGTATAATTGGAATAACCCTGTTATATTGTAAATTATTTGATCTTTGAGTTTGTACAATATTCATCTTATCAAATTTACAATATTGCATTGTATTTCGAGGCCCTTATAGTACTGGAGTAATATTTAATTAAGAAGGCTAATGCTCTAGAATCATAACAAGAACCTTTTTTGGTATTCAAACTAATTGACAGTATAGCAGTAAATATCAGTTTTTGCACTTCATTTTTCTGAGGCAATTTGTCACAAAGTTGTAGAAAGGTTTAATTATCAAACAATAGGTACAGAGAGTTCTATTAAATATGAAAGATCAATTCGGCAGTGTGCTAGGATAAATATAGTAATCTTAGTCTTAGTTCATAAGTAACATGCACGTGTTTCCAAGCTCACAGGCACAATATCTGTGTAAAAGAATTGACAGACTTTTCAACTAAAACTGCTGAAGTACAATGCTTATTAATGCGTTTGCTAAGGGATTCACTTGGATCATTTGATGTAAGTAGGGGTGTACAAAGCAAACCGTAAAACCGCACCAACCCGATAATCCGAGTCAAACCGAGAAAAAAAATCCGATTATGATTTGATTTGATTTGATTTGTGTGTACGGTAAAACCGGGGGGCCCGATTTCCCCGTCATTGGGTTGCCCCGATAACGTGCTTCTCGAGGTTCGAAACCGAGGTCGAGACTCACCTTCGAAGGGCTGTCGGGTCTCGACCTCGGGGGAGTACGTACCAACGGCTATGTAGAGGGGAGTTCCCAAGGCACACGGCTAAGTCTGACAAAGCCTAGCCGGCCTACTCTGAACCCGAATCAGGGTGTCACATCTAGCTGTCCCGTCTCCATATCTTTACAATTAATGTATGTCGTACCATATAAGGTTTTCCCTTCTATATAAAGGGGATTCTTACTATTTTGTAAACAACTGATGTTGCTCCAACTATTCTACACGAAATATATAAGAACTCTCTCTCTCTTTTCTCTCTGACATACTCTCTCGATATTGTTGCTCTTATTTACTATCTTCATACTTGTTCTTTATTTATTGTTTATCATTGGCCATAAAGAGCCTCCTTTAATTATATCACGACTGTTAGCCTTTCCCCGACTGCCCCTAATAGCTCGAGCCCGAGCCCGGAAATCGACCTCGAGGCCCCAAACCGACAAGCTCGAGGCCCTGAATAGCTAACTCATCGGTTCGATTATAACTCTATTTTAGCTCGCATTTCGTCCTTAAACTTCATACACATAGCATCAACTGCTTAACAACTAGAATAAAAATAGATCACGTATTTTTAGAGTCCCATCAACAAATTTAATTGTTATTACCATTTTCACGGTAAACAGTTTGGCGCCCACCGTGCGGCTAAAAATAATAGTGATTATTTTCTTGCTGGTTTCGTTGCAAAACGCAAGTTATCTTTCACACTTTTTCTTGTCCAAGATCTTCAATTTCAGGTCATAATGCCTGGCTCGGTAAGAAGGGCGGAAAATGACAACCTCAAAAACCACAAAGAGAAGGACATGGCTATTCCGGATTTCGGTACACCACCGCAAAACTCAACCCGGGCGGAAGAAGAGATTCTCCGACACGACGTCCATATGATTATTGGAGGGACCGACATCCCCAAGGGCCCATATTCAAGCGGACAAGAACGTCCACCAAAGAAGAAGGGCCGACCCGAAACCGCATGTCTGAAGACACCCTCGCGTTTAGCGAGGAGGATCTCGAGGCCATGACGGAACCGCACGACGACGCATTGGTGATCTCGTTTCTTTTGAACAACACTAGGATAAAACGTGTGCTTGTGGATCCAGGCAGTTCGGCCAACATAATCAGATCAGAGGTAGTAGGACAACTGGGGATGCTCGATCGAGTCACTCCCATCTCTCGAGTCCTCCACGGCTTCAACATGACCGACGAAGTAACGAAAGGAGAGATCACCCTCTCGATCGACACGTTAGGTGCAGTTCAAAACACCGAGTTCCAAGTCATCGATGGCGACATGAGGTACAATGCATTGCTCGGCAGGCCTTGGATACACAACATGAGGGCAGTACCGTCAACCCTACACCGGGTGATAAAATTTCCCACAAAGGACGGCATAACGACCATATATAGAGAACAGCGGGCGGCGAAAGAAATGTTCGCGGTTTACCACGAGGTGCCGATCCCCACGCACCCGATTTCGGACGAGCCTAGGAACACGCAGGCTCCCGAGGATGACGAAGAGGATTTCTCCACCCCTCGAACCTTCGTTGACCCCGAAGAATCGGACGCAACTAAGTCGACAGTCGAAGAACTGGAGCAGGCCGTTTTGATCGAACACCTCCCGGACCGTAAGGTATACCAGGGAACGGGGCTAACCCCCGTTCCACGCGCTACCCAAGGAAGTCTCAACAAGTATTTGGCACTTCCTCTACATCAACCACCGAATACTGGAAGACCCCCCCGGGGTCCCAATATTAAAATGATGTATCGGGCTAAACAGTCGAACGAACCGTGACTATATTGTCGGTCCCACGACAACAAGACGACATGTACTTGTGCCAAGTAATCAAAGAATATCTTTTGCCAAAGCATCTCATACCCCAAAGGAAACTCAGCAGTTTCGCCAAAACGATTCCTTCATAAAAAACGCCCCGAATACTTGGAGACTGGAGTCAATAATTCGGCGCCCGCATAACCTCAGGGTCGGAATTCCAAACTCGTATGCCGTCAACGAGGCAGCACGAAAATAATGAAATATCTCCAAATAAGAAAAAACGTCCCAAATACTCGGAGACTGGCGTCAAAAGCTCAGATAACGCATGACCTCAGGGTCGGAATCTCCGAAATCGTAATCCCTCAATAAGGCAATTCCAAGCTCACAAGTAACGGCTCTCGAGCCAAAACAAACTCGATGACTCGGAGACTGTCGCCAATCGCCATTTAGTAAAAAACCCAAGGCCATAAGACCCCGAGTGGGCACACTCGGTCTCGTAAGACCTACATAAGGCAACAACAAAAGCTGTAAGACCTCAAGCAAGGCATGAATCATACTTGTACCAAGTATCAACAAACTGTAAGACCTCAAGCAAGGCATGAATCATACTTGTACCAAGTATCAACAAACTGTAAGACCTCAAGCAAGGCATGAATCATACATGTACCAAGTATCAATAAATTGTAAGACCTCAATGGCATGAAAATTTTGTAAGACCTTACTACAGGCATAAAAATCGATCACGAAGTTTAGGCTATATATCGCATTTGTAAGATTCCTAAAAGGGCATACCCTCGATATAGACGCCTAAACTACTACACTCGGGACCAAAAAATGGCTCCGGCCAAACACGAATGACTACGGTCATACGGTTGTACCAGCCAAACTAACGTGACTCGGGGACGCCCGACCGTCGCTACAAAATCATAGGCCATTACTTCGAATCTACTTCGAAAAGAACCGGTTAAACAGGCTACCCTCGACAGGAAAAAGAGCTTCGACCATGTCAGCTCAAAATCACAAGGCTTCGAGCTACTCAACCTACGAGCCGAACCTCTCGAGGTGCTCGAACATCGCCGCAAATGACTTGAAATCGAGGTTCTTCCCGAACCGACGACGGGTCAGGAAAAATCATTTCAAAAGTCCTTAACGAGAGGAAAATAAAGCCTACATAAAAGGTCGCTTCGACCCAAAGCGTAAGAGCCATTTTCGCCAGCTTACATAAAAGGCCGCATCGGCCCAAAGCGTAAGAGCCATTGTCGCCAGCTTGCATAAAAGGTTGCTTCGACCCAAAGCATAAGAGCCATTGTCGCCAGCTTGCATAAAAGGCCGCATCGGCCCAAAGCGTACGAGCCATTGTCGCCAGCTTGCATAAAGGGTCGCTTCGACCCAACACGTAAGAGCCATTATTTCCAGCTTACATAAAAGGCCGCATCGGCCCAAAGCGTAAGAGTCGCCAGCTTACATAAAAGATCGCCTCGATCAAGGGCGTAAGAGCCATTATCGCCAGCCCATGCAAACACGAAAGCTTGAGGGTCAAATGAGCTCGAGTCAAAACCCGACTCGGAGACTAAACCCAAAATAGTTGAGCAAAAGCATAAGGGCTCTAACGCCAGCTTATACTAAAGGTCGCATTGACCGAGCGCGTAAGGACCCCTAGGCCTGCCTAATGAGCCCCAGGGCCGTATCACGAATCTAAGGATTCTTGCCAACTTTGAAGCCGGATCACCCGACCGAATTCAAGACAGAAAGGGGAGTAGAAGAAGCAAAGCCCCAAAGCTTCCTGTTATACATATGCAAGTATGAAAATACTATATACAAAGAGGGAAATGGACAGAATCCTGATCCATCGTCGGGCCTACGTTCTCGACGGCTCCGCCAAGGGTTGCACCCCGGTAACTACAAGTCCTCCAGCGGCCCCTTCTCAACGGCATCTTCCCTTTCTGGGGGTCCACCTTCATTTTTAGCACCACCTGAGCCGCCGCCCAGCACACCTCCAAAGGTCTACTTTCGAGATTCCAACCAAGTACGATCCACATCTTGAGTTAATTTCGGTCTAGCCTCCTCAGACGCCCCCTCAACGCGAGCACTTGCGACAATAGCTTCCTCCCCATGCAAGGATACAAACGCCTCGACCTCGGCTTTGATCCTAGATAGTACAGCTACCAGCTCGGAATGGAGACATCTATACATGTCACTGTCCTCCTTCGCATTCTGGAGCTGACGCCCGACTGAGGTCACTTTCCCCTGGAGGGTGTCGCTCTCGGAAGTTATCTCCCCTACGTACCGTCTAAGCTCGGAAATTTTGGCATCTCTGGCTCGGAGCTCCCCCCTCAGGAAGGCATTTTTCTTCTCAAACTACATGAAGCGGGTCCAAGATGTTAAAGCACTGGAATCTAACAAAGATTCAGATAATAGTAAATGAGGGCTGAGTAACCTGCTCGGTAAGATAGGCTTTCTCACGCTCACGATGGGCCACCTCATCCTGGTATCGGATGAAAGCCTGGCTATAAAGCGCCTTGGCCTGAAGCCACGAAAAAAGATATGTTAGAAAAACAAAGATCGGAAGCAGCCTAGAGCAACGGACAGAGTTAGCAAAAATTACCCGCTCGCAAAATCTGCCCATTTCGCCAAAAACGAGTGAAGTATCGACCTCAGGAATTCCCTCGAGAATGGTTGGCAGTGTCTCGAGCACATCTCCGCCTTCGACTGGTGTCCCCGCATCAGAGGGCTCTTCATGCGGGGCATCCTGCGCTCAATGAGGTGGTAGGGTCGTTCCCTGAGGAGAATCAATCGCGACTACGATGTTGGCAAGATCAATCAAAGTCTTCATCCCTTGTTAGCCCAGGGCCCCAGAGCTGGGCCCCTCCGAACTACCTATCAAGGGCACCTCGACTAGAGGAGAATCTTGGCCGCCAGCCAACTCGGGGGTAGTACTCGATACTCCATCCGCGGTCTCCCCGCCACGAAGCTGAACCACAACGTCATCGAGCTCCGGCTCAGAAGCCTCTGTCCCTACGACCCAGGGATCGACCAAGTTTATACACTCCTCGGGAGCCGTCGGAAAGTTGCTCTCCCCCTCACCTTCAGCTCGAGGGTTTCCCGCCGTTTCTGGAGTCAGAGCTGCCGGGTAGACCCTAGACTCTTCCACCTTAACCTTCTTGAATTCCGGTGGCCCGTCCGATGGATCCCCCTGCATTCTTTTCCTCTCGCCGGGCACCAGGGCGTTTCCCTCAACGGGCAGTGCTCCCTTCATCAATGGGACTTCCTCCAGACCTGCACAAATGCAGAGGTTAAATACAAAGAATGGGGAACACTACTAATAGCGATTTGGATAGAAGAATGCGGCTACAGCAGGTTTCGGAGCTTACCGTGATCCTTGGCTTCCCACCGAGCTCGGGATAAATCGCACCACACTCATTCAACATATGGGCAGATCGAATACAAGCGGCCGACCCAATCCCGGAGGTCCGGAACCGCGCCAGGGTAGGTCGCTACTGCTAAAATGGTATGAGAAGTAAAGTTAGATGCTTGGAGAAACATTGTCAAAGAGAAGCGAAGGAAGTCTAGATAACACGTCTACTTACGCCCCACATTCCACTTCTCAGGGAACGACATCTTTTCCGCCGGAATCAGGTTGGAAGTCCTCACTCGGACAAATCGGCTTACCCATCCCCCATTCTCGAGCTCATCGGTGCAGGCAAAGAGAGACCTCGGGGCTCGAACAACGGAGCTTGATTAGGCCCCCGCGGAGGAGACGGGGGCTATACATCATGATCAGGTGGTTGAGGGTGAAGGGCATCTCCTCGATCATGTTTGTGTAATGCCTGATCATATAAACGACGCGCCAGAACGAAGGATGAATTTGACCAAGGGTTACTTGATACCGCCGATAGAAGTCGAGAATCACGGGGTCAATCGGGGGCGAGGATGGCCCCACCGGCTCTAAGGTGAATGGATAGGTATACACACTTAGAAAGCTGGCTTTATATGCCGTAATATCTTCTTCCCGAGCAGGGATCTCCACAAGCGCGGTATCCCCCCAGTGGCAGTCAGCTTTCACTCTTCCGACATCCGTTACCGAGCTGATATACCGAATCACGGGCTCGCAACCTTCGAGGAAGGTCTCTCGACCTTGAAATCAGAAGTCATCGCAAAGGATACTGGGACGCATTCCTCAGCACGAGGAGGTGTGGCCACTTCACCTTAAGATAAAAGCGAACAGGATGAGACCGCAATCTCCTGAGAAGCAAAGGCGAAAGTTTTTGCCATTCCTAGAAAATTTCGGAAGGAGAAAAAGAGTTGCGAAAACAAAGGAAGAGAGAACCTTTTCTGGGGTTTGGGAATACAATGGGTTAAAGAAAATAAGAAAGGGAGAAAGGGAGTATTCATAGAAGCTCTGCGTGCGCATTGAAGAAGGCCAAGGGACAACCAACTACCATAATCAATACGGAGATTTTCAGGGGCGGCGTGCGTATCGTATCTTGGCGTCTTGTGACTGATGCCGATTACAAGAGTACCTGAGGAGGAAGAAGCTCAAGGTCGTTTCTTATCACCTTCACTCTAAGAAACTCGGAGACTATCTGTGTACGGTAAAACCGGGGGGCCCGATTTCCCCGTCATTGGGTTGCCCCGATAACGTGCTTCTCGAGGTTCAAAATCGAGGTCGAGACTCAACTTCGAAGGGCTGTCGGGTCTCGACCCCAGGGGAGTACGTACCAACGGCTATGTAGAGGGGAGTTCCCAAGGCACACGACTAAGTCTGACAAAGCCTAGCCGGCCTACTCTGAACCCGAATCAGGGTGTCACATCTAGCTGTCCCGTCTCCATATCTTTACAATTAATGTATGTCGTACCATATAAGGTTTTCCCTTCTATATAAAGGGGATTCTTACCATTTTGTAAACAACTGATGTTGCTCCAACTATTCTACATGAAATATATAAGAAAACTCTCTCTCTTTTCTCTCTAACATACTCCCACGATATTGTTGCTCTTATTTACTATCTTCATACTTGTTCTTCATTTATTGTTTATCATTGGACATAAAGAGCCTCCTTTAGTTGTATCACAACTGTTAGCCCTTCCCCGACTGCCCCTAATAGCTCGAGCTCGAGCCCGGGAATCGACCTCGAGGCCCCAAACCGACAAGCTCGAGGCCCTGAATAGCTAACTCATCGGTTCGATTATAACTCTATTTTAGCTCGCATTTCGTCCTTAAACTTCATACACATAGAATCAACTGCTTAAAAACTAGCATAAAAATAGATCACGTATTTTTAGAGTCCCATCAACAAATTTAATTGTTATTACCATTTTCACGGTAAAAAATTTAGTTTGGTGTTGGAAAGAAAAACCCAACCATAATTGGTTTGGTTTGGCTTTAACTAAAGAAAGTCAAACCGAAACCGAATCTGCCCGACATTACATATATAAATTTTTTAGATATATTTAATAAATATACTTATTGTGATTTAATTTATAAATATTTCTTAAACTTTTTCAAAAATTAATCTTTTAAGGTATTATTATTTCAAGGTTGGACTTAGAACTTTTGAATGTTCCAATAAGTTTTATAGTCATTAATATTAGTAACTTAAATAATGCTAACAAAAGCCCAAATCAAAATCAAATCAATACTAATGCTAACAAAAGGTTTAGAGTAACCTATTTGCTATTCCATATACAGTCAATCCTCTCTATAACAACCTTGTAATTGCCTTGTTAGTTCTGGACATTTTATAGAGTACATGTATTATAACGTAACATGAAAATTGGTTCCAAAGAAAACTTGGTGTTATAGTGAAGTGTTGTTATAAAAGATGACTGTTATAGAGAAGTTTGACTGAATAGCATAAATGTTTTGCTCACCTAAAAGGGAAAGAGGGCAAAAAGAGAATGATAAGTAAATAAACATGGAATGATCGGTTATTTTTTGAAGAGAAAAAAAACATCTAATCNGAGCCCGGGAATCGACCTCGAGGCCCCAAACCGACAAGCTCGAGGCCCTGAATAGCTAACTCATCGGTTCGATTATAACTCTATTTTAGCTCGCATTTCGTCCTTAAACTTCATACACATAGAATCAACTGCTTAAAAACTAGCATAAAAATAGATCACGTATTTTTAGAGTCCCATCAACAAATTTAATTGTTATTACCATTTTCACGGTAAAAAATTTAGTTTGGTGTTGGAAAGAAAAACCCAACCATAATTGGTTTGGTTTGGCTTTAACTAAAGAAAGTCAAACCGAAACCGAATCTGCCCGACATTACATATATAAATTTTTTAGATATATTTAATAAATATACTTATTGTGATTTAATTTATAAATATTTCTTAAACTTTTTCAAAAATTAATCTTTTAAGGTATTATTATTTCAAGGTTGGACTTAGAACTTTTGAATGTTCCAATAAGTTTTATAGTCATTAATATTAGTAACTTAAATAATGCTAACAAAAGCCCAAATCAAAATCAAATCAATACTAATGCTAACAAAAGGCATTCAATTCAATACTAGGAACGACAATGTATTGAATATCTATTTTTTTGTTTTGCAATAATGTTGATAAGAAATCCATAACCTATTTTATTTTTTCTTAGCGTTTAGTCATGTAATTAATACTCACTTATTAGTTCATTTATTTTAGCATGACTTAGTGCTTTTAGATTATGTTTATTTTTATTTATTGGCTTTTCTAA
>NC_031993.1:28026860-28028063 GCF_001879085.1 Nicotiana attenuata
GACAGATGTGTTGGTGATATTTGGGTTATGTGATTGCATTGCACTGTTTTTGCGGCTGTAAACTATTGGAAAAGAAGGATGCTTTGTAATTTTGGTTGATGGTTGTTGGGTATTTATGGGTGATGAAGAGGGTATTGTTGATAAGTTTGGAAGAGACTCTGTAGTATGGGAGTCATTTGAATTCCTAGGGATAACTGTTGGGGTTGGTAGAGGGGGATAAGATTGGATATCATGAAGAGGGGGAGGGGGAGGCAAGGTTGGAGGAAGAGATATACCTGGATTTATAGATTCTGTTGAAGCGCAGCCAGAGGAGATGGTCTCAGTTGTACGTAAGATGGACTCTGCATTTGGTAAAATCACTGGGGAGGGTAAATCTATGTTAACTGAAGGAGAGAAAATAGGAGATGCAGTTGAGTTTGTTTGGGTGGTTTTTCCCACGTAAGTGTTTTAAAATTTGAGGAAATTTTTGAAAATATATTCTGGAAAGGAAAAATATCTTCAAAAAATTTTACATCACGAGACAGGTATATTTTTGAGGCTTTCGGATCAAAACATTGATGACAATGATAATTTGATGAAAAACCCAAATAAACACACGGGGTCAACCTCGGCTCTAATTTATTTTTTGTGTATGGTTTTAGCCACGGATAACATAAACACCCAAAAATTTTCAAAGAGTGATAATCAGGTGTTTTTCCAAATAACATTTGAAAGGGTGATTGATTTTTTAAAAGTGAGGTAGGCAAGCGATTTATTAGATAAACAGCATGTTGACAAGCAAACGACCAAAGAGACGTCGGAAGCGAAGCTTCATGAAGTAATGTTCTTGCAGTTTTAATAATATGTCTATGACGTCGTTCTGCAAGAGCAACTCTTTGAGGTGTGTATGGAGGAGCTAAAAGATGTTCAATACCTTGAGAGCTTAAGTATGGATCAAGGCTTTTATATTCTCCACCACCATCTGTATAGATTGACAGAACTTTTGTATTAAAACGACGTTCCATTAATGCTTGAAAATCTTTGAAAAGTTCTTTAACCTCACTTTTATTTTTCAATGGATAAAGCCAAGTGTATTTTGTATATTGATCAACAAAAATGCAGTAATATAACTTTTTATCAATTGATAAAACCGGTGATGGACCCCATAAATCACTGAATATTGTTTGAAATGGTTTTGAGCTTGATAGCGTAAGTTGCTGAAAA
>NC_031993.1:28028207-28097059 GCF_001879085.1 Nicotiana attenuata
ATGGGAAAAAGCAAACAAACTAGTCAGTTGTCTAATTTTGGTCCGTTGCAGCCCATTACAATGAAGAAGTGAAGGGGAGGGACCTTGTAGTTCACTTTACAGCTTGTTTGGATGGTTGTTCGATACGGACCTTTGTAGTTCACTTTACAGCTTGTTTGGATGGTTGTTCTCCGTTGTATCGTATTGTATTGTTATCCCAAAACAATGTTTGTTTTGATTGTTTCATTAAAATTGGTTGTATTGTATTGTTAAATCCATTGTTCCGGAACAATGAAAAGGTCCTCTTTTTTTAAACATCCGATTTGGTGTGGTGGGATTGTTTCCTATTTTTCTTTTCAATTATGCCCTAACTTATTACTCCACAATTATATTTTACCCTTTACCTTTTTTTCTATTTTAACTCCAAATCTCAAACCTATAACCTACTTTGTTTTTTTCAAGAACTTCTGCCACCAACGTTAAAGATGTTTTGCCACCTTCTGTTTTATTTTTTCTCCTAATTTGCTTTTAACTCAATCCTAATTAGCTGTGCTCCTTCATTTTGCCTTCTTCTGTCTCGCTCCTTTGTTCTGCTTTCTTAAGGTGTTTTGCGTTTTTCTGTTTTATTTTTTAAAATTATTTTTATGCATAATTTTAATAAATTTAATATTTAAAAAAATTGAGGGTATTTTAGTCAACTTATCAGTTACAGTACAGTACGATACAGTCAAACCAAACAACAAAGTATTATTTAACAATAGCAAATAATACAGTCTATCCAAACATTGTATTTATAAAACGATACGATATAATACAATACATTATAAAACGACGGGAAACAATGATCCAAACAGAGTGTTAGGGGATCAAATAAAAACTAGCATAGATGACATACGAAATACAGAAAGGAATGCAGAAAAGACCGGAAAATAGAGAAGAAAAAGTCTTGTTTTGATCATAGCAATTGAAGGTGTGATTCTTAACACTATTTTGGGTTAATATATATTGATTTTTACAAGGTTTAGTCTTCAAAACATGAAATTGACCGGAAAATCACGAATTTAGCCTTAAAACCCCAAATTGGAAATTTGAGAATTTGTACCACTTTAAGGATTTTAATGATGAATCTAAATTGTAATTAGAAGGCTATGAGTAATCTGGAACTATAGTGGGTCCGTTGGTTTGACCAACTTTGGCCGAGGGTTGTCGTTGACTATGACCAAAACCCAATTTTAGGAATGGAGTTAGATAGGTGAATTGGCTGCCAATGCATTAAACAATATTTTGTATAGATTGGAGACGCTTGACTGAGGTTGAGCTCATTAACGGAGCATAGTAGCCACGTGCTTAGCTCGAATTAAAGGTGAGTGGAGATTTTAACCCCTGATCACTCATTTTCACTAAACTAGCCTGACAAATGGTTTTAAGAGTGCAACAACAACAACAACGACCCAGTTAAATCCCACTAATGGGGTCTGGGGAGGGTAGTGTGTATGCAGACCTTACCCCTACCCCAAAGGGGTAAAGAGGTTGTTTCCGAAAGGCCCTCGGCTCAAGAAGACAAAAAGAGGCAATATATCAGTACCATCAAAAGAAACCATGAAACAAAACGGCATCACCAGAACTAGAAAATAGTCATGAATTTAAGAGTGCATAAATTATTTGAAAATGTGCCTTAACTGCCATGTGTTTATAAGGACGAGCTAGTGCCAGTGGCAAGATGGTTTATGAATCCCAGTTGAGATTTACTCTTGGTTTTATACTGATAGTTGATTAACTATGAAGCTGTATAGTTCGTTTTCGATACCAAATATGTTTTGCAACATGATAGCTGCACGTCTGCATATGAATGACTAAAATATGTCAGGTGTACTATATGTCTTTTGTTATGTATGAGAGAATCACATATGAGAGAGTTATACTATAGTTTCATGATAAAGTTGTGGTATACTGTATCATGTGTGCACTTTGTGCCTGAAATCAACCCAAGACTAAGGCTGAGCAACTAGCTACTGCAGGATTGGACGTCTATCTATCCCACCACACTCCCCAACTCCTATAAAGGCTAGCGGAAGGAATGCTCTAGCCTCTACTCATCTTTCTATGGCTCCTTCTCGTTCACCCCTTCAACTCTTTCCATTAAAAAAAAGGTGTGCGTCCTAGGTAAATAGCGTCTTTTAACGTTTTGAAAAGGGAATGTTCGCTTTTTGTAACGACAGACAGGTCCCTAAACTTGGTTAAAATTTTCATTTAGACACTTAATCAAGAGGCCCGACTTATTAAGCACCTTATTATAAAGACTTGAAAGTAAAGGCTTGAAAGTGATGATGTTTATTGAGTCTTCAATGACCTTTAAATACAAGAAGCAAATAACTAACTCCCTAAGCTAACTCCTCTGATCGAGGAGAACGTAACAACTTAACAAAACTAACTCCCCTAAATAAGAGACTTATTGTAATCTAAAACTAGCAACTAAGTAGGAACTAAATCTTAACAACTCAACTAAATAAGAGGTAAAAGAGTAACTGCTACTGCTGCATATGTGCTAATACACTCCCCTCAAGGTAGGGGGTGTGTAACAACGCCTAGCTTGAATAAGTTACTGTCAAAGGATGCCTTGGGCAGTGCTTTAGTGAGAGTATCCGCGAGCTGATCTGCCGAATGAATGTGGACAATCTGAACTTGTCTTTGCTGCACTTGCTTGCGAACAAAGTGAAAGTCCACAGCAATGTGTTTCATGCGGCTATGGAACATAGGATTTTCACACAAATATGTTGCACCAACATTGTCGCAGTAAATGGTTGGTGCGTGCAGAACAGGAATGTATAATTCTTTCAACAAGTTCGTTACCCAATTAATTTCAGCAAGTGCACTGGTGACTGCACGATATTCAGCCTCAGTTGATGAGCGAGCAACAGTTTTTTGTTTCTTGGATGACCAGCACATAGGATTTGATCCAAAAAACAGTACATAACCTGTAGTGGAGGTCCGATCATTCACATCTCCAGCCCAATCCGCATCAGTGTACATGTGAAGCTTGAAATCATTGCGTCTGAGTATGCGGAGACCAAACTGAATCGTTCCTTGGAGATACCTAAGCACGCGTTTGAGTGCTTTCCAATGTGTTTCAGATGGACAGTGCATGAATTGGGACAGTTTGTTAACAGAAAAACTTATGTCTGGTCGGGTAAATGACAAGTACTGTAGCTTACCCACAACTTTTCTGTATCGAGTAGCATCAGTTGGTTTCGCACCATCATTGAGCTTAAGTATTTCTGTCGAACTCATTGGAGTTTTTGCCGGCTTGCAGTCACTCATGTTTTCCTCCGTCAGAATATCACTGATATAATTAGATTGTGACAGAATGATTCCATCATCACCACGGAGCACCTCGACACCAAGAAAATATTGGAGATTTCCAAGATCTTTAATCGAAAAACGTTCAGCAAGTGAGTAAATAACCTGATCAACAATACGCTTGTGACTCCCTGTGATGATAATATCATCTACATACATGAGCAAATACACTACACTGTAAGAATGTTGACAAATGAAAAGGGAGGCATCCGACTCAGACTTTACAAATCCCAAGTAAAGAAGATGAGCCTCGAGTTCGTTGTACCAAGCTCGAGGAGCTTGCTTGAGTCCATATATTGCTTTTTTTAGACGGCCAATATGAGAGGGAAACTGCTCGTCTTCAAAGCCTGGAGGTTGAACCATATAGACCTCTTCCTCTAGATGTCCTTGTAGGAATGCATTATTGACATCAAGCTGCCTGAGTGGCCAATTCTGTTGAACTGCCATTGAGAGCACCAATCGAACTGTAGTTTGTTTCACAACCGGACTGAACGTAGCATGATAGTCAACTCCTGGCCTTTGGGTAAATCCTTTTGCAACGAAGCGCGCCTTGTAGCGATCAATTGTTCCATCAGCTTTTCTCTTTATCCTGTATAACCACTTGCAAGACACAATATTTTTACTGGGGTCATTAGGTACCAAATCCCAAGTTTGATTTTTCATCAATGCATCAAATTCAGTTTTCATTGCTCTCTGCCACTCGGGGAATTTGTTAGCTTGACGGAAAGTGGATGGGGTGATTGTGGGTGACAAATACGCCATGTAGTCAAAAATCTTTTTTGTTTTCTGAATGTTGTTTTGTGAACGAGTGACAACACGATTTTGAGATTGGGTAGGAGGTATGTTGGTTGGCATGACTGGAGTGGGTAAGGGAGCAGGTTGTGTGGTTGTTGGAAGTGAGACAGATGTGTTGGTGATATTTGGGTTATGTGATTGCATTGCACTGTTTTTGCGGCTGTAAACTATTGGAAAAGAAGGATGCTTTGTAATTTTGGTTGATGGTTGTTGGGTATTTATTGGTGATGAAGAGGGTATTGTTGATAAGTTTGGAAGAGACTCTGTAGGATGGGAGTCATTTGAATTCCTAGGGATAACTGTTGGGGTTGGTAGAGGGGGATAAGATTGGATATCATGAAGAGGGGGAAGGGTAGGCAAGGTTGGAGGAAGAGATATACCTGGATTTGCAGATTCTGTTGAAGCGCAGCCAGAGGAGATGGTCTCAGTTGTACGTAAGATGGACTCTGCATTGGGTAAAATCACTGGGGAGGGTAAATCTATGTTAACTGAAGGAGAGAAAATAGGAGATGCAGTTGAGTTTGTTTGGGTTGGTTTTTCCCACGCAAGTGTTTTAAAATTTGAGGAAATTTTTGAAAATATATTCTGGAAAGGAAAATATCTTCAAAAAATTTTACATCACGAGACAGGTATATTTTTTAGGCTTTCGGATCAAAACATTGATGACAATGATAATTTGATGAAAAACCCAAATAAACACACGGGGTCGACCTCGGCTCTAATTTATTTTTTGTGTATGGTTTTAGCCACGGATAACATAAACACCCAAAAATTTTCAAAGAGTGATAATCAGGTGTTTTTCCAAATAACATTTGAAAGGGTGATTGATTTTTTAAAAGTGAGGTAGGCAAGCGATTTATTAGATAAACCGCATGCTGACAAGCAAACGACCAAAGAGACGTCGGAAGCGAAGCTTCATGAAGTAATGTTCTTGCAGTTTCAATAATATGTCTATGACGTCGTTCTGCAAGAGCAACTCTTTGAGGTGTGTATGGAGGAGCTAAAAGATGTTCAATACCTTGAGAGCTTAAGTATGGATCAAGGCTTTTATATTCTCCACCACCATCTGTATAGATTGACAGAACTTTTGTATTAAAACGACGTTCCATTAATGCTTGAAAATCTTTGAAAAGTTCTTTAACCTCACTTTTATTTTTCAATGGATAAAGCCAAGTGTATTTGTATATTGATCAACAAAAATGCAGTAATATAACTTTTTATCAATTGATAAAACCGGTGATGGACCCCATAAATCACTGAATATTGTTTGAAATGGTTTTGAGCTTGATAGCGTAAGTTGCTGAAAAGGATGGCGATGAACTTTGTTTGATGAACAAGAATTACAAACTGAAATTTTTTCTCGCAAGCAGGGTAGCGAGAATTTATTTAAAACAAAATTTAAAACTCTTGCGTGCGGATGACCCAATCGTCGATGCCAAGTGATAATAGAGGAGTTGGGGGAGGCCACATGTGCTCTTGGTGAAGATGAATTTGGCCACTCATACAGACCATCTCTACTCCGACCGCGTACCAACGGAGTCTGCGTTTTCAAGTCCTTAACACAAAAATGAAAAGGGAAAAATTCAACAGAAGTTAGATTATCTTGACAGAATTTTGAAACTGAAACCAAGTTTTGTTTAATGCTAGGAGCACAAAGAGTATTAGAGAGTTTGAAAGCATTATTTGATGCATGTATTTGAGTTAAACCAGTGTGAGTTATGGGTATTTTGTTACCATCACCCATAGAAACTTGCTCCATGCCATTGTATGCTTGCAAGTTGTGCGGTTCAGCAGTGATGTGATGAAATGCACCGGAGTCGAGAATCCAAGGATTTGGTGCTGTTTGCATGGCTGAAATGTAGTTGGCCTTGGCCTCATAATGATTATGAGATTCGGACCTACATACACTTGCAACGTGTCCTACTTTGTTGCATAATTGGCATCTAACACGTCCAGAGTTGGTGGTGTTTGAATAGCGTGACTGCTGGTTGGTAGGCAGATCGATTGTTGTATCGCCACTGCTGGTTGTTGCTGCTGTTGTTGTTAGCGGTGCGCCTATTGTTCCGGTTGGTGGCAGGAGCAGGCTTATTTTGTGAAGCATAAGCTGCAGTGATTGAGCTAGCAGGTTTCTTTGACTCTTCATGCCTCAAGAAAAGTTCATGATCAAGGAGCTTTTCATAGAGTTCTTCATAGGAAATTGTAGACTCACGAGCCCGAATAGCTGCTGAAATTTCACGAAACTCTGGACCCAGACCGCTAAGAATCTTAACGATGAGTTCAGAGTTTGTGACCGGGGCACCAGCAGTCGAGAGTTCATCAGAAAGAGAGCGAATATTTTGTAGATATTCGGTGACTGGTTGGGAATCTTTATTGAGTCTCGCAAGACGATCACGAAGACTAAAGATTCTAGTTTGCGACTTGTTTGCATAGGCAGTGTGTAATGCATCCCCCTTTCTTCGCAGTCTCAGCAGTTGCAACAGTAGTGGCAATTGTTGGATCAACAGATGCCATGAGTGCATTTTGAATTAGTTGATCTTGGCGGAACCAAAGAGCATATGTTGGGTTGACACTAGTGACTGTGCCAGTTGTGATAGTGCTGGATGGAGCAGGAGTAGACCCATCTAGATAACCAAAGAGATCATGGCCGTGCATGAGCATGGAAAATTGTGCCTTCCATGTCGCAAAATTATGACTTCCAGTTAGTTTAATCGGAAGTTGGGATGCAGGATTGAACTGGACAATAGTCGTGGTGGTGTTATTATCAGCATTGACTACGCTGGTGGTGTTGGCCATTTGTGGAGGGTGGGAGGGAAAAAGAAAATAAGGATCTTACTCGTTAGAGTGTTATTTAGGCTCTTGATACCATATAAAGACTTGAAAGTAAAGGCTTGAAAGTGATGATCTTTATTGAGTCTTCAATGACCTTTAAATACAAGAAGCAAATAACTAACTCCCTAAGCTAACTCCTCTGATGGAGGAGAACGTAACAACTTAACAAAACTAACTCCCCTAAATAAGAGACTTATTGTAATCTAAAATTAGCAACTAAGTAGGAACTAAATCTTAACAACTCAACTAAATAAGAGGTAAAAGAGTAACTGCTACTGCTGCATATGTGCTAATACTTATGTCATCGAAAACGTGCATATTGAACGCATATCTAACAAGTCTAAACAAACTAAAGAGCATGAATGTTGATGTGGCAAATGAAACCAATGGAAAAAAGACATATCAACAAAGGAAAAAGAAAAGTCAAAATCTGAAAAGAAAAGAGAGGGGGAAGGAGTTGACCAGGAAAGAAATTCCGCCAAAGCTTCATTTTCAAGCAACACCATTTTTTTCCAATAAGGGTGAGTTGCCAATTATTCTGGCAAGGAGTCTTGCATTTGATAAAAGAAGAGGAGCAAGGGGTGGCCTAATGAATCTAGAGACGAAGATACCCATTGTTTTTGGGCAAAAACTCTTCTTCTTTTTTTCGGGTAAAACACACTAAGTTTTAGGGGAAGATACCCAACTAGCCATGTCATCAAAGTGTGTTCAGTAGAACATTTTCAACCACATAAGGTGTACAATAGGTTGGATCTGAGAGTCTAGATGAATTTTTTTAGCAAGTTCAGGGGGTCATCCATATATTCTGCCTCCTATTTATTTTGATAAGATTTCTGCTACAAATATAAGATACTTTGAAATGCATTCATCGCTCACAGCGTCGACTAGCCTGATTTCATGATAACTTATTCCTTTCGCATTTATAGATCTACCATCTTAGAATGCTACGCACACTAATACTCACCCAAAGACTTTGAAAGATGGTTGCTAAATTGCTGGTCATGTCCATAATAATGTTTATATATCAACATACATGCGCACTCTAGTGTACCAACAGCTTTCCCCAAGAAAATTTCGGTCCTGTCCACTTACCTTCAAGTCTTAGTCCATTTTGCCCATCAATTGTTAACTACACGACTAGGACAGAACGCAATATCCTCAATCCCTGCGATCCCACGATATCTAGCCTTTTAAAACCAAGATAATTCACTATTTCTAGAACCTAATGATGGCTTTACTTTGCATGCAATCCTTCTTATATTCTTGCATAAGCTTGTTTTGGTTCCTGAAGTTTCAGAATGAGCTTATGCTTAAGGTTAGGGTACACTCAAAATATCAAACTGCTAAGAAGCTTATATAATGCCAATTTAACAGTTGATACTAGAAAGAATCAACTAATATGGATCCCCCTGAAGGAGAAACATTCTTAACTGGGCACTTACTATGTAATAAATAAGCTATGTCATATCACAAGAACCTCATACCGTTCAAGTAGTCAACAACGAACTGAAAAAAGGAAAAGTCAAAATTCCATAGACAAAATTCACAACAATTTTTTTATTATTATTGTTAGAAAATTCACCACACAACTTTGGAGTCTTGTCTTTATTCAACATTACAAGGTGATGCTTAGGAGGGCAATAGAGACAAATCACTAAAGGGCAGCCCATTGCACTGAGCTCTCGAAATGCGCGGCGTGCGGCGAAGGACCGGACCACAAGGGTCTATTGTACACAGCCTTACTTGGATTCCTGCAAGAGGTTGTTTTCACGACTCGAACCCGTGACCTCAGCAACTTTGCAACTTTGCAACTTTACCGGTTATGCCAAGGCTCCCCTTCGATAGAGACAAATCACTATTTGGAAGAAAAGAAAGACCGCTAGAAGAAGAAAGACAATTCAGAGAAGGGTGTTTTTTTAGGAAAATTTGATTAAGCGATAGGAATATGATGTTGTTGTTGTTGTTGTTGATAGGAATATGATATTATCGCATACCAGTGAGATGATATACTATAAAAATCTTGTTTCATATATTCTTTTCAGTGTAAAGAGAGGAAACCAGTGTGTATAGATAATGAAGATAACTTCATTAACTTGGTGTGTAATTAATGATATAATGTTGAAAATCAATACTTTTCATACCACGGTTTTTCCATGGTTGAAGCAAAAACACATCTCAAAAAGCAAATCAAAGCAAAAGGGAACAGAGCATTTATATAAAACTAAAAAAGAAGAAATTTTTCACCTGATGTTGACATTGTTATTAGAGATGTGGACAGAAACATTTTTAGAAACCCATTTCTCAGCAGCTTTCAAACTACCCATAGTGGAAAGCAAGTCATTAGGAATACCAACCATAACTTCAAGTTCAGTGCCAGCTTTCCCTAAAGCTTTAAGTGTCTCATAATCTGCATCAAATAGCTTAACTTTCCGGATCCCATTTTCTCTTAGCATTCTCACTACTATTTCAGGAGGCAAACGGTGTGTTGACTGAGTTCCCCAATTAGCTCCTATTCCACTCACTGGAGAAACCAATACAAGAAATAACACCACCCCAAATGATTTTGACCATGGAAATAACCCCATTTTAGACTTCTTTGCTTTCTGTTCACTAAATTAATTAACTAGTAGAGTTTTGTTCTATATTCCAAACTGAGCTGTAAGCTACCAAAAACAGTTGATTCTTGTCTTCAAAATCTGAACTTGGACAGCAATGAAAGATTCTTGTTTACAGCTCAAAAAAAAAAACTGTATAGAGTATTTCTACTTGGCCTGAAATTTCCACCTCCAAGAAACAGAATGGAAAAGAGAAAAGTTTTGAAATTTAGTGAGAAGTGGAAGAGGGAATCACCCAAGAAAAGGGTAAAGAGCAGAAAAAATGTTTTTTTCCAAGCCAAAAAGGAGATATTTTTTTATATTTTCTGCAAAAGGCAAATATAAGAGACTTATCTATAAGAATAGGAAATGGCCCAAGTGAGTCACAAACATTATGAAGTGAATAAGGATTACTAGATATTTAATCCAGTTATGAAGCATGAAAAACACAGCTCTAAAACTCCAAAGCACAGATAAGAGAGAGAACGTGCAATTGTACTTGGGGTCATCTGGGGTGAATAATAAAAGCAGAGACAATGGTCAGGACGGTCTCGTTGATATTATTAAAAGAGTTGTCTCTATCAAAAATCAGAACCGATATAGGGTGCGTTTGCTACGAAATAAAATATTTTATAAAAAAAAAAATTTGATTTTCCATGTTTGATTGGCTTTTAAATATTAGAAAAATATTTTTTTTGTTAACTCATTTTATTCTAAATGGAGTAAAATATTTTCCCTATCCAGACAAGGGAAAATATTTTTCAAAAAAAATTTCAACATCCCCACCGTATTCCCGTCCCCACAGATCCACCCCCGCCCCAACCCATACTCACCCAACCCTACCCTAGCCATCTCGCCCCCCAAACCCCGCCCCCGACCCCCACTCAAAATTGAAATATTATTAATAGTACTTTCTTTTCATGATAAATAAAAATATATTTATTTTTATTTTAACAAAAAAAGTACTTTCTTTTCATGATATAGAAAAATTATTTTCTTTCTTTTCAACAAAATAATATAGTAAAATGAATTTTCTTTCATTTCAACAAAATGAGTATTTTCTTTTTATGATGTGGAAATGAATACTTTATTTTCATGTTGTAGAAATAGTACTTTCTTTTCAACCAAAAAAAAGAATATTTTCTTTTTTAGTTATGGAGCACAAATTTCAACGTTGTCTTTGCGTTATAAAGTAAAGCAGCATATTAGTTCCCTTGGGTTTGTGTAAATTGTTAGAAAAATAATTAAACTCTTGAAGAAAATAGAGTCCTGAAAATATTACTCCATCTGTTCCAGTTTATGTGAACCTATTTCCTTTTTGGACGATCCAAAAAGAATGACCCATTTCTAAATTTGGTAACAATTTAGCTTAAACTTATAATTCTACTCTAAATGAGAAGCTTTTAAAAGCACACAAATACTCTAGGCCCCTTTTTGACTTGTTTAGGACCACAAATTCTAAAAAAATTTATTTTTTCTTAAACTTCATGCCCAGTCAAACAGGTTCACATAAATTGGAACGGAGGGAGTAGATATTTGGGAGAGGGAGAGGGCATAGGAAATATGGGGAGTTGGGAGAAGGAGGGGAATGAGGAGAGTAGCATAAAAAATATTTTCTTAAAATAATATTTTCTACTCTCTAACCAAATACTAAAAAAATATTTTTCGAAAAAAATTTTTCACTCACCAACCAAATAAAGAAAAATAAGTGATAAAACCACTCATTTTCTTTCGTACCATACGCACCCATAGTGTTGAACAGTTTTGAGCTATATAGATATAATTTTTGTGGCTCACTTGTTTTATTTTATTTCAAAACTAATGTTATCTTATTATATTTTGTATGCTTTTCATTTTAATATTTATGTTTTATTCTTAATAATATTTCTTTAGGTATGATTTTTTATATGTGTAGGAATATACATACTTATATCAAATTTGAAACAATCTCTCATCGATGTACTAAAAAGTATGTCAAGAATAAGGACAAATAGGTGTTGTGTTTGCTGTTTGGACTTCGGACTCTAATGTTTAGATTCAAGTTTCTAAATACAATCTCGATATACTAAAAAGTTGTCAAATATAAATATGAGTATGGACATAATAAACACACGCATCAAAATTTTCTTTATGCTGGTATTTGCACTAAATCTTGTTAAACAGAAGAGTACATTTCTTCTAATGAGCACATGTCATGTATTTATATAACTCCCTCTGTTCTTTTAATATGATTTTTGGCATTCTGTTAAGAAAATTACTTCCTCCGGTCCAAAATAAGTGATTTTTTTGTATTTTTTTATGGTCCAAAATAAGTGATTTTTTCAGATTTCAAGAATGAATTAATTATTTTTTTCCTACATTGTCCTTAGAGTAAATAGTATTGGAATATGTGTTAGGAGTGTTTATGTAAGATAGTGAAGGTTAACATGGTCAATTTTATTGCTAATTAATGCTAAAAGGTGGGTTTCTTAATTTGTGTGAAAACATTCAAAAAATTACTTATTTTGGACCGGAAGGAGTATTTCATAAAGAGAATGTGATCATATTATCTTTATTTATTTCTTAATGATTAATTAATAATATTTGCCTCCTTCACATAGCAAGTGTGAAAAAAGAAATTAGTGCATTGAGATATACAATGATATACACATATTTTGGATCCCCTTGTATCAAGAGAAACTGCACAAAAAGTACACCCTTAAGCTGAAATATTAGAAAAAGGGAAAGAAGAAAGAGACATTTTAAAGTTAAGGCCGTTTTTGTCTGAAAAGTGCTTGGCTATTTCTGCAAAAACAGCCTGCGAAGCCCTACATATGACGTGGCTGACGCTGAACTAACGGCGTTACTTTTGTTCTTATCCTACTGTTTGCTCTCTACGTCATGTTAACGGTGGCTCGTTAATGGCTTGATTTAAGTAGGCGTTTGGACATAAGAATTGCAAAATGCCAAAAAATAGTGAAAAAAATTTTCTAAGTGAAAATGGTATTTGAAATTTAGAGTTAGTGCTTGGATATAAATTTTAGTTTGGGTTGTTTTTTAAGTTTTGTGAGTGATTTGAGTGAAAATTTTGAAAAATAGATTTTTGGAGTTTTTGAAATTTTCGAAATATTCTAAAATGCATCTTCAAATGAAAATTAGAAATTTTATGAACAAACGCTAATTTCGAAAAAAAAGTGAAATATTTTTGGAACAAACGAAAAAAATATTTAAACAGGCTCTAAGTATACTTTTTGTCTTAGCACTATCACTGCACTCTAGAGCATTCAAAATGGGCTTGGCGTGTAAGGCCAACCCAACCCAACTCGCTACTTGGGTAGGGCTGGGTTGAAATTTTTTTAGCCCATTTAAAATTGAGGCTTATAAGCCCGGCCCAAGTCATCCCGCTGGCCTTGAGGCTTGACCGAGGCTGGGCCCGGGCCGGCCCGTGGGCCAGAAATTAATTATATTCAAATTTAAATATTTTAAAAAAGTAAAAACTAAAAAAATATTAACTATAATCCCCATTTTCCAACCTTAGGTTGCTCATTTGCCCTTCCATATCAACTAGAATTTATATTTTTTTATATGCATGTAGTATGACAAGATTAGTTTTTCTTTTGCTTAATTAACAACGAACTAGGAAACTTTTAAGTGGCCAGTAATATTTTTTTCAAAAGAAAATATTATTTTAAGTGGCCAATGATCGATTTGGTTACTTTAATATATTATTAATTATTAAATTACTCTTCAGTATAGAAAATGTTCAAGTTTTAATACCCAAAAAAAATTAACAATACTAGCAAATATCATGAATTTTAAAAATTTCATGGGCTATAATGATGAAATCGACAAATAATGTTAAACCTAAATTAAAAAACCTTAACATATAAACTTATTGAAACAATTCTTGAACCTAAGGAAAGGGAAAGAAAAGTACTAAAAAATATTCATGTAACGTTAAAAAAAGAAGAGCTAGAGATATAGAGAATTTGCATTTCAATTACGAGATTCCTTGTCAAATATCGTGATTCTTGTACACTCTAAATAAACATAAGTCGTTTATATGATCAAGAGATTATATCACGAAAAAATATCTAAAGACTTGGAGAAATACTTTTTCTAAAAAATTGAAGGGCCGGTCCGCCCTAGCCCGCTACCCTCTTAGGGCTGGGCTGGGCTGGCTAATTTAAGGCCCATATAAATGAAGGGCCGGCCCGCCCTAATGTTACACCCCAAGTTTTCATACGTGAGAGTACGTCGTAAGTCATTGATGTAAGCTCGAAAATGAGATTATATTTGGAAGCAAATAAAGTAAGTTAATCATGTTACCTTGGAGGTTAAAAATATTTAAGATCATGAATAACAAGTACCAAAAGGGTTGGAAAGCTTAGTCGCTAAACGAATTGAAGAAAATAAGTTTCGTCAAAAATCGACAAGTTTGGAATGTTATAACATATTCTTTTGGGGTGAGACTAGGGTAATTAACATGATGAGGAGGTTAATTTATGAGTTATTATAGTCGTATGATAGTCGTGTGTTATGTTTTTAAGTCAAACGAGTTATGGAACAAAAGTTAGCAAAGATCATCACAAGTTGTATTTATAATGTGCTGAAATTTAGGTCAAATGTAGATGCACTTTTCTCCCAATATACTTGGCATAAATGGATTATCTACATATCAAATTGAAGATCTACGAGTCTAGTTTCCAACGCATTAAACCATTCGTCAATACGACATCGGAGTAGAGAGATATTCGCATTTTCGCGAGACCGCGCAAGCAGCTCCCAATGGGACCCACTTAGGCGGTGGTCGACCTACTTCACTTTATAAACGATTTGGACGCCTATTTTTCACTTATTTTCAACTCAACTTCGTCTCCAAACTTCTCCTAACCCTTCTAAACAGATTCCACAAGTGTTTCAAGTGATTCCAAAGTGATTACACCATATCTCAACATCAAAACTTAGCTCTAGTGAAGAACAACACCTCTTTGAGGTTGTGTTGTCATTGAGGATTGTTGTGGGCTGTATTTGGATGAAATTCCAAGTTGTTGCTGCTGTCTAAGGTGAGTATAACAGCCTACTAATTGTGATTAAGCTTGCTTGTATGTTGGTTAAGTTGTTAGGATGATAAACTACAAGATAGTACTTGGATTAGCTTAAGTCACTTCTATGGTGTTGTATTGCTATTGAGGGTTGTTGTGAGCTGAATATAACTTGGATTTCGACTTGAAGTTACTATAGGAGTTGTGTGTATTGTCTTCTTGCATGTGCTTAAGGTTATCTTGATGTTGATTAAGTTAAATGGATGGAGTAGACGTCAACTAGTGAATAAAGCTACTAATTGAAGATAGTTGGAGTTGAGGATTGTTTCCTTTGTTATAAATATATGGTATAAGGATGGAATCATTGATGAATGACTTCATTATCATGTTAATGATACTGTTAAATTAATGTAAGAAGTCTATAAGGGGTGATATGGGTTATACGGATTCCAATCGGAGCTTGCCGCTCGTCGTGAAGTAGTTGTGACTTGTTGTTGTTATATGGTGTCTTGTTATTGATATTTATAGGTTGCTGGACTTCCCTGGCTATTGTTGTTGGTATATGGTATTGGAGGAGGCCCTTGTTACAAGGGAGATGCTGCCCGAATTTACGTAGACGAGCTACTAGCTTAAGTTACAGACTTAGCCTTTGTTCAACACTGATTTTGAATCTCCTTATGCTATGATAGATCGAGTTGACTTGTTTGAAGAGTTGCTTAGAAGGTATTAAGGACTCAAAATGTTTAAGGTATGTTAAGGCTCTTCCTTCATTCTTTTGGCATGATCTAAAGTGAAATGAACATAAACGATACGCTATTTCATAATGAATCTACTCCTAGCAACTAAGGTTGTCCATGTTATTCTTTCCTTACAAAGTTATTCCAAGAAAGTATATATGATCCTTGAGTCCTAGTGAAGTTCATATTGATGGTATGATGTCCATAATGTTAGTCGATGGTGCAATGACCTTATGTCACTCCAAAAGGTTTAGAACGTGACTCCATGAGTCCAGCATGCATTATATATGTATCTACTTTACTCTACCGAGCCGCGCTATAGTCGGCCGGGTATGGCACCTATTGTGCAACCACTGATCAGTTGGGTTTACCGAGCTCCACGTGGCCGGGTACGATTCTACCGAGCCTTATGATGGCCGGGTACGTTTTTACCGAGTCCTCTTTGAGGCCGGGTATGATATGATGATGATGATGCCCACAGAGGCGTATGTTTTTAAAAGCTTATGTATATATATGTATTATGCATTTCATGTCAGTAGCCCCCAGAGGCACTCAGATGTTACAGGTTGTATCTCCTCTATCTCTCTTTACGTTACTGATCTTGTTTATGCTTTCCTGCCTTACATACTCGGTACTTTATTCGTACTGACGTCCCTTTTGCCTGGGGACGCTGCGTTTCATGCCCGTAGGTCCCGATAGACAGGTTGACATTCCTCCTAGTAGGCTATCAGCTCAGCGAAGGTGTTGGTGTACTCCACTTGCTCCGGAGTTGCCTATTTGGTCAGTATGCTTTGGATATGTATTGATTGGTATGGCGGGGCCCTGTCCCGACCTTTATGATTTTATGTACTCTTAGAGGCTTGTAGACAGATGTCAGGTGTATGGATACTTGTATGGCCTTGTCGGCCTATGTCTTGAGTTTACAAATGGTCATGTCGGCCTTATAGGCCCGTATGTCACATGTATAAGTTTGTATATCATGTTCGGTCATCATATGTTGAGTATTCCCTTATGTTTTATTCTTGTTATCTCATGACATGTTTTCTATCTCATTTACCCTTGATAGTATGATAAGAAAGATATGTTACGTTGGTACTCGGTTGAGTAAGGCACCGGGTGCCCGTCGTGGCCCTTCGGTTTGGGTCGTGACACCTAACCCACCAAATTCAAAAGCTCACGAGGCTTGGGCTGGGCTAGCCCGTTTTGACAGCTTTACTCCACTCTTTCTTTTTTTCCTTTTTTTTTTCATGTTGTTTTTCTCTTTCTTTCTATTCCATTCTTTTGTTACTTTTCTTTTTGTTCAATACAAATATGTAATGTAAACACTATTTCTTCTAATTTAATCTACTATTTAAGTTAATAAGTAAATACTTTTTCAATTTAAAAATCACTCGAAAACTCTCTTGTTAAGGATTGAAGTTAAATAATATTTTACGTGTGTTCCATTAAAAAAAATAAAGGGCCAAAAGTGCTCCTCAGCCGTAGAAAATAGAGCAAATTTGCTCTTATTTTGAATTTGGTCTCACACATCCCCTTATCATTAGTGGATTTATTCATATTTATCCTTAACTATGAAAAGTAGAATAAATTTATCTTGCATTTGACTTTGGTCTCAAATATGCCTTATCATGATTAAATTGGTTCATATTTACCCTTCAAAATTATCGGACTTCCAACTTTTACTTTTAGCCATGTAAATATATTTTATTTTAAGATGGGGTGCCACATTGCAAGATAATAACCTCAACCCAAAAATTTCTTGTAAAAAATTTGACCAGAAAATTACACAGATCTAATGTAGTTTAAAGATCCGAATACATTTAATTGCTCATCATCTTTATGTCTTTTCCCTATTTAAATTTTTTTTACTCTCCTGAACTTTCAAAAAAATTAAACAGAACATTAATTTTAGAAAACTACTCCTCCGTTTCAATTTAGATAATGTAGTTAGACTTAGCACAAGTTTAAGGAAAGAAAAAAAGACTTTTGAAACATGTGGTACTAAAACCCTAAGGGGCAAAAGCTTAATTGGGCAATGATATTTGTGTGGCTATAAAAACTTTTCATTAAGGGTAAAGTGAGTAGAATAAAAAGTCTAAAATTAAATTGTTTCTAATTATAGAAATATGCCATTCTTTTTTGAACGGACTAATAAGGAAAGTGTGTCATCTAAACTGAAGAACAGTATTTTTCGGGAAAATTAAATGATCTTCAAAAACCCAAATACAAATTTAATTTCTTAAACTAGCGAAAAAAATTGAAAGTAAATAGAGAAATATGTACACTTAACAGCAAATTTTGATCTTGATAAAGATATTACAATTATTGTCATACTGGAAAGAACAAAATTCATAAATATTAATTTTATTTCTTTGAGCCAAATTTATACATATAATTTCAATTAAACAGACACAAAAGCATTGTTTGTCACAAAGACAAAACTGAAAGAGATGAGAGCAATTAGTTATCGTTTGAGCAAAACATTATTCATCAGCAGTCAACATACAAATATCATACATTTCCCAATACCACCCTTATGCCCTTTGCATTATGGGAGCTTTGACTTATTCGTAATAAAAATACATTAGATCATAAGAAAATCTTTTGGATATAGTTATCCTTCTAAAAAAGGCAACAGAATTTTATTACCTTATAATCCCATAAAAAAAATACAATAAAATACCTCTTTATATCAAATGGCACCCCCCAAACAATTTCTATTACAAGCTTAACATTGATGGTTCTTGCTCACACCAACAGAATACATATGGTGTTGGTGGTATATTTCGTAATCATCTAGGCGACTGGATCATAGGATTTGCAGGGAAAGCAATACCTGGGACACCTATCCAGACAGAACTTCTTGCTTTGCTCATGGGCTTGAAAATTGTTGTGCAAAAGAAACTCACACCACTCATCATTGAGACAGATGCACAAGCCTTACTCGGTATGTTTAATAGCACTACAATACAATATACTAATATACTTAATGATTGCAGGTTATTACTCCGACAGCTGGATAGCCCCCCCTCTCAACAATATCTACAGGGAGCAAAATAGTGTAGCAGACTGCTTGGCCAACTATGGAGCTCTACATGCAAAGGCGACCTGTCTCGTTTTTGAAAGTCCACCACCTTTTGCTTCAAATTACCATGAACAAGATCAAGCACCGCTGCTTAGAAGAAGAATGATTAAAAGTCAGTCTATTATGTGTAATATTAGATCTACTATTAGTATTGTACTCAGTAACTATAGTAACATATTCCCTAGTTCAAGTTTAGCTTGTACTCTTGGTTCCTATACGGGGACCTTAGCACTGTCTACTACTAATGTAAATATGATGTCTCTAAGGCATCTTGTAAACGGCTCTCTTCTACGAGCTTAGCTATAATATAACTATCTTTTTCACCAAAAAAAAGTATTTTACGATTCTCTTATTTTTATGTATATTTTGGAAAAAAATCTACATATTTTTTTCTTCTTTTTGTTCTTCCTTTTTTAGTTTTTAAAATAATACTCAAATAAATTTTTTATCCTAAAATAAAAGGATTGATAAAAAAAAAGTATGTTAGTTTTGAGGGGCACGATCGCGGATGTGGTATCGCGATTGCGGACTGTGTTTTGTGGCTGGCACCTTTTTGTTCTTCGCGTTTGCGTTGGGGAAGTCGTGATCGCGGTCACTGTGGAGCTGAAGCTTCACGTTCGCGTTGGTGTCGCAATCGCGTAGGGTCTATGTCAATCAGGGAGTTTAGGTGGCTTAGCATTCGCGTTCGCGGATGGGCATCATGTTCACGTAGGCTTAGGAGTTGGTGAAGCATGATCGCGGGCAGTTGGTCGCGTTCGCGTAGTGTCTTTTGAGGCAGCTTTTGATGTGTGCTTCACGATCGTGAAGGGGACCCCTAGTACAACTTAAATATTCTATTTCGAAAGTTTTAGTTATTTTATAATATTTTGAGATTGGGAACTCGATTTTGGGTGATTTTTTAGGGAATTTTCACAATTTGGATTGCGGTAAGTATTCTTGACTCGGATTTGATTATTATTCATGATTTCATCCTTGATTTTAACATTTGATTGATGAATCTAAGTGAAGAAAATTAAAAAATTTGGCAAAACTTTTTTAAAATAAAAAATAGGAATTTGAACCCCGATTCGGAGTCGGACTTGGATGAAACATGTATGGTTGGACTCGTATTCTAATGGGTGTTTGAAATTTGTGACTTTTTTTGGGTTTCGGGAGGCGAGCGCGAATTGACTTTTTGATTTTTGATAAAGATCAGAGCATTATTAATTGAAATCTATTTCTATAGTCGTGTTTGATATTATTGAGTTATTTTTGGCTTGATTTGACTCGTTCAGAGGTTGATTCGAGAGGTAAGAGCTTTTGAGATTATTGATTTGGATTGCTTGAGGTAAGTATCTTGCCTAACCTTGTGTGTGGGAATACCCCTTAGGATTTAGCCTCAATTGCCTAATTGTGTTATGTGAAAAGCGATGTGTATACGAGGTGGCGAGCGTGTACACCGGTGCTATATGTGGATTATGATTGTAGGCTATTAATATGCCTTAATTTGATAATGTAACTTACATGAAACACGCTTAAACCACTTTGTGATTATATGATCATGATCACTACATTTGAGTTAACCATGGTCATGCTTTATTTGTTGAACATCCCTCCGTACTTTTATGTTATTGTTATGTCCTTATGCACTTTGTTGATAAGTCATGAGCTTATCTCTTGATGAAAATTTGGTATTATTATTTTGTGATATTGTGGCACATGAGGACATGTTGTGTAGGTTGATTGTTGTTGTGTGAGGTATAAGGGTACCATTTCACTATTGTTATTGGGCGGAGTGATACGGGTAGTTATTGTGATATTATCGGGGCGGAGCGATACAGGTGACTATTGTAATATTGTCAGGGCGAAGCGATGCGGGTGGCTATTGTTTATCAAGACAGAGAGATAAGGGTGTTTATTGTGATATTATTAGGACGGAGCAATACAGGTGGCTGTCGTGATATTGTCAAGGCGGAGTGATACGGGTGGCTATTGTGATTTTGTCAGAGCGGAATGATACGGGTGGCTATTGTTGTTGTGATAAAAATTTGGGCACAGGGTGCTATTTGTGTGTGTTTCTTTGTGATGACTTGTTGTAGAAACTAAGCCTTTACTTGCATTCAATTGCAATCACTTATTATGATGAGGTTATTGCTATTGTTTTCTGCTATACTTTTGTTGCCAGTCTTTGATTTATTGCATGGGCTATTTTGACTAGTGAGTGTCACATGACTTGAACCTCGTCACTACTTCAGCGAGGTTAGTCTTGATACTTACTGGGTACTGATCATTGTGTACTCATACTACACGTCTGCATATTTTATGCAGATCCAGGTGTTGGAGGCAGCAAACTTAGGTAGTGAGAGCTTACTTGACTGTGAGGATCAAGGTAGAGCTGCATTTACCATCGCAGTCTCTTGGAGTCCTATCCGTATATTGATATTGTCATTTCATTATCCGAATAGTATTGTACTTGTGATATTCTTATGTATTCCGTTAGAGGTCGTGACTCTATACTACCTAGTTCTGGGGAGTTATGTTGAATATTGCCATTTTGGCATGTGTTGACTCTACTTCTGTTATTATATTAATACTCTGTCTTTTTTTATCATGTTCATTTATTTAGATGTTGCTAAGTGATTGGCTTACCTATTTTTAGAGACTAGGTGTCATCACGACCCTATGGTGGGATTTGGGTCGTGACAAGCTGGTATTAGAGCTTTTAGTTCATAGGTTCTACGATTCACGAGCAAGTTTAGTAGAGTCTTGCGGATCAGTACGGAGATGTCTGTACTTATCTTCGAGAGGATACCAAACTGTTAAGAAACTTTACTTTCTTTCATTCTTTATCGTGCGAATTTGTTTGTTCCAAGTCTGAATCTTTACTCTTCTATTCTCTCATAGATGGTGGACACACTCTACCAGATCAGCTAAGCAGACACTAGCAGCCCATACTATAGCTGCAAGAGGCGGGGCCGAGGTTGAGGCCGAGAATGGACACGTGCTGCAGCTAGAGCACCTGCTAGATCAGCAGTTGTGCAGCCTCTAGCAGCTCCAGTTGAGGATCTAGAGCCTGAGCATGTTGAGCAGGAACCTGAGCAGCCTATTGCTATGATGGGGCTCCAGGAGACCTTGGCACACTTCATGAGTATGTTCGGGAGCTTGGCCTAGGCAGGTTTGATTCCGGTTGCACCACCTACTTCACAAGATGGGGAAGGAGCTTAGACTCTCGTCGCCCGTACAGCAGAGCAACCGGCTCATGCTTATCAGACACCAGTTGCTGGTGCAGCCAGTAGTTGAAGTACAGGCCGAGGTTGGGCCATATGCATCGATTCAGGATCAAAACAGGTTAGAGAGGTTCCAAAAGTATCATCCTCCTCATTTAAGTTGTGGGGCTTCTGAGGATGTGCAGGGTTTCTTGGATCAATGTCACCACATTCTGCGTATTATGGGTTTGGTATAATCGGGTAGGGTCGACCTTACCACCTTTTTAGTTGACGGGGTCGGCATATAGATGACGGCAGAATTACGAGGCGAACAGACTAGCTGGCGCAACACCACTAACTTGGTCCTAGTTCTCTGATCTATTCTTGAGGTAGTTTATTCCATAGACCCGTCGCAGCGAGTTTGAGCAGTTGTGCCTGGGAGGTATAATTGTGTCCAAGTGTACTATGAGGTTTACAGAGTTCTCTCATCATGCACCTGCCTTGGTTTTCACTGATAGAGAGAGAGTCCATAGCTTTATTGAGGGACTCGTCTATAGCCTCAAGTTTGGGCTGGCACGGGAGTTGGAGACTGAGACTCCATTCCATCAGGTTGTGGAGATTGCTAGGAGGTTGGAGGGTATTCGCGAGCAGGAGAGGGTGGATAGGGAGGCTAAGAATCCTCGAGGTTCTAGAGGATTTAGTGGTTTTTACTCTTCGACTCCGACCCGTCATGGCAGAGGCTTCGTCAATCAGCCATTTCAGTCTGCACTTCAGGTTACCCGTAGTGCTCTAGCTAGCCAGGGACCCTAGGGTACTCATATCGGACTACTATATTTCAGTGCATCTTCTACACGGGGTTCCTACAGCGAATATTTCAGTCGTCCGACGCATACTCAGTACCAACTGTCATGCCCGTAGGGGGGTTGTTTTGATTGTGGTGCTACTTGGCACATTATGAGAGATTGTTCTAGACTTGGGAGGGGTAAACTTCAGCACGGTACTCAGACTATGGTTTCCGCTCCAATTGCTATTTCACCTACACAACCAGCTAGAGGTGTAGGACAAGCAGGAGGACATCCTAGAGGGAGAGACCAGGTCCATTGTTATGCTTTCCCTGGTAGGACCGAGGTTGTTGCATCAGATGTTGTCATTACAGGAATTGTTTTGGTCTGTCATAGAGATGCATTAGTTTTGTTTGATTTCGGTTCTACTTATTCGTATGTGTCCTCCTATTTTGCTTTATATTTGGATGTGTCTCGCGATTCGGTAGATACTTATGTTCATGTGTCTATACCAGTTAGGGATTTATTGTAGTGGACCGTGTCTATCACTCTTGTTTGGTCACTACGGGGGCTACGAATGCTTGATCATCATCTCGATGTTATGTCCAGGCTTGGATGTGGATGTGTTAGTAGATCTTCCAGTTGTTCATTTATGGGACGAAGCGGATTTTTATAACTGGTTGACGAGTACGGTCTCAAGAGGATTGATTGCATAGTGATTGTGACTGTGGCAGGGCCATAGAGAGATATTGGTCGTAGGCTAAGCAGGTGAATTATCTCATACGAGAAGATTTAAGGTTGTTTGATTCGTATGAGGCTTCAATTCAATTAAATGCATATACTACCATTTCGAAGGGCTTGAGGAAGTTGACACGACTGTCACAATGGTGAACGTGCACTTGGCAGAGTCTTTGGAGTGTTTTGTGAATGGTGTTACAGGAGTTTATGAAGTATTCAGTTAATTAGAAGTGCGTGATCGGGGCAGTTATAAAGGAAGGGTATTAAGCGTTACAAGTGATGTGTTCTATGGCTTCGATCTGAGTGGGCGAGTCTGCTAGCAACGATTGGATTGCATGATCATACGTTATATTAGTTCTTGGAATATGATGTGCTTGTGGATTAGCTATGACTTGAAAATGATGACTTCGAGGATGACTTTGAGAAAGTGATCGGTTGGATGTATGATGTACTACACCTTATGGGTATGTAGGGGTATTGGGATAATTTAGGTTTGATACTTGTTGTGGATTTAGTGTGCAAGAAAAAGGCATCACTTGGTTACTTCTTTTGGATATTCATGTACTGGTGGAGCGTGGGTTATTTGGTGCATATTGGTTGCGCATTGGATATTGGAGTGAGGTGAGTCTCTCGAGAAAGTTCTAAAGAGTTCAAGATTTATATGTGGTGTTTAAGGATTTTCGAATTTACGTATGGATAAAATTTGGGCTTGCATTGCATGGTGTCGAGACTTGCGATATTTCTATATCAGTATTGATTTTACTTTGTGGTACTAGAAAGGTGAAAGAAACATCTTCAAATTCATTAAAGGGTTCTTTATCGCATGCATTATCATGTTGAGATACTCTTGGTTTTAGCAGTCCACGTGACTTAATTAATTTAGAGGGATTCAATTCTAGTTATTTGATTATGTGCAAATGGGTTACGAAGAGTTGTGATGGTTTGGCCACGATTTGCGGTTGATGTACTCTACAGGCATGGGGAATTCGTTATGTTTTGTGATTTTGTTCTACGGGATTGAGTTAGTGGAAGGTTTTTGGTTGATGGGATGTTTATCCTACTTGTGATTCAGAGTTGAGAATAAGATCCTTGTGTTTTAATATGATAGCATGGTAGAGGTGGTGCGCCGTGTGGGATTGAGATTCAGGGGAAAGGTTGAGATTCGATTTTGAAAGGAAGGTCATGGGTTCTAAACGGCATGGAAGATTTCAGATGCTTAGAGGATGTTAGTACTACCTTATATCGCCTGAGAGGGGCATGCGTGTTAGGATACGCATTGTGTTTTTGACTTACGAATGCTTGATTAGTATTACTGATCACGCCCAACTCTAGTCCTAAAAAGGATAAGCGGTCGCCGCAAATATAATCCGGTCTAAAAGTCCGGAGTCGAATCCCACAGAGAACTAAGGCTTAGCTATATCTGTTAAATATCACTAAAAAGACAAGTTTGAACAATTTTCTAAATTATAAAGATTGAGATTTATATTTCTAACTAATTAACTAGCAAATACTAGAAAACGGTAAAATTATCAAATAACGAGACAAAGGGTTGGAGACTAAATTAAGGAGGTCTAGAGTTATGATTTCCCCAATTGTCGGAATCCTTCTAGCTATGTTTCCTACAATTTTTCCAATGTATTCTCTACTGATCGTGAACACTATTTAGATGTCGTAATTATCTCTCGAGCAACTACAACAATTTACTAGACATATTCTCTCGAACTACGCTAGTTGGCTTTATCTAACCGCTCATTATGACCACGTCAAGGCTTTGTTATTTCTAAACCTGCCTTTAAACCCACTGTATTGATTTCTCACATACGTTAGGAGTGACGTTGTTCAACAACTACCTAAATATGCACTCTCTCTCAAGCAGTACACACTAAATAGGCACAGTCAATTGATGGCCATTCAATCAACAACAACAAACACGTAGTTGAACAAGTAGAGAAATCCAATGGCTCAATTATATAAAAACATAACAAGTATTTATCCTACAAAAGGTTCCATCAAAACCCTAGAAAACGAATTAGCTATTCATAATAGTATGCAAAAACACAATATTAGAATTCATAACCAACAATGGAAATAGGAAGAAAGAAGTGAAAAACTCGTAGAAGAATTCTCCGCCTTGCTCCCAGTGTGTTCTTGACTCCTTAGGTCGAATCCCCGGTCTCCTTAGCCTCCTTAGGTCTAAATTATGTCAAAAGTGTGTCCAACCTCCTCAAAATACCATTTTTCCATGTATATATACCAAGTAGGGTCGGGCCCAAATAATTATACCTTCTCCTACGCGAAAAAGGACAAGTTTCTAGGCCTGGACGTCCACGGCCGCGGTCCGGGCGCGGTACGGGCACAGTACTTTAAAAGTCTACTGATCCAGTCCGCGTCAGGTCCGCGGTCGCGGTTTCGACCACGTTTTTCACCCTGTTCCGCTTGGAAAAACGTAAAGCATGAAAGTTGTAGCCCTTTGAGTTAGCTTTTCAACCATATATTGTGGAGCCTAAATGGAGTTCTGAGCGAAAAGTTATGTGCATTTTACTAGACATTGCGCAATATGCCTACTCAATTCTTCGTTTTGTTGCTCTATCATCCGTTGATCCTCGAATACGATCCCGGCTTAATTCCTTGGGCCTCTACTCAGACTTCAAAGCTCCAAATCACTTGAATTCATTCCATAACATCTATATAGCTCGGAATCACTCCTACAAGGCATAAAACACACAATTAGTGCAAAACACTAATGATTAAAACGCAAACTCAACTAAAGTACAGTAAATTTGAGTGTAATAAGTGACTAAAATACGTAATTATAGCCTATCATCAACGGTAATCGCCTAGATGTTGACTACGGATATTCAGGTTTTTGCTTCGTGTGCTTTGCCTCTCCCTTGTGAGATGGGTTCATAGAATTGTGATTTGTGGTGGTATTTGTTGAACTCGTAGGGTGGTTCTCTTATTTGGTTCTCCTTCCATCTTTGGTTATATTCAAGTTGCTACTTGTTGGGTGTACCGGATTGCGTCGTATGTAACTAGGTGGCATTTGGTGTGGCTTGTCGGCGGAATAGCTTGTACTAGGTGAGATGAGATCATTGGACCTGTAATTAGTGCAATCGGACTTGGATAAGGTACATTTGGAAAAGAATTTTATTGATCAGCTTAGAGTTTGGCAATGGTTTTGGTCGGGCAAGAGAACTCCATGACCTGTTGATTGGGTGAGTGGTTATGAGTTTCTACATGTTTATTACATCAATAGCAGTGTTGTTGTAGCACCCCGTAAATCCGGATTAGTTGTGGATGCATTAAATGAGTATTAATGTGACCTTTTAACATGTGAAGTCCTATTGGGAGGAGTATGGATGGAAACCGTTATTTTGAAATCAAGACCGATAGTAAGGTGCATAAAATTTGATAAAATCGACTAAGTTTATGGGAGGTACGTTTTATAGCCAGACAGTACAAGGCACTGTAACCTCAACGCCCTAGACAGTGCAAGGCACTGTAACTTCAGCGCCCCAGACAGTGCAAAGCACTGTCCAAGGCATCATCCTCAGCGCCCCTGACAGTGCAAGGCACTGTAGTTTTGGCGCCTCTTATGGCGCCTTGCACAGTTATTTTGGCGCCCCTGATGGTGCCTCGCGCCGACGTTTTTTATCCAAGCTATTTTTACTTCCTCCTTAATTTTTGGATATTTCCACCTATTTAAAAGCCCTACCTCGTTCCCCCACACCCCAAACACGAAAACCTACTCTAGAAAGAGGAGCTCTCAAGAACCCAACTTCCCCAAGGTCCCTCCATCATCCAAGGTAAGTTCTAACGATGATTCTAAGTTAATTTAAATTCTCCAAAACCTTATTAACATGGGTAAATCCTTCCAATCATTAGATATTCCATCGAGACACCATTGTTGAGAAAATAAACCCTAGAACTCGAATTTAAGAGGATTGAACGTCAAAAGGTAATGTTTCTACTCCCTAATCATTTATAACTATGAATTGATGAGTTTGGGATAATAGTAAATGGGTTTGATAAAGAGAACCATAAGAACTATGCTAGGGTTTTGGATTGTTGAATTATGATTGTTGTAAACAATTGGGTGATGAGAAATGGTGTTAGTTACATCTATTTGGGATTGTAGAATCACCTAGAAGTAGTAGAATGAGAACTTGGTGAAAAAAAGACCAATTACTAAGGGCTTTGAGGCTTTACGCTCAAAGGGTGTTTGATAAAATTTTTAAGTTACCAAAACGTGAGCCGTAGTGCTAATATTGGTTCCTCTTGAAATATATTGCCATAGATTGTCGTTGAAAGAGGCGACGAAACATTGTGATACGCTTAAAAGGCCAGACTCAAGGTATGTGAGGCTAACTCTCTATGTTTGGGAATGTTAATTATTCTCCCTACACTACGTTTCTTTTACGTTATTAATTGCCTCAGAAATATAGTTAAGCCTAGTTCCTTGAATAGTTGCAGAACGTCTATTCTCTAGCTTCATAACTCGTTCATGACTTTCATTTTGAATGTTATGAGCTCAGTGCATATTCAATATAGACTTGGTTTTGATGCCCCCGAGTCTCAGTATAGATTACTCAGCATGTCATAAACAATTGAAGTTTCAATGTTCATAATCAGTTCAAGAATACATGTCTCAGTCTAGTCCTATTCAGTATTCCAGTATCATGTAACTCAGTGTGATTCAGTATTTCAGTATCATGTATTGGAGTATGATTCTCAGTTCCTCATTTTAAATTCTTGAATGAAGAACACCTGTATTTGGGCCTAAGGTTGTAGTTTATGCTTTATGCATGTTTAAGCCTGAGGCCGTAGTTGATGCTTTATGCATTTTTGGGCCTGAGGCCATAGTTATACGTATACTTGGGCCTGAGGCCATAGTTTGTGCACATCCTGAGGCCGTAGTTTATTTAGATAAACAGGTTGTTCATCATTCAGAAGAGGGACTATTCATATCCTTACTTCCTTTGTTCAGATTAGTTATGAGTTATCATTTCAGTTATCAGTTATTAGTTATCATTTCAGTTTCAGTTTCAGCAGTTACCATTTTAGTTTTATGTAATTAGTTCTCAGTTATCAGCTTAGTTTCAGTTTCAGCATTTACAGTTCGTTCCTTCAGTTGTTTTATATACCAGTGCAATTCAAATGTACTGACGTCCTTTTTGCCCGGTGCCTGCATCTCAGGATGCAAGTAATGATTTACAGGTTGATTCAGAGCGCTAGGATTCTCGTACCAGCTATTTGGTGAGTCCCAGTTTTTTCGGGGCATTATCATCACTTTGCAGTCTTTCAGTATATATAGATAGTCAGTGTTGTCAGTACTTCATTAGAGGCTTCATAGACTAGAGTAACAGTTAGACAAAGTCACAAGCTTTTCATGTTAAGCAACGTTGACTACAGATATGTTTCAGACTTGTATTAGTATTTCCACACTTTGATTTATATCATTCATACTTTCAGTATATCAACATGTGTAAGTTTATTTTTCGTATTCAGTATGTTATGATATCACATGTTGATTCAGTCGGCCAGTTGGTTCGCTCGGTCACATGTAGTCAGGCACCAGGTGTCATGTTATGTCTAGGCCTAGGTTCGGGGCGTGACAATGCTTGGTATCAGAGCACTAGGTTCAAGTGTCCTAGGGAGTCAATAAAGCCGTGTCCAGTGGAGTTTCCTTTATATGCGTGTGTCGGCCATGCATATAGATGGTTAACTACCAAGACATTCAGGATTCTCTCATTTATTTCTACTCTAGATCGTGCCATGAGGCTTAAAGAAATAGGTAGCCTTTATTCAAATCGAATTCCAGACGTATCAAATGCCCTAGCGACGGGAAGGAAAAACCCAAGGTCCTGGAGAGGATGATTGCCCATTGGGGTATATTTAGGAAGTACATGTTGGTAGCAAATGAGACTTGAAAAGATGCAATGTATAGTAGTACAGATTAGAGCATAACCTTATCAGATAGTACAAAAGCAATTATCATATCTTACGATTATTAGTTTACCTCAGTTACCAGTTATACAGTCTTTCAGCTAGCAGGTTTATGGTTTTTGAGTATGCCAGTATCAGTTATTCAGTTACCAGATCTCCAATTTTCAGTGTATCCAAATTCTGGTGACTTGTCTGGATTAAGACCCAAGACTCGCCGGATGGCGCGAGGAGCGATTTATCAGATGATGGTATACTCTAAAGGATTAATTTGTGTACGGTAGCGTATCCGTATGTGTTTTTACCTCACAGAACAATTTTATTTTTTATTCCTCAAAAATGGAGCTACGGGTTGGATGATGATAGTTCATATGTCAGACCCTACGATGCAACAAGTTAAGAATTTGACCGCAAATGGCATAGAATTGGCCATTATAGTTTTGGACAGAAAGAGCCTAAAGGCAAATTACCTAGGTGTTAGAAACATTTGATATACCAAAGACGTGTCTTTCGTACAATTCATGTATATGACTAAGAAGATATAGTGTAGGAAAATGACAACATATAGCAACTGATATTGAATTTCAAGGAATGATTTTAAGTTGTTTAGATTTATTCACATTAGAACTAGAAAGTACCACGTTAGTAAGTTACCATAAGAAACAACTATTATAGTGAGATAAAGGATATGACAGTTCCCCTTAGGTTATGTGACTAAGTGTTTACCCCGTATGTTTATAGTCTGATATGATTTTGAAGTGTATAGAAAGTTTGGGGGTTAGATATTCCAATTTTGTTTAACACAGATGAGATTTCCCTAAGTGTGATCCATGTATATAGTTCCAAAAAAGATAGTATGCGACCGTATAATAGGGTCAGATGGTGAGGGAAGTTAGGAATAACCTTATGCTTCAATTTAGTTATCCAAAGTAGAACAAGAAAACATGATGCTAGCAGTATAGTAAGTAAATTTTGAGTATATACAGTGAATTAGCAATTTCAGGAGAGCACGTAGAGGTATGATTTGATTTATTTATGTAGGTTAACACTAGTTAGTGGTTAACAGTTTGAAACACCAAATGTGTGTTAGAACCAAAAGAGTTTAAGTTAAACCCGAAGTACAGTAACAGTGGAAGAATAAAAATAAAAAATAAAAATCAGCTAGGCAGTAAGAGAGCCAACTACAGAAGAATAGCCTTTAAGAATAATCGAAAAGGGGTCTCCACAAGATTGACAGCGTGAGCAGAGCTAAATTATTAAGATTGTGTATGATAGTTGTGAATACATTAGCTTTCCGTTATGAAAGTTTTTTCCTAGTATGAGAGATTGCTTAGAAGTATGTTGTAAAATGAGTCATCATTGACATAAAGTTCAAAGAATGGCATAAGACAAGGAAAGTTATTTGGATCCCAACAAAAGAGAAGGATCCGCAAGTATAAGACCATTGGTCTAAAGAGGAGATGTGAAAATCGTCAGTAAGTCCAGTTGGATATTTGAAATCCACATAGTTAGCTTGGGATATAAAAACTACAAAATCATGCCCAGTTATGTATCACAAGGGTAGTGCCATTGCACGAGACTCTAATATTCAGTGTACTGGTCAAAGACTTAGCTCACAACAATACTATGTGTTTTTTAGGAAGTACCTTAAAAAGATAATCAAGTATGGGAAGTATAGCTCATGATTGAGGCAGACAAGAGAACTCTGGTGAAAAAAGTTCACCGCTTAGTCAAGCTGGGAGTTCAACTTTCGGACTTCGAAGATAATGGAGTTGTTTTCCAGAACAGGACTTGCTCCTTCTTAGTAGCCGAAGTGAAGGAGAAACAGTTTGATGATCCCTACTTGGTTTAGTTGAAAGAGGGGATTCACAGTCATAAGACAATGGCTTATGAACAAGGGGGAGATGATGGTACTTGAGGTACCAAGATAGATTGTGTGTTCCAACCATAGATGGACTTAGCGAGGGAGGAACATGTTAGAAGCCCATAATTTCAGGTATTCTATCCACCTAGGTTTCCCAAAGATGTATCATGATCTTAAGGAGATTTTATTGGTGGAACGACATGAAAAAGAATCTCGCAGACTTTGTGGCCAAGTGTCCAAATTGTCAGCAAGTGAAAGTCAAGCAGCACAAATCCTAGTGTTTTACCATAGAATATACATATTCTTTAGTAGAGATGGTAAATATGGACCTTATAATAGGATTATCTCGCTTATTTGAAAAGCGTGGTTTGTATGGGCGAAGGTGTAGATCACCAATTGGTTGGTTCGAAGTTGGCCAAGCAGAGTTGTTGGGACCAGATTTGGTCTATCGGGCTATGGAGAAATTCAAGTGGATTCAAGAGAATTTGAAGACGGCTCAAAGTCACCATAAGTCCTATTCGGATATGCATCGTAGAGACCTAGAGTCTCAAGTTGATGATTGGGTGTTTCTAAAAGTTTTGCCTATGAAACATGTTATAAGATTTGGGAAGAAGGGAAAGCTCAGTCCCAGATACATCGGGCCATATAGGATCCTATGAAGGATCGTGCAAGTAGCTTACGAGTTAGAGTTGCCGCCAAAATTGGTTGTTGTACACCCAGTATCTCACGTGTCATGTTATAACATTCGAGTTTTCAGTATTCATATCTCATGTCACGATATTATGTTTCCAGTATTCAGATATTGTGTTAGAACATTCATGTCTTCAGTAATAAGATATTAATGTCAGTTCAGTGATCAGATATTCACGTCAGTTTAGTACTCGATTATTCGTGCCAGTTCAGTATTCATATATCCATATTAGTTCAAAATTCACGTATCCATAACAGACAAGTGTTCATGTATATGTTTCATGTTATGCGTATTATGATGCCCTATCCAGCTAGTGTTATGCTCTGTTAGCTGGTAGTTATTTTGGAGAAATGTAGAAGGTAGCTATCCTTCTCATTCAAGACTTATATTATAATCTCCATGTCTTTCAATATTCAGTCAGCTCAGTGTTCAGTCAGTTCAGTAGCCATTCAGTTCAGTATCTCAGCACATCAGTAATCATGTATTTATTCAGTTTAGTATGCATGTGTTCAAGAAAGTTCAGTGTTCACATGTTTCCATCAGTCACGTTTAAGGTCTAAAGTAAGCCGTAGTTACAGACAGAACAATCATTCAAGGACGAACAATCCCAAAGGGGAAATAATGTAACACCCCATAAATCCAGATTAGTTGTGCATGCATTAAATGAGTATTAGTGTGACCTTTTAACATGTGAAGTCCTATCATGAGGAGTATGGGTGGAAACCTTTGTTTTGGAATCAAGACCGATAGTGAGGTGCATAAAATTTGATAAAATTGACTACGTTTATGAGAGGTACATTTTATAGCCAGACAGTGCAAGGCACTGTAACCTCAGCGCCCCAGACACTGCAAGGCACAAAACTTCAGCGCCTCAGACAGTGCAACTGTAACTTCAGCGCCCTAGACAGTGCAAGGCACTGCAGTCTTGCCGCCTCTTATGACGCCTTGCACGGTGTTGGCCCAAGAACAGGTGAAGTTTTGAAGAATGACAAAAGAACTCAGTCATGGACCAGGTCCATCTTGTGAAGCACAGTCATGATCAATCTATGGATGTGAGATGCACGTAAAAGAGATAAGTCCTACTGAACAAGCAGAAATATCTCCTGATTTGATCGAAAAGGTTGCATATTAGATAAGAGGAGAAAGTCTCCTTATATGAAGAGAACACAATCTAGGATGAAGATAGTGTTAGAGTTTGAGATCATCATGAACTCTTCCACGACAGAAGAGCAGCAATTGAGTCTCAATCAAACTCTGATTACTAACCTATTAAATGTTAGTGTTGTTCTCTTTTACAGGTAAATCACATACACAGAAGTTAAACTAAATTGAGAGCAAAAGAGCAAGGCGATTTTGCAATCAATTTATGTGTGATTTGAGTGTGCACTCCTGAAGCTACTTGAACGAGATAGAAGAACCAGTTACATTGTGTCCATCTTTTATTCTAGTTCAATTGTAGTAGGTGTTTTAAAATTGTACCTTTCAACTTTCATAGAAGCAATTATATTAGGTACCTAGAGTGTTCAAGTTATAGCTAACTTGAAGTTGTCGCAACAGTTGAGGTTGTGTGCCACAATGGGATTAGAGTTAATCCTTAGGTTTACAAAGAGTTTTTGTAAATGCTGTTTTGGCTCAGTGATTTTAGTGGAAGTTTGGGAAAATCCAACTAAGTAGTAGGTCGTGGTTTTTTCACCTTTTGAGCCAGGTATTTTCCACGTAAAAATCTTTGTGTCCTTTATTTTCTGTATTTATTATTCCGCAAACAGTAGTANATGAAAAGGATCTGCTTATCAGGAACTTGGCTGAGGAACTTAAGAAACTGACCAGCCGGATTCAAGGCGTCGAGGGAAGCAAAGGAATCGAGGGGCTGAACTATGAGGACCTTTGCATACAGCCTGATGTCGAACTGCCTGAGGGGTACAAACCTCCTAAGTTCGAAATGTTTGATGGTACGGGTGATCTAAGGGTCCATTTGAGGACATATTGCGACAAGCTGGTTGGAGTAGGGAAGGATGAAAGGATCCGCATGAAGTTGTTCATGAGGAGTTTGAAAGGAGATACATTATCTTGGTACATCAGCCAAGATCCCAAGAAGTGGTCAAGCTGGGTGGGCATGGCATCTGACTTTATGGACAGATTCAGGTTTAATACAGAGAACGCGCCAGACGTGTTCTATATCCAGAATTTGAAGAAGAAGCCCACGGAGACGTTTCGCGAGTATGCTACTCGCTGGAGGTCCGAAGCTGCTAAGGTCATACCCGCCTTAGAAGAGGAGCAAATGAACAAGTTCTTTGTCCGGGCTCAGGATCCGCAGTACTATGAACGGCTGATGATGATTGAGAACCACAAGTTCTCCAACATTATCAAATTAGGTGAAAGAATTGAAGAAGGTATTAAAAGTGGTATGGTTACAAATTTGGAAGCCTTACAAGCTACAAATAAGGATTTACAGTCCCGTGGTGTGTCCAAGAAAAGGGACGTAGGGGCCGTGATGGTTACACAAAGGACCAAGTCTCCCCTCAAGTACCAAACTTACCCAACACCTCCACTCACATACCAGCCAACCCTGAATTACCAAGCACCCTCACCCTCATACCAAGCTCTGACACCAACTTATCAATCATCTCCACCTCCTACATATCAACCTACTTCACCCAGATACTCCCAACCCGCTCATGTCAAACAAACTTATAATGCTCAACCATCCCATTATCAATCACCCCCTGCACGCCAAAATTTCCCTAGACCCCGACCTAATTTTGATCGCAGACCTCCAAAACAATATACCGCCATCGCTGAACCCATCGATCAGTTGTATGAGAAGCTCAAAGTTGCTGGTTATGTCACCCCCATCCCTGCCGCAACCCCTAAGAATCCTTCTCAATGGGTTAACCCAAACAAGTCCTGTGCATACCACTCCGGCATGAAAGGGCACACCATTGATGAATGCCGCTTTTTGAAAGACAAGATACAGTCTTTGATTGATAACAAGATCATTGTGGCAAAGGAACCCGCTCCAAACGTCCGCAACAATCCTCTGCCAGACCATAAGGGTGGAGGTATCCACATGATTGAAGTAGAAGATGACTGGGATCCCGAGGGATCAATCGGGTTGATCGCAGAAGGTGATGACCCAAAGAAACTGGCAATTACTCTCAAACCAATCATAGTCCAGATCCAACCGTCTGAGGACGCTGAGGTGAATATGTCTATACCTCTTGAGTTTGAAGCAGCGCCACCCGCAAAGAACCGGTACCAATTGAGGTTGAATTCGTGTCTCCAGCAAATGCACCCGCACCATTTGAGGTTGCACTCTTGCCACCCAAGGCACATGTTCCATTCGAAGTGAGGATAGATGCGCCGATCCCAGTGGCGATGTCAACCACGCCACCCTTCTATACAAATGCTATACCCTGGGACTATACAGCCGAGGCGAGAAGGAAGGGAAAGGTCAGGATTGAAGAAACTATCGCAGCACGGGGTATGACAAGAACTGGTAGAGTCTATACCCCTGAACATCTAGCCGAATCAAGCAAGCAGGCCTCCAACCGGCCGCCCCTCATTGAGACAGGTCCGGACGACCTTTGGAGAAAAATACAGGCTAAGGAATATTCGGGCATCGACTAGTTAAACAAGACGCCAGCACAAATATCCATTCTCTCTTTTCTGTAAAATTCTGAGACGCACAAGAGTGCTCTGTTGAGGGTGTTGAATGAAGCGTATATACCAAATAACATCACTAGCAGGGAAATGGCTAATATGGTAGGACAAGTTTTGGAAATCCATAAGATCACCTTTTATGAGGACGAGCTGCCACCTGAAGGGCTGGGGTACAACAAAGCACTGCACATCACCGTGCAATGTGAAGATTATTTCATCACCAGGATCCTGATCGATGGAGGTTCTAGTCTTAACATTTGTCCGCTGGTAACACTCAAGAAGTTAGGCAAAAGGCTGCATGAGATAAAGGATGGGGCAATCAATGTGAAAGCCTTCGATGGTTCTCAGAGATCCACCATTGGTGAGATTAGTCTATGCCTGCAGATGGGACCAACCTGGTTCGAGGTCGATTTCTAGGTAATAGATGTACCAACGTCTTACAACTTGCTGCTGGGACGGCCATGGATCCATGTTGTTGGGGCTGTAGCATCAACGCTGCATCAGGTAGTAAAGTTCGAATGGAATCACCAGGAAGAGATCATTCACAGCGACGGTAGCAACCCTATATACAGTCGGCAGACCATTCCGGCAATCGAGGGAAGAAGGAAGCTGGGATGGGTAACTTACCACCACATTGAACGGGTCAATGCTATCGACAAACACAAATGGTGGGATAGCAAAATCGAGAGTATACTGAGTTGGAGTGGGTATAAACCTGGCAAAGGGCTCGGCAAGAACCTCAAAGGAATCTCTAAACCCATAAAACTCAAGAAACATGGCACTACCTTCGGTTTGGGATATGAATACACAGGGGAAGAATTCAATAGCTGGTCGCCACAATGGCGCGGTCCTTACTACCCATTAGAGCAGCCAATACCACATCTAGAGCAGACTTTCCAACAGGCCGACATTATTTATGGGTCGGACGAAGAAGAAGCACTTGCAGCAGTGAAGAACTTGTTTCTAGAGGACAGTGATATGGACTGTTGCGTTATTCTCGAGGAGGAGGGGAGGAAGGCCCTTCCATAGAGGCCGTGAGCAGAGGGGCACATCTCAAGAATTGGACCATCAGGACAACCAGAGCCCGACGAGCCTCGAGGTAGCAAGGCTAAAACAAGTATTATTCACTGTTTTATTTATTAAATGAATTTCTTTTCACATTTTTCAAATCCCGCAATAAGATCTTCGATGTTCAAGACAATTATCAAAAGCGTTTTTGACTTTTCTTATGAATTAATATTTATTGCTATCGTTTTCTCTCACTACTTTACCTATACAGCATTACTATTACTTGTCTTGTTGAACCAATGACTGTGACATGCAATAAGACAATGCAACAAACGGACATAGATTCAGAGGAAGACGACATACCTGACGAGGTTGTCAAAGAAGTTGAGAACTTTGAGAATATACCTAAGTCCAACCTAGACGAGAACAAAATTGTCAACCTACGAGATGCAGAAAATGTCAAGGAAACGCGAATCAGCATTCACCTATCGTCATCGGAGAAGAAAGAATACACAGAATTTCTAAAGGAGTATGAGGACATATTCGCCTGGTCGTATGATGACATGACTGGTCTGAGTACGTCTATTGTGGCTCACAAACTACCAACTGATCCAATGTGTCCACCGGTAAAGCAAAAGCTCAGAAATCTCAAGCCTGATATGAGTTTGAAAATCAAGGAAGAAGTCACCAAACATATCAAAGCCAAGGTTCTTAGGGTGGTTGAGTACCCAACATGGTTAGCCAACATTGTGCCAGTACCAAAGAAGGATGGGAAAGTCAGAGTCTGCATCGACTACCGAGATATCAACCGGGCCAGTCCGAAAGACGACTTCCCTTTGCCAAATATACACATCCTGATTGATAATTGTGCCAAGCATGAGCTACAGTCATTCATAGATTGCTTCATTGGTTATCATCAGATCTGGATGGATGAGGAAGATGCTGAGAAAATGGCTTTCATTACGACGTGGGGAGTGTACTGTTACAAGATGATGCCATGCGGCCCGAAGAATGCAGGGGCCACCTACATGAGGGCCATCACTACCATCTTCCATGATATGATACACAAGGAGATAGAGGTATATGTGGATGATGTTATTATCAAGTCCAAGAAGGCCACTGACCACATAGAATATTTGAGGAAGTTCTTCAACAGACTGCGGAGATACAACCTGAAACTAAACCCCACAAAGTGCGCATTTGGGGTTCCTGTTGGGAAATTGCTTAGGTTTATTGTGAGCCGCCGAGGAATAGAACTGGATCCATGGAAAGTCAAAGCCATTCAAGGGCTACCACCGCCAAGGAACAAGAAGGATGTGATGAGTTTCTTGGGAAGGCTTAGCTACATCAGCCGATTCATAGCACAGTCTACAGTTATCTGTGAGCCAATCTTTAAGATGATAAAGAAGGACACCGCCACCAAAGGGACTGATGACTGCCAAAAGGCCTTCGACAAAATCAAGGAGTACCTGTCAACACCACCAGTCTTAGTCCCGCCCGAGCCAGGTAGACCCTTATTACTCTACCTTGCAGTGTTAGATGGAGCTTTCGGCTGCGTTCTAGGGCAGCACGATGAAACTGAAAGAAAGGAGCAAGCCATTTATTATCTCAGCAAGAAGTTCACCCCGTACGAGGCCCAGTATTCTCTATTGGAACGCACCTGTTGTGCTTTGACTTGGGTAGCTCAGAAGCTGAGACATTACTTCTGTGCCTATACTACATATCTCATATCAAGAATGGATCCCTTGAAGTACATCTTTCAGAAGCCCAAGCCCACTGGAAAGCTAGCCAAGTGGCAAATCCTGTTGAGTGAGTTCGACACTGTTTACGTAACTCAGAAAGCGGTCAAAGGACAGGCACTGGCAGACCACCTTGCTAAAAACCCCGTGGATAGAGAATATGAACCCCTGAAAACGTATTTTCCTGATGAGGAGGTATCATTCATAGGAGAATACATTGCGGAATCCTATGACGGTTGGAGAATGTTCTTCGATGGAGCATAAAACTTCAAAGGAGTTGTGTTGGCCCAAGAACAGGTGAAGCTTTGAAGAATGACAAAAGAACTCAGTCATGGACCAGGTCCATCTTGTGAAGCATAGTCATGATCAATCTATGCATGTGAGATGCACGTGAAGGAGATAAGTCCTACTGAACAAGCAACAATATCTCCTGATCTGATCGAAAAGGTTGCACATTAGATAAGGGGAGAAAGTCTCCTTATATGAAGAGAACAAAATCTAGGATGAAGATAATGTTAGAGTTTAAGATCATCATGAACTCTTCCACGATAGAAGTGCAGCACTTGAGTCCCAATCAAACTCTGATTACTAACCTATTAAATGTTAGTGTTGCTCTCTATTACAGGTAATGCACATACGCAGAAGTTAAACAAAATTGAAAGCAAAAGAGCAAGGCGATTTTGCAAGCAATTTATGTGTGATTTGAGTGTGCACTCCTGAAGCTACTTGAATGAGATAGAAGAACCAGTTACATTGTGTCTATCTTTTATTCTAGTTCAATTGTAGTAGGTGTTTTAAAATTGTACCTTTCAGCTTTCATAGAAGCAATTTTATTAGGTACCTAGAGTGTTCAAGTTATAGCTAACTTGAAGTTGTCGCAACAGTTGAGGCTGTGTGCCACAACGGGATTAGAGTTAATCCTTAGGTTTACAAAGAGTTTTTGTAAATGCTGTTTTGGCTCAGTGATTTTAGTGGAAGTTTGGGAAAATCCTACTGAGTAGTAGGTCGTGGTTTTTTCACCTTTTGAGCCAGATGTTTTCCACGTAAAAATCTTTGTGTCCTTTATTTTTTGTATTTATTATTCCGCAAACAGTAGTAGTTGGAACACTTAGAAGAACCGGGTCCTTCCATAAACAACTTAAGCGAAAATTGGGTACCACACAAATCACCCCCCTCTTGTGTGGTATTGACGCTTAAAACATCAATTGGTATCAGAGCGGGTTATCCTTGAAGAGGATAACACCTTAGGAAAAGATCAAAATGAGTGCACCGCCTGGAAACTGGGAAGGGCAATCCACTGCTAGGCCTCCACTCTTTAATGGTCAGTACTATTCTTAGTGGAAGAACAGGATGAGGGATCACATCATAGGAGAAGACTATGAACTCTGGGACATAGTCACTGATGGTCCTCTGGCAACTACAAAGAAGAATGCTGAAGGTGTGGATGTGCCAAAGATAAGAGCTGACTGCACTGCTGAAGATCTGAAGAAATGGGAGAAGAATGCCAAGGCCAAGAAATGGCTTGTGTGTGGCTGGGTCCAGACGAGTACAGCAGGATTCAAAGTTGTACTACTGCAAAGGAAATATGGGACACTTTACAAGTGGCTCATGAAGGTACTCCTCAAGTAAAGAGATCAAGAGGGACACTACTATATTCTCAATATGAGAATTTCAGTATGAAGGAAGGAGAATCTATCCAGGAGATGTACACAAGGTTCACAACACTAACAAATGAACTTAAATCTCTTGGGTAAATTAACCTTGAAGAAGAAAAGGTTGAGAAAATCTTGACGAGAGTCCTACTAGTGACTTGGGAAAGCAAAATCACTGCTATTCAGGAATCAAAGAACATTGCTACCCTCAAGTTGGATGAACTAATTGAAACCTCACTGCCTATGAACTGAGAAGGCAAACCATGAAAATGGATGCACCCAAGAAGGAAAGAAGTCTGGCTCTCAGAATAGCTGAAGGTTCAGATCTAGAGGATGATGAAATGGCCATGATCACAAGAGATTTCAAAAAGTACCTGATGAGAGGAAAGGGTTCTTCAAGAGGTACAACCTTCAACAAACCAAGGGTTCCTGAGAAACAGACCAACGAGGGTTGCTACAAATGTGGTAAGACTGATCACATGATCAAGAATCGTCCTCAATGGGAAATTGAGTGGAAGAAGGAAAGGGCTGAATAAAGGAATAGGAAGAAGGAACAGGTTCAACCCAAAAGGAACAAAGGATCACAAAGGCTATGGTTGTTTCTTGGGGAGAAACATCAGATGAGGACTCAGAAGATGAAGCTAGAGATGAACAAGCACTTATGGCCATCGGAGAATCAGATGATGAACAAGAGGTAAGTGTCTTTCATCTCAAAGACAAGATTAAATTCCTGTCTAAAGAAAGGTTGTCTGAGCTATTGCTAGAATTCATTGATGAGTCTGAGATAATTAACAATGAGAAGGAAGATCTGTCTAGGGAATGTGTGATCCTAAAAGCCAAATGCAAAATCTAGAATCTAGGGCTAATGAGAGTTATAGTAAAAATACTGAGTTGAAGAACCGGGTTCTTGAACTTGACACCAGTGTCCTAGAACTTAGGTCTGAGAACTTAAAACTGAAACTAGGAACAGGTAAGAAGAAAGCTGATCACACTCATCTCACCCTAGAAGAAAACTTAGGAAAAATGAAGGATGAGTTGTACAGGAAGGATGAGTAGATAACAGTCTTAAAAGAAGATCTAGGGAAGGTAAAACCTGAACTAGAAAGAACTTGCAAATGGAACAAGGCTTCTGATGCACTTTCCTGGCTACATGAACATCATAGTAGCAACAAAAGAGGACTTGGCTATGGGACTCAATCACCTAAGTGGGATCCTAAAAGCAAGTACCTAACTCTTCCTGAGAACAAAATCTGCACACACTGTGGGAAGACTGGCCATTACAAAAATGAATGTAATGCAAAAGAAAAGGCCAGTCAAAAGAACAAAGCTTTTGTTCAAAAGAAAAATAGGCTGCCTGGGTGGGCTAAAAGGAATTTGATTTACCCCTTTGCCTATAGAAAGAGACCCAAACTAGTTTGGGTTCCTAAGACTAACCCTTGATTTCTTTTTGCAGGTCCAAGTGAAGGGAAGTAGCCAAATATGGTACATGGATAGTGGCTGCTCAAAACATATAACTGGAAGTAAGAACTAGTTCCTTTCACTTGAGGACTTAAAGGGAGGTAATATCTCCTTTTGTAATGGGAAGAAAGGTGAGATTATTGGGGTTGGAAAGGTAGGTAAGACAGACTCACACTCCATTGAGAATGTCTACTTGATAGATGGCTTGAAATACAGCTTGATTAGTGTGTCACAACTGTGTGACAGAGGTAACCTTGTAGCATTCACCTCTACCAAATGCTTTGTTATTAACCTTACCATTGACAAGATTGTTTTGCTGGGAAAAAGAATTAACAATATTTACATTGTAGATTTGTCTACTCTTTCAGAAAATGAACTCACCTGCCTAACTGTGTTGGATAATTATCCCCTCCTATGGCACAAAAGACTTGGTCAAGCTAGTCTGAATCAGCTAAACAAATTAGTCTCTAAGGACTTGGTGATAGGGTGACCTAACATCAAGTTCAAGGAAGACAAATTTTGTGAGGCCTGTGCAAGGGGGAAGCAGGTAAGATCATCCTTCAAAGGCAAGAAAATGGTAAGCACAACCAAGACGTTAGAACTGGTTCATATGGATCTCTATGGTCCAATGAGAACCTTGAGCAGAGGTGGAAAGAAATATGTGATGGTACTTGTTGATGATTATTCTAGATTTACCTGGGTACTATTTTTAACATCTAAAGATGAAGCATTTGACATGTTTACTGCTTTTGTTAGAAAAACTCAGAAACAACTAGGTAATCAACTTGCATCCATTAGGTCTGATCATGGAACTGAATTTGAAAATGCTAAGTTTGCTGAATTCTGTGATGAGCATGGTATAGATCATAACTTCTCTGCTCCTAGGACTCCTCAACAAAATGGAGTAGTTGAAAGAAAGAACAGGACTCTTGAAGATATGGCTAGGACTATGCTTCTTTCTAGTAAACTGCCCCACAGCTTTTGGGCAGAGGCTGTAAACACTGCATGTTACATTATCAATAGATGCATGACTAGACCTCTTGTAGAGAAGACTCCCTATGAGTTACTTAAAGGGAGAAAACTAAATATATCCCATCTTAGGGCATTTGGATGCAAGTGCTTGTGTATAATAATGGAAAAGACTCCCTAGGTAAGTTTGATCCCAGAAGTGATGAGGGAGTATTCTTGGGATATTCTTCACATAGCAAAGCATATAAAGTGTTCGATAAAAGAACTTTGTGTTTAGAAGAAAGTGTGCATGTAGTGTTTGATGAAACTAACATTCTTTCTGAGAGACAGGAACATGAAGATGAAGCCATTGGACTGGTAAAGGATTTGACTGAAGTCTCAGCACAAGTTAAAGTGGCACCAAAAAAAGGAACAGGTGATGGAACAGGTTCTTCCATCCAGGGCAACCTGACAGGGGGAACTGATCAAAGAGGAACTGAAACTAATCCCCTAAAAGAACCTGTTCATGACCCTGTTCCTCAGCAACAGAACATGGGAGAAACATCTAGCAGAAATCAGTTGGTTGTGAAACCTCACAAGTATCAAAGTTCTCATCCTATTGAGAACATAATCACTGATCCAACATCTGGAGTCAAAACCAGATCACAATTAAAGAATCTGTGTGTTGTTGATGCCTTCCTATCTCTTATTGAACCTAAAAATGTTGTTGAGGCTTTGCAGGATGCAGATTGGGTGAACGCAATGCAAGATGAACTCAATCAGTTCGAGCGAAGTCAAGTTTGGCATCTAGTTCCAAGACCCAAGGACAGATCAATTATTGGCACAAAATGGGTCTTCAGAAACAAACTTGATGAAGATGGAACAGTCACAAAAAACAAGGCAAGACTGGTGGTCCAAGGTTACAGCCAAGAGGAGGGTATAGATTATGATGAGACTTTTGCTCCAGTTGCAAGACTAGAGGCAATAAGACTCCTCATAGCCTTTGCAGCACACATGGAATTCACTCTCCATCAGATGGATGTCAAAAGTGCCTTCCTGAATGGCTACCTGAAAGAAGAAGTGTTTGTGAAACAACCTCCAGGGTTTGAGAGCAAGGAATGTCCTGAGCATGTGTACAAATTAGACAAGGCTCTCTATGGACTCAAGCAGGCTCCTAGAGCATGGTATGAACGACTGTCCAAATTTCTGCTTGAACATGGCTACAAAAGAAGTAAAATTGACAGTACCCTATTCTTAAGGGAAAAAGGTAAGGATCTCCTTGTGGTACAAATATATGTTGATGACATAATCTTTGGGGCCACCACTGATAAACTAAGTAAGGATTTTGCAAAATTAATGGGGAGTGAGTTTGAAATGAGTATGATGGGTGAGCTTAACTTTTTCTTAGGCTTACAGATCAAACAAAGCCCAAATGGAACCACGATCCATCAGCAGAAGTATGCAAAAGAGCTGATCAAAAAGTTTAAAATGGATGAATTGAAGGAAATAGACACCCCCATTGCAACTGCCACTAAATTAGACATTGATGAACCTGGTTCATCAGTTGATTAGAAGTTGTATAGGGGTATGATTGGTTCACTCTTGTATCTTACTGCCAGCAGACCTGACATCGTTTTCAGTGTAGGGCTTTGTGCTCGCTTCCAGGCTAATCCAAAAGAGTCTCACTTGACTGCTGTCAAGAGGATACTAAGATATTTGAAAGACACCACTGATCTGTGTCTTTGGTATCCCAAAGGTAGTAATTTCAATCTAGTAGGATATGCTGATGCTGATTATGCAGGTTTCCTTGTGGATAGGAAAAGCACCTCAGGTATGGCTCACTTTTTTGGTTCATGTCTTGTATCATGGGCCACTAAAAAGCAAAATTCAGTGGCCTTATCCACTGCTGAGGCTGAGTATGTTGTTGCTGCCTCTTGTTGTGCTGAATTGCTATGGATCAAACAGCAGCTGGCAGATTTTGGCATTGAACTTGGTTGCATTCCTATATTCTGTGATAACACTAGTGCTATAAGTATGACAAAGAACCATGTTCATCATAAGAGGACTAAGCACACAGATATCAAACACCACTTTTTGAGAGATAACTGTGAGAAAGGATTAATCGCCATAGAATTTTGTGCTACTGATAAACAAATTGCTGACATCTTCACTAAAGCACTAAGCAGAGAAAACTTTGAGAGGAACAGGTTGGAATTAGGGATGATTAAGATCACCTAATAGGTCCAACTCAGAATGCACAATGAAAAAAAAAATTTGCTAGGAACTCTGAACTTGTGTAAATATCTAGATTAATTCTTACTCAGCTTCATACTTTAATTAGTATACTCCTGTGACATGTGTTTATATGACTCACTGATCTCTTACAAAATTTTCTCTATTATGGCATTTGAGGCATGTTCAAGAGACTTCTAATTGAAGAACCTGGTTCATCAGTATGGGTTCATATGAAAGCTAAGGTATGTTTTCTATACTCTGCACAATTAGAAAGATTAATATTTCAATCATGAGCAGAAGTTCTCTAATTGTTCAATTCCTAGAAAATTCTATCTGTTAGCATTGAACTAGTTCCGTTTGCCTAGAACTCTAAATCGAAAATTTTGCCTAAAATCTAGGGAAGATAAACCGATCATTCAAAATCTGGAATTTCAGGTTGATTAGACCTCTAATTGACCACTGCTAAAAGCTGACGTTACCTATTAAATGTGTATTTCTCTTTAAATACACATCATTTCTCCTGCCATCTTCATAATTCCAAACCGTCAAAAAATTCTTTTTCTCCTTCACTTGCCCTCTTCTCCAAAACTCTAATTCCCAAATTCTCTCAAGAAACCAACGATCATGACCACCCCACAAGACAATCCTGGAACTCCTCCACCACTATCTCCCTCAAATTCATCCTCAACTATTCCACCCAGTGCATCTCCAAAACCTAGACTACGAAGGGTGAAAATGCTTGCTCGAAAGACTGTAGCATCTGGGGCTCTGAGGAAGGCATTAAATGAGAGGTTGAAAGCAAGCCAAGTGAAAGCAAGCAAAGCTCAAAACTCCAACTCCAGCTCTGATTCTGAATCCTATCAATCCGCTACTGAGGGGGAAGGACATGGGTCTTCTGACTCTGGAAAGACTCAAGAATCTCCTTCTAAGGTAGGTTCATCTGTGACTGAAAACCTAGAGACTAGGTTTGTTCTGGTTGGACCCATTAGGGATGTTGAATTGCCTGAGATACGAAGGAGTGGAGGTAAAAAGAATCCTGAAAAAGAAAAAGAGAGAGAGGGTGCATATGGTGAAGAGAGGGGAAGTGGGAAAGGAGTAGTGCTTGCTATCTGCGGGGTTGCACAAGAAAGGGTAGAAGAGAGTGGCATGAAGCCAGGGGGAAGTGGTTTTGGGGAAGCTGCTGAGGGGTTGGTTCATCTGAGCACACAGAGAGATGAACCTATTTCATCTGCTGAAGAAACCCTAGCAGACCTGCTGAAAAAGGTTGGGGCAAGCTATGACCCAAAGAAACGCAGAACTCCCACAACAAAAGCCCCCAATGTTCCTAAGCCTTCCAAGAAAAGAAAGGCTTCATCCCCAACACCTACTGCCTCTTCATTGCCAAAGGGTAGAGCCACAAGAAGCAGGGTGAAACAGAGTGAAGCTGAGCTACAAAGGGCTTTAACTGAAAGTAAGAAAAAGAAAATAGATAAAGGAAAGGGAAATATTGCAGAATCCTCAGAGGCTGTTGAGGAAGAGGAGATGGAACTGGTCCATCAAGAAAGGGGTACATCAGTGGAGGTTCCTACCCCCAAGCCCAAAAAGCCCAAGACTTCCTCCAAGAAGTCTTCCTCTGTGTGTGAGGTTGTTGAACCTACACTAGCCAAGAGGACAAGATCTGCAGTGAAAAACAAACAATCAAAAATTTCTGAAGATGCTGACTGTAGTGGAGAAGAAGAAGAAGAAAATGATTCTGAGAAGGAACAGGATAAGCTTGCCATGTTTGGCAAAAGAAAGATTTTGAAGGGTAAACTGCTGAAAGACCTGGTGGAACCAGGAATGATGAGATTGGTGGATGCTTTAGCTGCTCAGGGATGGAAGGACATGGTCCTTCAGATGGATGGTAGGCTAGCCAGAAATGAGCTAATTGAATTTATGGCAAATGCTACGGTTTAGGAAGGCATTATTAGTAGCCTGGTGAAAGGAGTCCAAGTGCAGTTTGATGCAAAGAAACTGGGAGAAATCCTGGAGATACCCTCTGAAGGGTTTGATGATTATACAAGGCAAATGTGGCCCTGCCTGGACTCCCTCCCTACTGCTCTTGCAATCACTAGGAGATTCTGTGATTCAGAAGATGTGAATGAAGCCAGGGTTGTGCAAAAAAGTGAAATGAGGCCTAAGCACAAGGTCTTGTTTGAATTTGTCAACAAATGTCTATTGCCCAGACAGGAGAGAAGGAACATTGCTAATTACATGGATCTAGTTCTTATGGAGTGCCTGGAGAGAGGAAAGCAAATCAACTGGCCTGCCTTCATTATCAAGCTGCTAGACAGGGTCATAAATGGCTCCATGGCTCATGCTACTCCATATGGCTTTATTCTAACCACAGTTCTGGACAGGCTAAATGTGCCTCTGAAGAAATGGGAAATGGCCTCGAGCAAGTAACACTTTGGCAGCAATACTCTTCTTGCGCGTGACTATCCAGTTAATGCCATCCCAAACAAACCTGGTTCATCCCAGAAGACTCCCATCAACAGCAAAGTTAGGGCTCTGGTTCAGGAATGTGCAGCCAAGGATGCTGAAATATCTAGGCTCAAGGCTCGTGTGACTGAAGTGGAATCTGAGAGGGATGGTCTCAGAACTGAGCTTGCCAAAGAAAAGGAGAAGAATAATGGAATTCTTCAGAACATGGTGAATCTTCTCCAAACTCAAACCCAACCCTCTAGTTCCTCCAAGCCTTAGGACTCCTAGCTTTTGTCTCCTGAACTTGTTTAGTACCTCAGTGACGCAGATTAGGGTTTTTTCTATCTTTTGTTTTTGCTCATGGTTTGGATTTTTTTCTTTCTTTTTGTGGATTGTTGGTGGCAACATATCTCTGTCAATGATAACTACTGTCTTGCTCTTGTTCAATGATTAATATGTCCTTGATAGGTTAAATATGTTTGCTTGATTACTGATGATTGCACCATGATTGCACTTGCAGTTGCCCCAGTGATGAGTACTTATTAAAATATGGGAATCACACTTTGTATGCAACTTTTCGATGATGCCAAAAGGGGGAAGAGAACATTGTGCTTTACACATTCTGAAATAAGTGATATTTATAACCTAATTAACCTGGTCCTTTATGATAAGTGAATTTTCAAAGTTTAGTATTGATGGTTAAGCTGAGTTCTTACAGGTTCCAAATTAGTAAAAAGCACAGAGTTTGTCATCATCAAAAAGGGGGAATTTGTTGGCCCAAGAACAAGTGAAGTTTTGAAGAATGACAAAAGAACTCAGTCATGGACCAGGTCCATCTTGTGAAACACAGTCATGATCAATCTATGCATGTGAGATGCACGTGAAGGAGATAAGTCCTACTAAACAAGCAGCAATATCTCCTGATTTGATCGAAAAGGTTGCATATTAGATAAGGGGAGAAAGTCTCCTTATATGAAGAGAACACAATCTAGGATGAAGATAGTGTTAGAGTTTGAGATCATCATGAACTCTTCCACGATAGAAGAGCTGCAATTGAGTCCCAATCAAACTCTGATTACTAACCTATTAAATGTTAGTGTTGTTCTCTTTTACAGGTAATGCACATACGCAGAAGTTAAACTAAATTGAGAGCAAAAGAGAAAGGCGATTTTGCAAGCAATTTATATGTGATTTGAGTGTGCACTCCTGAAGCTACTTGAACGAGATAGAAGAACCAGTTACATTCTGTCTATCTTTTATTCTAGTTCAATTGTAGTAGGTGGTTTAAAATTGTACCTTTCAGCTTTCATAGAAGCAATTGTATTAGGTACCTAGAGTGTTCAAGTTATAGCTAACTTGAAGTTGTCGCAACAGTTGAGGTTGTGTTCCACAACGGGATTAGAGTTAATCCTTAGGTTTACAAAGAGTTTTTGTAAATGCTGTTTTGGCTCAGTGATTTTAGTGGAAGTTTGGGAAAATCCTACTGAGCAGTAGGTCGTGGTTTTTTCACCTTTTGAGCAAGGTGTTTTCCACGTAAAAATCTTTGTGTCCTTTATTTTCTATATTTATTATTCCGCAAACAGTAGTAGTTGGAACACCTAGAAGAACCAGGTCCTTCCATAAACAACTTAAGCGAAAATTAGGTACCACACAAATCACCCTCCCCCCGCCCCCCTCTTGTGTGGTATTGACGCTTAAAACATCATACAGTTATTTTGGCGCCTATGATGGTGCCTCTCACCGACTTTGTTTGTACCGAGCTATTTTTACTTCCTCCTCAATTTTGGGATATGTCCACCTATTTAAAAGCCCTACCTCGTTCCCTCACACCCCAAACACGAAAACCTACTATAGAAAGGGGAGCTTTTAAGAACCCAACTTTCCCAAGGTCCCTCCATAATCCAAGGTATGTTCTAACAATGATTCTAAGTTAATTTCAATTCTCCAACACCTTATTAACATGGGTAAATCCTTAAAATCGTTAGATACTCGATCGAGACACCATTATTGAGAAAATAAACCCTAGAACTCAAATTTAAGAGGATTAAACGTCAAAAGGTAATGTTTCTACTCCCTAATCATTTATAACTATGAATTGACGAGTTTTGGGAGAATAGTAAATGGATTTGATAAAGAGAACCATAAGAACTATGCTAGGGTTTTAGATTGTTGAATTATGATTGTTACAAATATTTGGGTGATGAGAAATGGCGTTAGTTACATCTATTTGGAATTGTAGAATCACCTAGAAGTAGTAGAATGAGAACTTGGTGAACAAAAGACCAATTACTAAGGGCTATGAGGCTTTACGCCCAAAGGGTGTTTGATAAAATTCCTAAGTTACCAAAACGTGAGCCGTAGTGCTAATATTGGTTCCTCTTGATCTATATTGCCATAGATTATCATTGAAAGAGGCGACGAAACATTGTCATACGCTTAAAAGGCCAAACTCAAGGTATGTGAGGCTAACTCTCTATGTTTGGGAATGTTAATGATTCTCCCTACAATACGTTTCTTTTACAACGTTATTAATTGCCTCAGAAATATAGTTAAGCCTAGTTCCTTGAATAGTTGTAGAACTTGTATTCTCTAGTTTCATAACTCGTTCATGACTTTCATTTTGAATGTTGTGAGCTTAGTGCATATTCAATATAGACTTGGGTTTGATGCCCCGGAGTCTCAGTATAGATTATTCAGCATGTCATAAACAATTGAAGTTTCAGTGTTCATAATTAGTTCAAGAATACATGTCTCGGTCTAGTTCTATATAGTATTCTAGTATCATGTAACTCAGTGTGATTCAGTATTTCAGTATTATGTATTGCAGTATGATTCTCAGTTCCTGATTTTAAATCCCTGAATGTTGAACACATATATTTGGGCCAGAGGTCTTAGTTTATGCTTTATGCATGTTTAAGCCTGAGGCCGTAGTTGATACTTTATGCATTTTTGGGCCTGAGACCGTAGTTATGTATACGTATACTTGGGCCTGAGGCCGTAGCTTGTGCACATATATATTGGGCCTGAGGCTGTAGTTTATTCAGATAAACAGGTTGTTCATCATTCAGAAGAGGGAGTATTCATACCCTTACTTCCTTTGTTCAGTTCAGTTTCAGCGGTTATCATTTCAGTTTTATGTTATTAGTTCTTAGTTATCAGCTCAGTTTCAGTTTCAGCGTTTACAGTTCGTTCTTTCAGTTATTTTACAAACCAGTTTAATTCAAATGTACAAGCGTCCCTTTTGATGCTTGTTGGGTGCATCGGAGTGCGTCGTATGTGACTAGGTGGCATTTGGTGTGGCTTGTCGGTCAAATAGCTTGTACTATGGGAGTAGATCATTGGACCTGTAATTAGTGCAATCGGTCTTAGATAAGGTACATTTGTTAAGAATTTTATTAATCAGCTTAGAGTTTGGCAATGGTTCTGGTCGGGCAAGAGAACTCCATGACTTGTTGATTGGGTGAGTGGTTATGATTTTCTACATGTTTACTACATCAATAGCAGTGTTGTTGTAACACCCCGTAAATTCAGATTAGTTATGGATGCATTAAATGAGTATTAATGTGACCTTTTAACATGTGAAGTCCTATCGGGAGGAGTATGGGTGGAAACCGTTGTCTTGAAATCAAGACCGATTGTGAGGTGCATAAAATTTTATAAAATCGACTAAGTTTATGAGAGGTACGTTTTATAGCTAGACAGTGCAAGGCACTGTAACCTCAGTGCCGCAGACAGTGCAAGGCACTGTAACGTCAGCGCCCCAAACAGTGCAAGGCACTGTAACATCAGCGCCCCAGACAGTGCAAGGCACTGTCCAGGGCATCGTCTTCAGCGCCCCAGACAGTGCAAGGCACTGTTGTTTTGGTGCCTTGCACAGTTATTTTGGCGCCCCTGATGGTGCCTCGCGCCGACATTGTTTATCTGGGTTATTTTTGCTTCCTCCTCAATTTTTGGATATGTCCACCTATTTAAAAGCCCTACATCGTTCCCCCACACCCCAAACACGAAAACCTACTCTAAAAAGGGGAGATCTCAAGAACCCAACTTCCCAAAGGTCCCTCCATCATCCTAGGTAAGTTCTAACGATGATTCTAAGTTAATTTCTAGTCTCCAACACCTTTTTAACATGGGTAAATCTTTCCAATCATTAGATATTTTATCGAGACACCATTGTTGAGAAAAGAAACCATATAATCACCTAGAAGTAGTAGAATGAGAACTTGGTGAAGAAAAGACAAATTACTAAGGGCTATGAGGCTTTGCGCCCAAAGGGTGTTTGATAAAATTCCTAAGTTACCAAAACGTGAGCCGTAGTGCTAATATTTGTTCCTCTTGATATATATTGCCATAGATTATTGTTGAAAGAGGCGACGAAACATGGTGATACGCTTAAAACGCCAAACTCAAGGTATGTGAGGCTAACTCTCTATGTTTGGGAATGTTAATGATTCTCCCTACATGACGTTTCTTTTACAACATTATTAATTGCCTCAGAAATATAGTTAAGACTAGTTCCTTGAATAGTTGTAGAACTTCTATTCTCTAGATTCATAACTCGTTCATGACTTTCATTCTGAACATTGTGAGCTCAATGCATATTAAATATAGACTTGGGTTTGATGCCCCTGAGTCTAAGTATAGATTACTCAGCATGTCATAAACAATTGAAGTTTCAGTGTTCATAATCAGTTCAAGAATACATGTCTCAATCTAGTCCTATTCAGTATTCTAGTATCATGTAACTCAATGTGATTCAGTATTTCAGTATCATGTATTGATGTATGATTCTCAATTCCTGATTTTAAATCCCTGAATGTTGAACACCTATATTTGGGCATGAGGCCTTAGTTTATGCTTTATGCATGTTTAGGCATGAGGCCGTAGTTGATGTTTTACGCATTTTTGGGCTTGAGGTCGTAGTTGATGCTTTATACATTAGTCTGAGGTCGTAGTTATGTATACATATACTTGGTCCTGAGTTTGTAGTTTGTGCACATATATATTGGGCCCGAGGCCGTAGTTTATTCGGATAAACAAGTTGTTCATCATTTAGAAGAGGGAGTATTCATATCCTTACTTCCTTTGTTCAGATCAGTAACTCCCTCCGTTCCAGTTTATGTGAACCTATTTCTTTTTTGATCCGTTCCAAAAAGAATGACCCCTTTCTAAATTTGGAAACAATTTAGCTTCAACTTACAATTCTACCCTTAATGAGAAGCTTTTATAACCACACAAATACTCTGGGCCCCTTTTTGACTTGTTTAGGACCACAAATTCCAAAAGTCTTTATTTTTTCTTAAGCTTCGTGCCCAGTCAAATAGGTTCACATAAATTGAAACGGAGGGAGTATGAGTTATCATTTTAGTTATCAGTTATTAGTTATCATTTGAGTTTTAGTTTCAGCAGTTATCATTTCAGTTTTATGTTATTAGTTCTCAGTTATCATCTCAGTTTCAGTTTTAGTTTCAGCATTTACAGTTCTTTCATTCAGTTGTTTTACATACTAGTGCAATTCAAATATACTGACGTCATTTTTTCCCGGGGCCTGCATCTTCAGAGTGCTAGGATTCTCGTACCAGCTATTTGGTGATCCCCAGTTCTTTGGGGGCATTATCATCACTTTGCAGTCTTTCAGTATATATAGATAGTCAGTGTTGTCAGTACTTCATTAGAGGCTTCATAAACTAGAGTAACAGTTAAATAAAGTCACAAGCTTTTCATGTTAAGCAATGTTGACTACAGATATGTTTCAGACTTGTATTAGTGTTTCCACACTTTGATTTATATCATTCAGACTTTTAGTATATCAGCATGTGTAAGTTTATTTTCCGCATTCAGTATGTTATAATATCACATGTCAATTCGGTCAGCCAGTTGGTTCGCTCGGTCATATGTAGTCAAGCACCGGGTGTCGTGTTACGTCCAGGCCTAGGTTCGGGGCATGTCAGTAGTAAAGGTATGGAATAAGGCTTTATTTGATATGAGGTTTGTTACCAGTACTGGGTCTGGTAATGAGCAGTTATTGTGGTTAGAAGATATTACTATGAGTATGTTGGTTATGTGGTATATTGTGTGATTGTATCCTGGAATATGGTTATGTCTTGATGCAGCTTATTTAGACTTATACTATATATAGATGCAAGATCCGGGTCTTATAATGAATTTAGGATGTTGGAGATTGGGTTTTAAGGTTTATGAACTAAGGTTGAAGAAAGGATATTTAGCTACGTTGTGTTTACGGGCTTATATGGATTTAGATAACGTGGGATCACCCGTGTGTAAGTGTATGGCGAGTTTACACAGTGATTTGATGGCTTTAGAACGACTCTTGGCACGTTCGAGGATGAACGTATGTTTAAGTAGGGAGAAATGTAATGACCCGACCGATCATTTCGAGCATTGGCATTTAGTCCGGTGGTTTGAGGTCGTGAATAGCTTCATATGATGTATTACGACTTGCGTGAATGGTTGGTTCGGTTCCGGGAAGATTTTGAGGTGATTTGAAACACTTAGTTCCTAACTTGGAAGCCTAAGTTGGAAGTATTGACCAAGTTTGACATTTGCTTATTTGACCTCAGATTAGAGTTTTGATGATTACGTTAGGTCCGGATGGTAATTTTGGACTTGGGTGTATGCCTGGATTTGAGTTTCGGTGTTTCTAAATGATTTTAAGGCTAATTGTCGAAAGTTAGAAGTTTGATGGCTTGGAGAGTTGATAGGTTTGACCCATAGTTGACTTTGTGGTTATTAATGTCCGTTTGGGATTCCCAGTCTTAGAATAGGTTTGTATGGTGATTTATGACTTGTGTGCAAAATTTGGGGGTCATTCCGAGTCAGTTAGGCCTATTCGTCGTGAGTTTTGAAGTTGGAAATTTGAAATAGTTCATTAAGCTTGATTTTGTGTGCAATATGTGGTTTTGATGTTATTTTATGTGATTTGAGGCCTCTAGTAGGTCCATGTTATATTTTGGGATTAATTGGTGTGATTGGATGGGGTCTTGGAGGCCTCGCGTGTGTTTCAGATAGGGTTCAGACTATTTTTCCTTGTTTAGGAGCAGCTGGTTTCTAGTGTTCTGGTGCTCATCGCGATCACGAATGTGGTATCACGATCGCGGAGTGTGTTTTGAAGCTGGCACATTTTTCTTCTTCGAGTTCGTGTTGGGAGGTTGCGATCATGATCTCTATGGAGCTGAAGCTTCGCATTCACGTTGGTGGGTCGCGATCAGGATTGCGTTGGGTCAATGTCATTCCGGGAGGTCACGTGGCTTAGCCTTCACGTTCGCGGATAGGCATCACGTTCGAGTAGGCTTAAGAGTTGGTGAAGCACGATTGTGGGCCGTTTGTCGCGTTCGTGCACTGTCTTTTGGGACAGCTTTTGATTTGTGCTTCACGATCGCGAAGTAGGTCCCCCGATCACGAAGGGGGCCCCTGGTCAGACTTAAATATTCTATTTCGAGGGTTTTAGTTGTTTTATCATATTTTAAGATTGGGAGCTCGATTTTGGGTGATTTTTAGGGAATTTTCACGATTTGGATTGGGGTAAGTATTCTTGACTCAGATTTGATTATTATTCATGATTCCATCCTTGATTTTGACATTTGATTGATGAATCTAAGTGAAGAAAATTAGGTTTTTTGGCAAACTTTTCTAAAATAAAAAATGGAGATTTAAACCCCGATTCGGAGTCAGATTTGGATGAAACTTGTATCGTTGGACGCGTACTCGAACGGATGTTCGAAATTTGTGACAATTTTGTCGGGTTTTGGGAGACGGGCCCAGGTTGCCTTTTTGGTTTTTGTTAAAGATTGGAGTTTTATTAATAGGAATCGATTTCTATAACCGTGTTCGATATTATTGAGTTATTTTTTACTAGATTTGACCCGTTCGAAGGCCGATTGGAGAGGCAAGGGCTTTCAAGAGTATTAATTTACATTGTTTAAGGTAAGTATCTTTCCTAACCTTGTGTGGGGGAATACCCCTTAGGATGTGGCCTTAATTGCTGAATTGTGTTATGTGAAAAGCAACGTGTACACGAGCTGACGAGCGTGTACACGGGTGCTATGCATGGATTATGATCGGATTGGACCGTAGGCTATTAATATGCCTTAATTTGATAATGTAACTTACATGAAACATCCATAAACCACTTTGTTATTAGATGATCATGATCGCTACATTTGACTTATCTACAGTCATGCTTTATTTGTTGAACACTCCTCCGCACTTTTATGTTATTGTCATGTCCTTGTGCACTTTGTTGAGAAGTTGTGAGCTTATCCCTTGATGAAATTTTGGTATTATTATTTTGTGATATTGTGGCACATTTGGACATGTTGTGTTGGTTGATTATTGTTGTGTAGAGATAAGGGTGGCATTTCACTGTTATTGTTGGATGGAGTGATACCGGTGGCTATTGTGATATTGTCATGGCGGTGTTATACGGGTGGTTGTTGTGTTATTGTCAAGACTGAGCTATACGGGTGGCTATTGTTTATCAGGGCGGAACGACACGGGTGGCTATTGTGATATTGTCAAGACGGAGTAATACGGGTGGCTATTATGATTTTGTCAAGACGAAGTGATACGGGTGGCTATTGTTATTGTGATAAAAATGTGGTTATGAGGTGCTATTTGTGTGTGTTTCTTTGTGATGACTTGTTGTTGAAACTGAGCCTTTACTTGCATTGAATTGTTATCACTTATTCTGATGAGGTTATTGTTATTGTTTTCTGCTATACTTTTGTTGTGAGTCTTTGATTTGTTGCACAAGTTATTTTGACTAGAGAGTATCACATGACTTGAACCTCGTTACTACTTCATCGAGGTTATTCTTGATACTTACTGGGTACCAACCGTCGCGTACTCATACTACACTTTTGCACATTTTGTGCAGATCCATGTGTTGGAGGCAGCGTACTTAGGCAGAGAGAGCTTACTTGGCTGGGAGGATCCAAGATAGAGTTGTATTGACCGTCGTAGTCCCTTGGAATCCTATCCTTATATTGATACTGTCATTTCATCGGAATAGTATTGTACTTGAGATATTCTTATGAATTTCGTTAGCACTCGTGACTTTGTAGTACCTAGTTCTAGGGAGTTATGTTGAGTATTGTCATTTTGGCCTTTGTTGACTCTATTTCTATTATTATATTAATACTCTATCTTTTTTAGTTTTTCATGTTCTATATATTTAAATGTTTCTAAGTGATTGACTTACCTAGTGTTAGAGACTAGGTGTCATCACGACCCCTATGGTGGGATTTAGATCGTGACAGGTAGCCTCACCTTGCTTACGTTTCTTGTGAGGGGGTACAGTAGTTCAGGACTTTCCCGTACCCTTGCCCTTTCCTGGAGCATCACGAGCCATCGTAACCTTCAAAAGAATCAAGTAGCTTGTGAGATACTATCAAGAAATTCAATCAAATTCAAAGTGAAAGTCAAGCACGACCTGACACTTAGAACAGAAGGCCATAAGCAAATAACCACATTGGTTGAATATCATTAAATCCCAAGCAGCTTACAACAATTTCAATGGGTACTCAAGAATTTTCCATGCTAAACAATCATATCACATATAACGCACACCATACCAATTCAATTACTCCAATATATCATAGTAGGGCTTTTAGGAACTCAATCGTGATAAGATCGGCCCCTTACTAGCAAACTACTATGTTACACTAAACTATCCTACAATATTTCATAAAAACTTGACATACAATGTACAATAAAATCGTAGGTAGGCGGGCAAACAAGTGTAGCCTATGCACACGACATTCGTGCCCGCACGCACGACATTCGTGCGTGAGTCGGCCATGGCATGGAATTCAAGAATCTCAGCCCTCGAGCAATTTCAAACCCCCCCCCCCCCACTTAGCCCTAAATATCATACACAAATGCTTAGCTACTCAGACTTCACCAGCGCATAATTTATTATCTTATGCAATTTATCAAATACTTAGGTGGGCATGAAGTGTGTTCAATATTCTCCAACAATGGGGTAGCAACATCACCCTCCCAAGTTTGAACAAGGTAGTGAGACTTATAGTTTACTACCTTGTGTCACGCAATCAAAACAACCAATCATCAAAGCCCCATACTTAAAACTCTCACAAATAATGTACTTCCAATTCTTAACTAGGAAAAATTGGGGAATTCAGAAAACGTGGGGGTTGAAGGGGGATGGGGGAAATATTATAGTGGGGAGAAATGGGAAGAGAATCAAAAAGAAAAATAAAGAAGAAAAAATTTATAATTGAGCTCATTTAGAGAGAAGAGGAGCACGAGAGTGAGTAGAAAATAGAGAGAGAGAGAGAGAGAGAGAGAGAGAGAGAGAGAGGGGACAAGAGAACTAGGGTGAGGGGGGATGGTTAGGTTTAGTTTATTTTAAGTTCTTAAAGTGGAATAGATAGTAGGGATGAATTATTAAGTTCTTTGTCGCTTGATATAATGTTGCGGAACGACGCAAGGTCTCGCCTACTCATTGGCCAGTAACACTTTATTCCTTTGTCGATCAACCACACTTTCCCAATAATGTTTTACCCTTTGCCCAAAAAGGGCAGCTCAGTGCACTAAGCTCTCGCTATGCGCGGGGTCCGGGGAAGGGCTGGACCACAAGGGTCTATCGTACGCAGCCTTATCCTGTATTCTGTAAGAGGCTGTTTCCACGGCTCGAACCCGTGACCTCCTGGTCACATGGCAGCAACTTTACCTGTTATGCCAAGGCTCCCCTTCAATGTTTTACCCTTTGCCTGTTTACCAAAAAGGTTCTTTTACCATTCAAAGCGCGCAACTCAATTACACCATATGAGGTAACCTTCACCACCTCAGACAAACCCGATCACCTTGATTTTAACTTCCTAGGAAATAACTTAATCCTAGAATTGAACAATAGTACCCGTTGCCCTGGTTCGATGTGACGGGACCAGATACGCCTATTGTACCATATTTTGGTTTTCTCCTTATTGCAAGAGTCTCCTATGGCCTGCAGCTTCCAAGTCCGTGTTCATATTTTTGACTCCCAATAAGCCTTAAAAAGTTGAACTGCCACTAAGCCTTATGCTCAAGTTCAACCAGCAAGTGACACGCTTTCCCATACCCAAGCTTATATGGAGATGCTCTAATTGGCATTTTGTATGCAGTTATATATGCCCATAAGGCATCATCCAACTTTGTCGCTCAGTCCTTCCTATTCACACTCACTGTTTTCTCCAATATTTGCTTTATTTTTTTATTTGACACCTTAGCTTGTCCACTTATCTGCGGGTGATACGCAGCGTCAAATCTATGATGGACCACATATTTGGATAGAAGTTTATTTAGCAATCGATTGCGAAAATGTGTTCCTTCATCACTTATTAAAGCACGTGGAGTCCCAAATCTCGAAAATATATTTTTCTTCACAAAATTGGCCACCACCTTGGCATCATTGGTCGGCAAAGCAACATCCTCCACCAATTTTGACACATAATATACTGCAAGAAAATGTACTTGTTTCCTCTTGACAGTGAGAAGGGTCCCATGAAATCTATACCCCACATATCAAAATTCTCCACCTCCAAGATATTAGCCAATGGCATCTCATATCTTCTTGTGATTGTTTCCGTTCTCTGGCACTGGTCACACTTCTTCACAAATGCATGGGCATATCTGAATAGAGTTGGCCAATAGAACCCCGACTGCAGCACCTCTGCAGCTGTCCTATCGCCTCCATGATGACCCTTATAAGGTGAAGCTTGACAAGCATGTGACACCTACTCTATTTCTTTTTCAAGAATGCACCTTCTCATCAACTGATCAGCGTACTGTCTATACAAGAATGTCTCATCCCAATAGTAAAATTTCACATCATAAAGGAACTCTTCTTGGCCTCGGACTGGATTTCTGGAGGGAAAATACTGCTTACTATGTAGTTCACCTAATCCTCTTACCATGGGGAAGGATCATGCGTGATGGCAAAAAGTTGCTCACCGGGGAATGTCCTTAATTTTTCCACCTTCTTCCATGTGCTCATGGTTCTCGAATCGAGACAGGTGATTTTCCACTTGGTTTTTTGTGCCTTTTCGATCTCTTATTTCTACATCAAATTCCTGCAACAATAAAATCTAGCTCATCAATCTAGATTTGGATTTCTTATTTAGAAATAGATACCTGATTTTTGCATGATCGGTGTGGACTATGACTTTGGTTCCCACCAAGTAGGATCAAAATTTCTAGAATGCCCACACAACTGCCAAACATTCCTTCTCGGTAGTGGTGTAATTTAATTTTGCATCATCAAGAGCCTTACTCACATAGTATATGGATTGAAACATCTTGTTCTTTCTTTGGCCCAACACGACCCTAATGGAATGGTCACTTGAAATTCAAATGGCAATGACCACTCTAGTGCCACAATGATTGGCGAAACCACCAACCTCTTCTTGAGATCATCAAACACTTTAATACATGCCTCATCAAATTTGAATACCACGTCCTTTTCGAGCAACCTGCATTAGGGAGTAGCAATTTCAGAGAAATCTTTAATAAATCGTCTATAAAAACCTACGTGTCCCAAAAAACTCTGAAAACCCTTCACACAGATGGGTGGTGGCAATCTGGCGACTGCCTCCACCTTAGCTTTGTCGTCTTTAATTCCACTTCTTGAAACTCTATGCCCTAGAAAAATGTCCTCTTGCACCATAAAATGATACTTTTCCCAATTTAGTACCAAGTTCATTTCTTCACATTTTGCTAACACCTTAGACAAATTATTCAAGCAATCAGCAAAAGACTTCTACAAACTTTTCCATCATATCGGTAAAAATGGCCATCATGAACCTCTGGAAAGTGGCTGATGCATTGCATAGTCCGAATGGCATCTGTTTGAAAGAAAAATTACCATAAAGGAATGTAAATTTTGTTTTCTCTTGATCCTCTGGAGCTATAACAATCTGGTTGTACCCCGAATATCCATCAAGGAAGCATTAGTACTCATGTCCAGCAAGCTGGTCCAACATCTAATCAATATATGGGAGGGGAAAGTGATCCTTGCGGGTAGCCTTGTTGAGCTTCCTATAATCAATACAGACTTCCCGCCCCATCACAGTGCAAGTAGGAATTAGCTCATTTTTCTCATTTTCCACAACGGTCATCCCGCCCTTCTTAAGTACACATTGCATAGGACTCACCCAATTACTGTCTGAAATAAGAAAGATGATACTAGCATCCAGTCACTTGATTATCTCTTTCTTCACTACCTCTTTTATAATGGAATTTACCCTCATTTGTTGTTCAACACTTGGACGATGTTTATCCTCCAGAAAAATTTTGTGCATGCAAAACAGTGGACTTATTTCTTTGATATCTGCAATGGTCAAGCCAATAGCTTTCTTATGCTCATGAAGCACTACTGATAGCTTTTCTTCTTGCAAAGTAGTCAAACTAGATAAAATGATCACTGGTAGTGTTTCAGCACTTTCCCAGTAAGCATAGCGCAAGTGCGTTGGTAGAGGCTCCAATTTCGGCTTCTTCAATAGATGGTTTAGGATGAGCCAATGTCAATGGTCGATCTAACTCCCCGAATCTTCCAAGCCCATGAACATACTTGCATGCCAAGTAAAGAACTTTCTCAATTTCCTCTACCAGCTCATCTTCATTTCCTTCCTCATCCCCCCAAAAAAGCTCGGTTCAAGGGGTCCGCCGGACTCATATAAGGCATCATTGTAGTCATATCATTCTCCACAATAGAAATCATGGCCAACTCTTCATAGTTGACTGGCAATTTGAGTGCTTTGTAAACATTAAAGACCTCAACTCGATCACCCGCTCTTATTCTCATCTTCCATTTACAAACATCAATAATAGCTCGACCCATGGCTAGGAATGGCTGCCCCAAAAATAATTGGGGCTTCTGATTAAGCTCATAGTCCAATATAATCAAATTAATAGGAAATATGAAAGACTCCACTTGGAATAACACATCTTCTATCACCCCTTCTGGGCTAGCTAGAGATCGATCTGCCAATTGCAATATCACTATGGTGGGTCGAGGATCACCCAATCCCAACTTTCTGAGCAGATATAGCGGCATTAAATTTATGCTTGCTCCAAGTTCACATAGAGCTCGTCCAACTGAATGCTTATAAATCGAGATCTGAATAGTGAAACTCCATGGGTCCTTTAACTTCTGAGGTAACTTGCTTTGGATTCATGAACTACATTCTTCTATGAGTGCCACAATTTTGAACTCACCTAACCTAGTTTTGTTTTCCACGATGTCTTTTTGATATATTTTGCATATTTGGGCACTTCCTGCAAGATGTCTACCAAAGGAATATTGATCTGTACTTGCTTCAGAATAACTAGGAATTTCTTGTCTGAAACATTGTCCTTCACTTTTTGCAATCTTTGCGGGAAAGGGGGTGGTGGCTTAGCTACTATAGGTAATGGTGGCTTGGTCACCCCCTCTTTCGCCGGTCTTTCTTCAACAATTTCTTCCGGTGCCTCATCTTCCACATTTAACCTATGTTTTTGCAAAAGTGACTTTTTTCCTCTTTATGGAGGGCACTTTCACCAACTATCTTCAATTCTGTCGTGTCACAGTATTAACATGGGCCTTAGGATTATCACTTGGAAGGGACCCAGCTGGCCGAGTATTTTTGGGTGCTAGCAAGTTGCCCGATTTGGCATTCCAAATTTAGAATATATGTTGCTTGATTCTGATTGTTAGTCATTATCTTCTTTAGCATCTCTTCAATAATACCCATTGGGTTGGTGGGTTGTTCAACCTGTGGTGGTCGAAATTGTTGTTGAGGAGCTTGCGGCATATATTGATTCTGAGCACTTTGATTTTCACCCCATAAAAAGTTTGGATGGTTCCTCTAGTTCGAATTATAGGTGTTCACATACTGGCTCGGCTGGCCTCGATTAGCATCACCCATAATGCATACTGACTGTGGATTTGCTACGCATAGATCATTCGTGTGGCCTTCTCCAAAAACTTCATAAAATTCATGTACTTGCTGCACTTGTTGGGCTTGTTGTTTATTTTGAAACACAACCATTTTATAGAACAGATTTGCCAATGTAGCCACTTGTGCCGATAATGCAGACACAACATCTAACTCAAGGACCCTAGCGGTTTTGTTGACTGTGTGTCTCCCTGTTTCACCTTATCAATCAGGATTAAAACTTTTGGAGAATTTGTTCATGAGTGCATCTATCTCATCAAAGCTTTTCTCCAACACTTTACCTCCGGCTGCAGCATCGATCACGATCTTGGTCTCAGGGTGTATCCCCTCTATGAAAGTATGAGCCAACACCTCATTAGTCTGATTATGATGAGGACAATCTCGAAGCAACCTCTTGAACCTTTCCCAGGCAGAATATAAGGACTCGCCTTCCCTCTGTTCAAAAGCGACTATCTCACTTCTGATTTTGCTATCTTGCCTAAAGGGAAGAAATGTGATAAGAACTTGCGAGCTAGATCATTCCATGATGTTATAATGTTAGATGGTTCTGCCTTCAACCATCTCTTTGCTTCGCCCAATAGAGAGAAAGGAAATAGTGTAAGTCTTACATAGTACGGTGTGACTTCATGTGTGATATAAGTATCACTGATCTCCAAGAAGCTCAAAATATGTTGTTGTGGATCCTCATGTGGTAGATCCATAAATTTTCCGTTTGCATGTAGCAGTTGGATCATGCTCTATTTAAGCGCAAAGCTCCCGGTGATTCTGGGCTTCACGATTCTAGAGGTGACATTAGCAATGGTGGGGATCGCTAATGGTTGCGCGTCTCCCATCTCAATAGGTAGTTGAACAAGTGTTTGAAGATTATTCGCGTCTCTTGCTTCTCTCATCCTTCTGTGAAATATTCTCTCAGATTCTGGATCAAAGCCTTGAATTTTATTTTGGCTCCTGACTCGTTGCATTCAAGCAAATTTCCTGAGATTAGCGCAACCAACAGGAAAAGTTAGACTCAACGAAATAAACAACAAAAGCTAAAGCTAGTAAAACAGTCAATATTCAAGTCCTCGGCAACAATGTCAAAAACTTGTTGCTCCCAAATGCACACGCAAGTTTACGTGGTTAACAAGTAATAGAGTGATGAATAGAGTGTCAAACCTACAGAGACTTGTCGTTAACTACCTACTAATTTCAACTAAAATTGTCATCAAGTTAAGTCAAGCAATTGGTTGAGTTTTTGTTATTATTAACTAAGATAAACTATTAGAACAAAGAACTAACTAGCACATCAGAGAGTTGATTGTTGTTGTGAATTCAATAAGGAGAAATATTCCAGGGTTGTAATCGGTTCACCAATCCTATTGTATTCTAGTTAATATCCATTTTATGCAATTCGCGTATGGTTGTTAATTTACTGAATTATATATGCTTGTAGTACTCTTCCGAATTACTACGCGCCTGTTCATGATAGATTAACGCTTATATTTTTATGAAATTAATATACCAAGAACGCATTAAGACCATGGTATTTAACTAAGCATGGTGATTAGGTATAATCCTATCCTAACCACAAATTCGCCCCCTACTTTAGAGATAAGATCATGCCCTCTTCAATTCTTCTCTAATCTAAACGTAGTTTTATCAAGCATAATCTAGATAGTGGATAGAACTTGATTGTTGGCCAAACAAGGTATACGCAGAATCGAAGAAACAACCATATAATAGCAAATTATAACTAAGGAGAAGTTAACGTCAAATAACAATATTCATGGCTAATTATAACCCTAGAACTAATCCTTGATCCTGAGTGCTCCTCACGTGTAATATCCTCTCAAAGTAGCGTCCCCCCTCCCCTCTTGAAATTAGGTTTAGAACCTTTATTATACGCGTTGGGGGCTGTTTAGGGACGTAAAAACCAAGTCTCGAGCAAAATAGAAGAAATCTCGACCCCAACGTCCAAGGCAGCACCTCGCTGTCCCTCCGCTGAGCTAGGAGGTGACAAAATTTGGGTCTGCCTCCAGCGCCCCAGGAAGCGCTAGGCGCTGCCCTTCCCTCTTGTGCTCTTTTCTTCTCTTTGTGCTCCATTTCTTTCCTTTCATTCTAAATTGCTTCCAGTTGGCTCCAATACATAGCAACACCAAAATTTAACTCAAATTATCACAACACATTTGAAAACACATAAGATTCCAGTAAAATGTGAGGCGACATTCATAGAAGTACATATACTTTTAGCCAAATAAAAACACCCCACACTTAGACTCTTGCTCGCCCTCGAGCAATGTAAATCCTTACTACCGAACAAATTCAACATATCATATCACGGCGGAGCAAATCACTGTTAAACATACATTCTACCCTTGACTATGGTTAATACCGACAATTAAGCATAAGCATACGAAATTCACATACTTCCCAACCACAACATGCCAAAGTATAAGTAGCCCACTTCGAAGACTTCAAACAATCTATCGATAACCGGCTCACCTCAAAGACTGACTTGTCACCACTAAGCATCCTCAACTCGTGCACGCGCCCAACAAGAGAAATTTAATAACATCACTTAGCCGTCATGAGACCATGTGCGCTCACCATAAAACAAGAGAGTGAATATTAAGACAGTCCACATATTCAAGTATGACATTGAACATAATTAAGGACATCGCACATATGAACAAAAAATCACTCACTCTCACAAGGAAATTCATGTGCACCCCGCGATCATACTATAGGATTGCCCGTAGTATATGTCTCTTTTAATATAATCTTGCCAATTTTAGGATCAATTAGGTCTTTCCGGGTTGTAATGTAGATTAAGGAGGGGTAGCATAAATTTGAATATTAGTGACTAACCCTCCTAAGCACTATACTCAACTTTCAAGCACACATTATTCATAATCAATTCAACATATTGCCATAGAACCGTACACAATTTAGCCCTTCTCGTACAAGCTCATCTACGTGTTCACTAGCACGAATTAAGAAAGAATAGGAGGTTTGCTTTCCCTTTTTGGCATATCAACATTTTTCTCATTTCTTTAAATTTATTTTCCTTTTTTTTCCAAATACTCTCCTTACATTGAATTTCTCGGCTAGTGTCTTTCATAATATTAGTGTACCTTTTGGCCCTTTCATGGTTCCACCCAAAAGTTACTCCAAAGATCTCACCTTACTTCTTCTAGCATTTGGAGGTAAAAGTTCAACAACATTCGGTTAAGAACAAAAATGGGGATACGGCTTATAGTGTGGGTGCCAAGGAAAAGGTCCAAATGCTCAAATGGACTAATTATGGATAATTTTATCTGTTGTCGGCAAGTGAATCCATGATCAATCAAAGAACTTCATCTCCTAGACTAGCACAACTTTAATGATTACGTTTCGACTAACATACGAGGCGAGTTTTAGACTAACACGGGATAGCACAGAATATCAACTAATAGCCTGTTTGGCCAAGCTTCTTTTTGGCCAAAAGTGCTTTTTTTTTTTGCCAAAAGCACTTTTGGCCAAAAATTGAGATGTTTGGCCAAGCTTTTGGAAGGAAAAAAGTGCTTTTGAGGAGAAGCAGAAGCAGTTTTGGAATTTGGAGAAGCAGAAAAAAGTAGCTTCTCTCCAAAACCACTTTTTTGAGAAGCACTTTTGAGAAAAATACACTTAGAAGCAGTTTTTTAAAGCTTAGCCAAACACTAATTGTTGCTCAAAAGTGCTTTTCAAACTAATTAGCCAAACACAAACGGCTTCTCACCAAAAGTACTTTTGAGAAAAGCACTTTTGAAGAAAAGCACTTTTCAAAATAAGCTGATTTTTGTAGCTTGGCCTAACGGGCTATAAGTCTCACATCACAATGCACATGACTCAATCAAGACAGTTCGGTTCCAACTCTCAAGTCAAAGCAAGTAGACACGTAGTTGAGAAATATTAAGCAACAAGGCACTAGATGATATACGAGCCAAGAAGTTGAGAAGAGGCGTCACAAAGCAAGCTATTCGATGTAACTAAGGCATCAATTTTCATACAAAACAATTCGAGAAGGTAGATTGCATGCCACAGCCTAAATACGCCAGCATCAAGCACGTCAAAAAGGTATCTAGGGGTAACTCAGTTTTCCTTCATATCCTGCTCCTACAAAGATAAAAATATCCGGTTCAATATAATATTCCTCGAAAAAGAACGATGCGCAAAAAACACCAAGGGGAATTATTACCTACTATGACTAACTAAAACAAAAAGGAATTTCATTTTGATGTTTTTAATTGGGACCAATCTTCTATATTCTTTACCCAGACTTGGAACCGATTATATTTTTACATACTCAAATTGCCGAGTTTGCATCACACGACGTGTTTTAAAATTTCGTGGAAAATATTCTACTTTAAGAAATTATTTGGTGGATTATATTCAGTAAGACAAAGGCTATCTTTGTTGAAATCTACATGGAAAACAAAGGAATACATCATTAGAAAATCAATGCTTATCTAGCTTTACAATAAATCAATGCAGAAACCAAATTACTGTCTCTATGACTCTGGTCACGACAGATATCGCTTCTGAATTTCGTGGGTAGATTAATTATAGACGTACTTCTTTTTCTTTCTTTGCTTTTGACTACAAGAGTAAAATCGATTGGATTTTTATCAAATGAGCATTCCACCAAGTAAATACTAGTTATCTTGTGATATTTCCATTAATGCTGTATTGTGGGGCCGGTCTGGGACCGGGACCGGATCGGGCCCGCGGTCTTAACGGGCTAAACGGTCCCGCCGGGCCGGTCCTGGTGGGCCGGTCCCTGATGGTGTAGAAAGCCCGTGGCGGGCTGGTCCCTTGCATGAGGCCCACGAGACCGGAACCGCTAAGCCCGGGACCGGCAGGCGGTCCTGGGCCGGTTCAACCGGGCCTAACGGTCCTAACGGGCTCCAACGGCTCTTTTTTAAAAAAAATTTTTTTTTTTTTTAAAAAGACCAACGGTCAGATTTTAAAATCTAGCCGTTGGCCTTTAATTTTCAACCGTTTGGAACTTTAAAAAATAGCCATTTGGCCCCCAAACTTTATTTTAACCCCAAACTTTATATAATTACACTTTTTTCCAATTCTCAACTATAAATACCCCCTCATTCTTTCATTTTTACTCACCAATTCATCAATCTATCTCAATCTCTCTCAATCTATATCTAATTTCTCTTCTATAATTGCTTATTTTATTATTGCAATTTCGTGAAAAATTGTGAAGTTGGTGAATTGAAGTATTCAAGTCTTTAAGTCTTCAACGATTTTCAATTTTCAAGAAGTTGTTCGGCAATTCGGTAAACTCGTTCCAACTCTTAAGTTTTAAGAATATATTTTTGTGTGTTTAGTTTGCATAATTGTAATTAATATGGCATTTTCTTTGAAAAAAATGTTTGGTGGTAAGGGAAAAGCTAAAATTGGTGAAAGTAGTCTCCAACCTACTACCCTTCCCCCGGCTCCCCGACCCAGACCTGTTACCCGTCCTGCTGCTCCTATTATTCTTGATAGTGATAACCCTTGTTTTCAATTTTACGATAGTGAATTTTGCCGTAATGTTGCACCAGGTGAACAATTAAATGAAGAAGTTATGAATGCTCTTTATCCTAATCAAACTATCTTAGAAAATGATGAGGAAAATGAGGATGTAGATGAAACCCAACCGGATTTAGATGATTCACCTACTAGTCCTGTTAATAACCCAACTGATGAGGAAAATGAGGATGTAGATGAAACCCAACCGCAAAGATCGTTACCGTTATGTGCTTACCATATACTTTTCCTTCTAACCCTAATTTTGTGCATTATATTAGAAAAAATCCTACTTATAAAGGTGGGCCTCGCGCAACAGTTAAGAGCGATATTTATAAATATAAACATGAATATGATCAATATTTGCGGTATTTATTTACTCATATAACTAATCGGATTTCTATTACTACTGATATTGGTAGAAGTAATAATGACTGTGATTATCTAACTGTTACAAGTCATTGGATAGACAAGGAGTGAATAATGCAAAAACGCATTATTGCGTATAGAATAATTAATTCACGTCACACATGTAAGTTTATTGCTAACACTGTTGCAGATATTTGTAGATATTTTTGCATTAGAGATAAAATAATGGCAATTTCTATGGATAATGCTTCTAATAACACTAGTGCTATAGGCATACTTACAACAACACTAAATCCTGCATTTAGTAATTGTTTCCATGTGAGATGTATTTGTCACATTTACCATTTAATCCTCGGTGATGGTATGAGAATTTTAAATTTAGAAATTGAAAAGGTTAGAATGGCTCTTAATTGGCTTTTTTATTCAAACCGTAGAAGTAGACTTAGAGAGTATTTTAAAAAATATGATGAATTTGGCCTTAGAGAAAGAAAGGTTCCTAAACCTTGTCCAACTAGATGGAATTATATGTACGAAAGTTTAGTAGTTGCATATGAATATAGAAACCCAATTAATGCAATGTTGGTGGTGAGGATGATGATGAAATCCTTACAAATCAAGATTGCATCAGAGAGCGCTTTCAGTCAAGCAAGATTTCAAATAGGTGATCATAGAGCATCTATGAGGGAGAGCTTGGAAAAATCAGTACTATTCAGAGATTGGATCCGCTCGGAAAGAAGAAACTTTGGACTTGCAGAATCACAACCGGAGATAGACGAAGCTTATGAAGAAATGATAGCGGAACTTGCGGAGGATGCTGCTTCGCCCGGAAGCGGTGATGAACAAGCTTCTTTTCCGCCACCACCAACGGAACCTCCTCCGAACCTTGAAGGATTTATGAGATTTGTTAGAGATACAATGTAGGTTATGGTGTAACTTGTACTTTGGCATATCTTCTTTAGTTTTTTTTCCTTTTAATGGTGGTATTAGTACCTTGTTGTGCTCATTCCGTTGGGGGGAAGAAGACTAAGAAAGATATGCCATTTTTGGTAATAAAAATTATAAGACATGCCCTTGAATATCTCTTTGCAATATTTTTTTGTCTTTAACTTGCAATTATTTATAAGCTATAATATATATACATAACATACAATATATACTACAAGAAAATATATAAGGGAATATATATACATAACATACAATATATACTACAAGAAAATATATAAGGGAATATATATACATAACATACAATATATACTACAAGAAA
>NC_031993.1:28097333-28151717 GCF_001879085.1 Nicotiana attenuata
GGAACATAACCCAAATCGAAAGAAACTCGAAAAAACACCCAAAAACACGAAGTTCAAAATATATAAGGGAATATATATACATAACATACAATATATACTACAAGAAAATATATAAGGAAATATATATACATAACATACAATATATACTACAACAAATTATATAAGGGAATATATATACATAACATACAATATATACTACAAGAAAATATATAAGGAAATATATATACATAACATACAATATATACTACAACAAATTATATAAGGGAATATATATACATAACATACAATATATAGTATACTATACTAGTATACTATACTAGTATACTATATATATTATATTTACATGAAGAAGTAGTACTATATATACTACAAAACAAGATTTTTCAAAATGAGGGCCCCACCCCCAATGACCACCAACGGTCATATTAATTGCACAAATAGCCGTTTTTTTTTTTCCAATTTACAAAACTAACCTTCTCTAACACTATAAGTACCCCCCCTCCCTCTTCTTCATTTTAATACTCAATACTCATTTCTCAATCTAAATTTCTCTCAATCTCTCAATCTCCAATTTTCAAGACTTCAAGTCTCAATCTCAATTTTCAAGTTAAATCATGCCTCGTTCGGAAAGAGTGCGCTTATTTGTTTCGCAATACTATGAAGTGCTTGAAGAAAATGAAGAAGGCCAAATATTAAAATGCAAGAACTGTGGAAGAGTCTTAAATTTTCGTTCAGGGTGTACCACGGGCATTTTAAGGAGGCATATAAAGTATTGTGTTGAGGGTATTTATCCGCAAATTCGTCTTTAAGATTTTTCAACAATTTGTGTTATTTTAAAATTATTAGACGTATTTATGCTTCATGTTGTACTTTGTTATTAATTTATTATGCAATGCAATTTAGTTTTACTATTGATTTGTTATTTTACATTTTCGTCAAACACTTTAATAATTAGATTTCTATATTATATATACTACATATATTTATATAGACATGCATAAGAGCAATTTATATATATACATACACATATGGTTTACAAGAAATTGCCTTAAATAAAAAAAATTAAAAAAAAAAGCCCGGAAATAAAAAAAAGCCCGTTAGGCCTGCTAAGCCCACGAGCCCGGCCCATTTAGCCCAGGACCATATGGGCTTAGGCCCGTCACGGGCTGGTCCTACCCGTTGAGCCCACGAAGCCCGGGACCGCGAAGCCCGGGACCGCCGCAGAGCCCGGGACCGCTAAGCCCAGGCCCGTTTAGCCGGCCCGTTTAGCCCGTTTAGGCCCGGGCCCGGCCCACCATACAGCCTTAATTTCCATTACCATTCAAACCTAAAATGGACACTATTCCTTTTTTTTTTGGGTCCACGAGGCTTCTTGCTCTGGAGACTAAAAGTGAAAAGTACTACTACGTAACAGTAAACTAAATAATGAAATAAAAAATTAAACGAACTTTCACTAGATTCACATACAGTAAAAATGATTTGTTCTATTAACTTTTATGCAGTACAAAACAGAAAATATTTTAGATTCCTTCCCTCTTTTAGTTGTGCTAGCAGCTCCAAGACACACTATAGCATTCAAAAGAGATAGTGCTATAACGTTCCCCCCAACAAAAGTAAATGTAAGTACTAGCAAGTGGGAACACAATTTTTTGCTTCCTGGAAGAAAATATCAATTAATTCAAAATTTTAATGGGGTGACCAGCTTTCACTTTGCTATTTAAGTTATATCCATTTTTTTCAAAATATTTAACTTGTAGCCAGTAATGGTAAACTTCTGGCAAAAGCGTGCTCCTCCTCCTCTTTCTTCATAGTTGCTATAAAACCAAAGTTGTAAGCAACGATCAACGCATGGATGTCGTTTACCAAGCAGTGCCTATCTTTTGCTTTTTGTAGAAACCAACAAACAAAAATGTTTATAGAAGGTTTGGACGAGTCTGCAATTAACTGAATCATATAGCTAACAAAGTTGCGATCCCTCTGGTGCTTCTTGTTTTCGTCTCATACAATTGAAATAATTCTGCAACTTTGTATATATCCACTCTTTTTACACTTAGGTTTTTGTTAATTCTGTCTCCTGAATGAATCTTGATATTTAAAATTTAGGTCAAAAATTAGACAAGCTGTGCCTCACGTATATCTGAAATTCAGAAGAAAAAAAAGTTTGAAGTTTGCTTGTGTATACAGTATAGCAAACTTTAGATAGAACTTGTAACGTCAGGCTTAGATTTCTACAACTTCAGTCGCGAATGCTTGAAATTGATCCTAAAGTAGCCAAAACTTACAAAAATTTGTAAACTCTGGCTATTGCCTTAAATCTGGATCCCAAAATCGACTAGTTGTGCACTTACCCCTCAATTAACTATGTCTAATCCAATAACTAGTTGATCGACTATATGAACCATCAACATTCATATATCCTAGTTAGATTATTATATATTATTATAATAATATTAAGATTAAGCAAGCAAGAAAACGGATGCGCGAGGCTAACGCTATAGGCTTCAAACTGGATACAACCCAAGGTCATCATTCCCTTTGATTTTCACAACCAAAAAATTATTCTGAAGATTTACAAGAAGATCAAAAAAGATCTATGAATTAGCCCATGCTTGACTAGCCAAGCAGACAAACGACCCTGCATTTTTTTATCTCTCCACCATTTTTATTTATATAAGTATTTCACATTTACGATGAAATTTTTGAAAATTGACCCACCACTTTTTATTCTGGACAAAGAAATCCTGTCTAATTCACTATCCCAATAGTTGCTGCTGCCCAAAGGTGCTTTATGAAAGTCGGTCCACAGCAGTGAAAGTACGATTGATTCCGTCGATCGAACGAAAACAACTTCTTGCTTTTTTTTTCCTCTCTGGCTTTACTACTCTGCTTGCTTAACACAAGTCTTGTTTAACCTTCACGGACCACTTCAGTACCTAGCAAGCTCTGGCTCCCCTCTTCATTCTCTACAGGGTTCCAAACCTTTCTTCAACATAGGTGACAACGAGCCAGGCAGAGATGGAAGAGATCAAACACGGGAATAACCTTTTATGTGGATCATTATTATCACTAGCACTTCTAGTGATTACATTTCGAAAAAAACAGACAACTTTTTTATAAGAGCAATGGTTTTTTAAACGAGTCATTTTTCTTGGGTGAAAATGTTTTACAAAATATTTCTTTTTTTTCTGCTAAAAATTATTACAAGTCCCAGTTGATTCAACAATTGGATTATTGGAGTTATCGGGTTATTAGTTTAGGATTTACTTTTTTAACCATAGGAATCATTTCGGGAGCGGTAGTGACTGGCGACAGATCTTTACTTAAGTTGTTTTTTGTTGCTCTCTTTTGTTTCAACGGATGTCATATCTTGCTTCTCTTTTGCCCTGTCTTTCTATCGCAGCAGTAGATTGATGTTCACTGTAGCACTATCTGACCTTGAAGGTTAAGTTAGTGTACCATGAACTCCATCCCACATATTTTGGATGCTGTGGCATCAGTTATCTAGCTACATTCTATTACCGGTTGACACCATTTTGGAAAACTTTTATTCCGGTTACTGCTTGTTAAATTCCGTTAGGTTCTTTGTCAAATACTAACTGATTTTAATCCATATTCTTTGGGGGTGTAACTTTGGTTGTTCTTTCCTTCGAGCTAAGATAGACCCTATCAAAAACTAGTTCCAGAAGCATCTTCCATTCATCTCGACCTAGACTGATCTTTGTTAGAAGAAAACCAAGGAATTCTAGCCAGTTTGATATTAAGAGAACAAGCTGATCCAACTGACTTTCATGTGAGATAGGATTTATGCTACAAACCCGAAAAGATCTGTTTTTTTAGGCAATTTGGTTAGTATATCTTACTGCATACAATTGCCTCTCACTGGTTGTATAAGGTTTGCAAAGAGGTGCATGATATTCTGAGTCAATCTATCCATTGTCTTTACGGTTTTAGGTTGAATACTCAGATTTTTTCGCATAAGATTATTGCCGAACTTTAATAAGCTTATGTGCACAACCATTTTTTTTAATTATAATACTGTTGGTTTCTTTTCACACACACTGTTCAACCTACCGAGTCACTAATTGATTTAAACATTCCTTAGCTTGTTGAGCCTACTTGAGCGGTTGTCTCTTCCTCAGCTTCACGCCACTCTTCATTCTTGTTCTCTATGAGCCCGTTTGAATTGGCTTATTTTAAGTGTGTTTAAACACTTTTAAGTCATTTTGTAATGTTTGGATAAATTAAAAAAGTGATTTGAAGCACTTGTTTTTAAGCTAAAATAACAAAAACAAGACAAAAGCCAAGAACTAAAATTCCTAACTTATGGCTTAAAATCTACTTTGACTTAAAAGTCACTTAAATAAGCCCATCCAAACGGGCTCTATATCTCAAGTCCATTCTTCAGCCTTCTAAAAAAAAGAGCAAAAAAGAGCAAAAAGGAAAAGAAAAGAAAGTGCCTAAAAAAATTCCACGTGTAAAGCCTACAATCAAGTAACACGTGTGAAAGGGTGTTAGAGCAAACATTCGTCCCTCATCTGTTAGGTAAAATATACCAAAAGGGTTTATAATGTCTTGAGCCACTTGATCCACTGTCTTAAGCTTTTGAGTTAGACACTCTAGATATCTTCACAGTATGATCACCACCAGTCATGCACTAAAAGTATCAAATAAAATGAAATAGTCACCAAGACCACCAGCATCAAATAGGCCGAAGTCCCAAGATTCTTAATAAGTTTCCTCAAGTGTAACGCATTTCTTCTAATACAAGCTGAAGTGATAATTTCCAGTCAAAGGGACATTAGTCCAAGACTACAGACCACAAGCACTTTAGGGGGGAAAAGAAGCTTTAAAAATAGTACCAGACGCGACAGCACACTACAACTCTTTCAGTTCCTGCTCAAATTGAAGCAATTTTTCCCGAAGAGGTTGCAGAAATTGTTTCATATCCTGTTTTATCCGCTGCTTGTCTTGTTGTTCAAGATCCTTGACTTCACTAAGCTTCACTTCAATCTACAAACAAAGAATAAAGGTTGGTCACAACTTGCTTCCTTTTAAATACATTAGAGCATCTTTCTTTCTCTTTCTTTTGCCCTGAAGTGTTGTTTGGGAACTGCATAGAGCCAAACGTTCCGGAATTTCCAGAGTTGCAAGAAAGCACAATAAGATAATATTGTGTTTCTTTAAATGCAGGAAACATGTACAATACTTATCTTTTACCTTTACTGCATTAAGAAGCATATAGCTATTCGCTTTTCTATTTAGAGAAGACTAAAGTTCGTACAATTCCTGACTACAACTATATACGGCAGATAAAATTGGTCTGAAACAATGAAGGGCAGTGACAGCTTTTCGTTTATCAACAAAACCATTCTCATACGACCATGTACATCAGTTTCCAACTTGCTCTTAATTTCTTTTATGAAAGTATGAACACATATCTAGCAAGTACCTGCAGATCATCTAGCTCACCAAATGAGAACTCCAGTATATCTATATGGCCTTTGACCACCTTCTTCTCAGCTCCGACAAGCCATTCCCCTAATTACAGTATAACATCATTTGCTCATTATATGAAAACAGAAGAACACCGGAGCGGATCAGAAAGTTAAAACGGATAGACTTCAAGAAACAGATTTCAAAGAGAAAAATATACCCTTGACTTTGACAGTCAGCTCATATGTGTAGCCAACACGCTTTTTATTTCGTACAGTCACCAAGAATGCCTGTTGTGTCATCCAAACATTATGAGCAAGGAAATAGAAATCACAACGCTCAAGACTGCAGAATATACCACATATGTCATATATAAGAGTGGAAGTGGTTGGTTACAAGTGTATGGCAATATCATATCATCTTGGCTTATGTTCGTATACGAGTTTATTTGTAAATACTCTGATAAATCAAACAGATGCGAAGAGAGGAAACTGTTGAACACAACCAATTCTTGATTCCTAAACACTTTGGGCACATAAACTCTATATAAGATCCCCTCCCCGTACTTTTCACCTTCTCCATATCATTGTCTCTGGAAAATGAAAAAGAGAAAAGAGAAGATGAAAGTAAAAGAGAGGTAATGCTAAAAAAAATTCTTATGTTGTTTTCCAAATATCAACCTCAAATAGCAAATTACTTTAGGCATAAAAGACCAAAGCACTCACATCACCAGAACATCGTGTTACTTCGGCTACTTCTGCTCTACCCCCAGAATACTCCAGTGATCCCACAGATACGAGCAGCTCCTGCCATTCAAAAGAATCAGGCAACATAGATGTATACATACCTACATATCATATACACACGCACACACACATATATGGTTCAAACTTTCGATTTCAGCAGTAAGTTCTTATCATAATAAAAGTTGAAAGTTTTCAGAATATTTTTCAACATCAAAAAAATGAATTGTAAAATTTTCTAACGTAAAACAATCATAAAAGTAACTAATACAAGCAATAATAAGAAAATATGATAAGACATACAAAGAAGGCACACCATAGATTCATAACATGCGACAAAAAAGTTCCCTATATGAATCTAAGTTGCTCCGACACGGCAGTTTAGGTATTGCACCCGCATCGACACGACACTAGTGTGGGTGTCGACGCTAGTGTAGGTGTGGATAAAGGGATCCACACTAGATCTGGTCAAACAATTTTTGGTACTTTGACCACGACGGACGAAAAATTTTGAGACGAGATACAATTTGATTCCCAAAATCAGAACCAAAACTAGGGTACATTTGAAGAAAATAGCATACTTTATCTAGAAAATCAATCATTTACTTATCTACAACTTGAGAATAAAAAAGAAATCAACACTTTACAAGCTATACGTAAATATTCCAAAAAATTTCTCATAATTTAGAGATTTTTTTATTTTTTGAATTATTTTTAGCCAGATCCCGGCACCCGTATCCGTACCAGGATCTGTATCCTCGAATCTTAGAATTTACATCTCGAAGGATCAGACCTTTAGATCTCCCGTGTCGGACACCCGCACCCGTGTCCGAACAGCTTAGATATGAATTAAAAGCATCAGAAGGACTATGAATTATATTAGAATCTTTAAGCATTACGAGCTTATGATACTATGTTGAATTAAATGAAAAGCAATATGATTCATTCATATTTTGATGAAATTGCAAATAATTACCTTTTCAATGTTTCACTTGTTGTATATAGTATTATAGTCTAAGATTTTTTTCTACACTTTTCCACCAAACATCCAAAGACAAGTTTATTTCTACTTTCATAAGAAAGGCTAGAAACTTGTGATAGCTGTAAGGAGAAAGTATTTGAGAACAACCAGTCAGATATCTTTAAAAGTGTTACAGTTCTAATGTTCCACAGAACATCCAAAAGTATCGCAATAGTTTCCTTAGAAAGGTTAGGGGCTTGCATAATTACAAGGAGAGATACACTCTCTCTCCCTTTCCCAATTTATGTATCGTACTTTTCTTTTTAGTCTATTCCAAAAAGAGTGTCAAACTTCCTTGTTTAATAATAGTTTAATTTAAACTTTCTATTTTACCCTAAATGAAATGATTTAGGGCCACACTAATATCTATGGTTTATTTTACAACACAAGTTTCAAAAGTCTTCCTTTCTTTATCAAACTTTGTGCCCAATCAACGCCCACATGAATTGGGACAGAGTGAGTAGTACTTTGCGAACTATTAGATCTCAATTTGTCATGTTAAAAGTAGAAAAATCATTTCAACATAAATATTGGAAACTTCAAATAATTTGTAGAGTGTAAATGAACATGAATATATTAGTATATAGATTTATGACGGGCAATATGGAAGCCATGAAATCAAGCATCATGACATCATACATGACCATTCACCGTGCAATTTCAGTGAACAAGTCAAACAACTGTGAAGAAGCATTAAAAAAATATGCATAAACAGTTTGATGGTGGATGGAACTTATATTCACAGAGCCGATTTTTCTGTTGCAAAGAAAACAAAATAAATTAGGGGGTGCAACCGGAACCAAGACTAAGCGCTACTAACTTGATAACATAAACAGAGCATCCTAAGATTCCCACTGCATAATTACACATTTAAAGGAAAGGAACAGAAGGCCAATGCAAAAGTAATCTAACTTGTAGGACAACAACAACAAACCCAGTAATTTCCGACAAGTGAGGTCTGGGGAAAGTAAGATGTATGCAGCCTTACCCCTACCCTGGAAGGGCAGAGAGGTTGTTTCTGATAGACCCTCAGCCGGAGAAAGGATGAAAAAGAGTAATGGCAACAAGTAGGAACTAACTAGTAGAAAATATACGTAAATATATATATATATATATATATATATATATGGTTTCCCAACCTACAAAATGGTTCGAGTAGGTTAGCATTGTTCCCATCTTTTAGTTCACAACTCCATCACATTCACTAATTACATGATGTCTATAGGTACTAGTCTTTCTTATTTGCGCCGAATAATGTCGTCCATATTATTTGATATTATTAATGGCCTTCAAGAGTAACTCAATCCTAGTGCTACATGGTTTAGCATTGGACTCCATGTCCAGTTTAGACTTTCAGATTTTGGCAACAACAAGGAGGGACTTGGAACATGAAACTTATTTTTGAGCATTCTGGCACAAGGAACCAATCAGATCATCTAAGCCCATTTTTCGCTGCCTATAATAAAGATAATTTACTCAAAATTTATTACTGTTCTACCGAGTTTGGTGGAACATTTATTTAAGAAGCACCAACCAGATATTCCAAAGAGACAATTCCACTAGATCACAGAGCTCATTAGTCGTGAAAGCAGAGTTGTAAGTCATAGGAAGAGGCAATTCAATGAAAAGTTTTTAAAACAGGATCACTCCAAAACATGATGAAGGGAAGAGTACTGAAGCTCATACCTTGATTCTATCATTTGCCCATTTATTTAGATTTTTCTCCTCCCATGTTCCAGCCTGCAAAAGAAAAGTAACAATTATCATGAGAACACACAATACAACTGAATCAATCAGAAGAAACGAACACTGAAAAACCATATGTCATGAATGGTTTCCCTTCAGTATTGTTGGTTTTCCTGGTACTAATTCATCTGTTTACCTTCCTTTTATATGAAAAGATTCTATTTATTTATTTATTTATTTTTCTTTATTATTATTATTATTGTTGTTTTCTTTTTGGGGAGGGGAAAGGGATAAATCGGAATGAAATAGTGGCAGATAACATCTAAAATCCCCAGCTAACAGCTTTCCTCAATGTCTCTGCTATACTTTCTTTTAATCTCAGTTGTTAAAAGTAGCCTAGCCCCTTAGTCTCATCACCTCAGCATGGTAATAAGCCGACAGCCTGCTTTATATTTTGACAAAGAAACAAAAATAAAGCAGGCTGCCAGCCTGCTTCATTTTTCTTGGAGTTAACACAATTAACCACTGGGTGCTTTTTGGGTTGATAGAACCAGCCATTTTTTTCTTTTTGATAACCGAGGAATCCCCGAGAACCAGTGGCACACAGTTTGAACTCGGTGAACAATGGGTCAGTCCTACCACCCTTCTCCACTTAAATACCAGATTATTGTTTGTGTGACGGTTCAAACTCGTGACATGCGCCTAACCCACACATCACTCGCCGCACTCTTACCACTAGACCAAAGCCCTGGGGCAAAAGAACCAGCCAGCTTCTGGTACAATTAGTGCTCAAATACGCTAATTATCCATTGTTGTGACTGGCTGCATCACAGACAGAGTTCAATATAGAAGGTACTGTTCAAAACATTCAGAATGTGCAGAATATACCACATATTGTTATGATTAGGGATGTGGCATGTGCAGGAACTAATGTAGGTTCCTTTCCTGTGAATCCCAATGACATTATTATTCACTGAGCTTGAAACTATTTCGCTACCTCTAGTCAAATACACATTAAGACATTTCTGCAAACTAAAAAATATAGATTCCATTTTGCACTGCCTCTATTCCAAATTAAATTTCATCATTTACTTTTAGGTTCACTTCACAAGCCAAAAAATTCAAACTAAGTCCAATTTGCCATTTTGTGTCATCCTCCATACACACTTGACTACATACAGTAGACAGCATCATTAAATCTTTACACAATTGCATGAACCCCAGGTACCTAAAGAAGTCTTATTAAATTACACGCCAGAATTTACTTTTGTCAACAAAGCTATGAGCTTTTGGTAAGCAACTGTAAAACCACTGAAAAGCACAGACTATATCAGAACTTAGAGCAATACTTTTTACATTTACTTGCTATAACTTAGCAAAGACCAGAAGTATTACATACTTGAGACATTTGCTAATATTGCATATTCACATAGATATAACATCAGATTCCAGCATGATCCTATATGGAGGCTCATCCACGATTTTAAGCAAGTGGATCTGAATGTCTTTTGCGACAACAGGTGCAGAGCAAAAATAAGTGTATCTTTAAAACTATTTCGACCAATATAGAGTTCAAGCATGTAAAAAGAGAGAAATCTTCTTATTGACTTGATAACTAGCAATGTACAAGCAGGGCTCAGAACAAAACAAGTATCTAGGAGAATACAATGCCATACCCTAATGAATATTATGAAATTCTCTAATATTCACTTACTCAAATATAATGAAGCTAAACATGTTTTGAACATTTAACTACATTAACATTCTTGATTTCAAGAGAGCAAAAAGGCCGTGACAAAATTACATCCACCCCTTATCCTAAACTGGTCAAAATCAAATAAGAATATGATCTTCCTACTCGACCATTACCACAATCTACATCCGTCCCTGATCCAACACCACTATAAAACAAAACAAAAAGATAATCTTTCCACAAAAATAAAGAGAGACGACGTGGGTCATACCCGATTCCAGGCGGACCCAAGGTGAGTTTGCGGGTTATTGGCTTGATTGTTGAGGTCCTGAGAAGTGAGCTTCTTAGGAAGAGGTAAAGGTGCAGCATCTTGAGTCGCTTCCCTCACCCAATAAGTATAAGACGCTGTAGCTTCATTCTGTTTCTCTGCTGCTGCACCTCCCTCCATTCCCTTCAACAAAGTTACTCGCCGCCGGTTAAAACAATGAAGGATCTAAAAATTGCAAAAGGGAATGGAATTAGATGCAGTGAAGGGAAAAGTCAGAGAGAGAGACAATGGGTCAAAGGTACTATTTAATGATGTTTTCCGATTTAAATAGTAATGATGTTTTAGGGTATCTGTTTGCTGATTCGGGAAGGTTCCAGGAGGATGAAGAGAGGAGAGGTTAGGGGTATACGGACGATAGCGGCGGCGCTTATGACTTATGAGCCTCCAACGTCCAAAGTTCCAGGAGTTAGGATCGACCTATGCTGTAATTTCTTCAATTAATTTTAGTTTCAGAGTTCAATAAAAATTGTACACCATTTCATTGTGTTAAAACAAACTACTGATACTGCAATTAATTCAATTTATTCATTTACTATAAGGATTTAAACATATATATTATAATTGCACATATTTTTTATATTTATTATAAATTTTAATATATGATAGCAAATTAGTTATTCTCTTTGTTTCAGTTTATGTGGACTTTTCTAGATTAGGATGGTCAAAAGTCCGAGTGAATTATAACATAGATTTTTAAATATTTTGAGATAAAATTTATATTTAGAAACTATATAAAAATTAATATAAGTTACAATAGTTAAAATTTTAAATATTTAAAAAAATATTGACAAAAGTGTGGTAAAAACTTACAATATTTGATTTTTCGAAAAATAATAGGTTCATAAAAATTAAAAGGAAGAGCAACGTATATATATATATATATATATATATATATATATATATATAGCTTTAAATTATATATATTAAATAAACAAGACGTGACAATTAGAACTGACTGCGAAGCTATAGTTACGTTTCACCAAAAGATAAATGCAAAGAATAGTAGTAGAAGAAGATGGTTAAATTTTATTGATACTATATCAATATATAAATTGGTTTTTGAACATATTAAAGGAAAAGATAATAATCTAGCAGATCAGTAAAGTAGGCTTAAAATTACTGTCAATTAATAAAAATATTTCACATGTACAGCATGAGACCAACAGTAACCAAGACTGAAGACAAGGGAAAGGGCATTCAAGCCTCACCCTCAGACAAATACTTGCAGACAGTATTAGGTAATCTTCATTTTAAGCCACAGTCTTTTGTAGAACAAACTAATATGGAAAAGATAAGTTTTGGAAAACATAATTTAATATTCTTTCCACCGTCAAACATATCATTCAGAGTTTTTCTAGAATGTGTCATAGATAGACCTCAAAGATGTTTAATTGATAATTTATGGGTAGCATATAATAAAAAAATACTAAATATTTTATAGCGGCTCTTAATGCTTTAGGATAGTATTTTACAGACAAAAACTAAGAAAAAAGATTTAAATACTATGTAGTTATACATGGTAAGACAAATGGTATTTTTCAGACATGGTTAGAAGTACTAGACTCTATTAAAGATTTAGAAAAACCGCTTTTCAAAGGTTTTAATGACTTCACTGAAGCATTAGACTATGCAAGAGGAATACTAGGACCAAACTACTATATCTCCCCAGCACTCAGACAAAACCCAGAAAAATCCCCCAATATAACATCAAAAAAGACAACGATAAGATAATATTCTGTGATCATTGCTCATCAATGACCGAAGCCTTCAAACGAATAAACCAGAAGAATGAGATCCTGGCACACGAAAAAACAAAACTTATGGAGCAAGTGAAGGTACTAGAACAGAGAGTACATGCATTAAATTTTGAATTGGCACAATCCCAGACTCAAGTTATTTCTCAACAAGACACGGATATGAGTAGTCCAAAACAGAGTTCTCCATATCAAGAAAAAATGGATGAGAAGGGTGTGCATTCCCCAATGAATGCAGCAAAATCTACTGTATCGGATAATGATACAGCTAGTCCGGTTCAAACGGTGACCGGTAAAGACACATCAAATCCGTTTATGGCTGTCACTTTGCCAAATAGTGAAGATGAACGTTCATCAAGACGTAGGCTACCTAGAACATTAACACATGGAGAAGCACTAAAAAGGAAGGGTATAATTTCTAAAAAGAAAAAAAATGAGAAAATAGAAGACATAATTAAACAGACATTAGAAAATTTCTTTCAAGAAAAAGAAAAACAATACAAACATATGATTAAAAATTTCAGTCTTAATCCAAGTTCAGAAAGGTCTCAAAGCTCAGGAGAAGAGGATAATTACGAAGATGAAAACCACCTAAATTATCAAGATGCTCAAGATCCATACGAAGATGATTCAGGAATGAGTTTTGATTCAATAGCTCTACATAACTTAGACACGTAAAAAGAAGCAATGCCTTAGAGAAACAAAGACAAGAAAAACCAAGAGCAATAATGTGGGAGACAATTGAAAAAGAAGAAGTGACATAAAGAAAAGAAGACATGACATAAAGAAAAGAAGATGTGATAAAAAGAAAAGCTACAAGACAAGTTGAATTTTTGAATGGAAGAAATAGTTACAAGCACTAAGGGAATCTCTGCTCAAGCCATGTGAAGATGGGGCCCAATGAAGTACCCAACAAGGCTAGACAAAAAAGATTTGTGGAAATGTTTGAAGTTCATTTTCAAATCCGCTTAAAAAACTTAGCTATAAAAGGGGAAGAAAGAAGAAGAGAAAGATTATATATATATATATATATATATATATATATATATATATATATATATATTATTTATTAAAAAAATATTATAATGAGCTAATAAATGTATGATTGTGTAGATATTCCTTAACGTAAATGGTGGAACCTTACCTTATTGTGAACTTTCTTGGTCGGGAACCTTCTTACTGGAGTAGTTGTTTTGCCTTGGACTTTCAACTGCTCCGTTAGAGTCCGAGTCAAGTGTAATGTCATCCCGAGAGTGGTCATTTTGGACTTTCTAGTTCCCCCCTTCAATGTTTTTACTTTTGCAGTGATGTCCTTTTCACTTTTTAGACCTTCTTTTTAGTAGTATACTAGTATCTGCATCAACGACCAATTGGGAAGGTTTGTAAACATGAAAAATTTTGTTGGACAGTTTAAATTAGGACTACATCCTAAATTAGAACGCATTAATTCTAGTTAAAATATTAGTTTTAGGTTAATATATTTTAAATAAAAATTAAATAGGTCAATTCAAATCCAATTACATTTTAAGGTCAACAACTAAGTTGGACATGATCTCAAATTCTCAATTAGGGATATTCAAATCGGATTAAGATCTCATCCAGTAAATTTTTGTCTAGTTTTTCTCGATAGGATCTTAGATGGTTGCCGCGTTTACAATAGGGACATTAATGGTGGTGATTTATTTTACCTCACTCAAGAACTAACTATACTATAAGACCTGAGTTAATTAAATATATCCCTGTCATTATTATTTAAGCCTAGCCCCAACTTCTTCCATTCATTCCACAAGAAAGAGTATTGCATATTAATCCGCCAAAAAACTATTATATTCTTGCAAGGTTGCGAAAAATAAAATGAGAGATCTAATACCTCTCTTTTCTGAACTTAGGAAACGAACCTATAAACTGTAAATAATATCTTTCTACATATAATATGAATTCACAAGTTCAAGTGGCGAATCAAAATTCTACAACTAATTTCATTAATGATGAGCATCTGTTGTTTATAGTCTACTGTTATCTGTTGTCGGAAAAATTACTCCAGCCCCGACAAGTCATAGTATTCAGACGGAGGCAAAAAGTAGAGGAAACGGTGGGTGATCACGCCCAACTATGCCTCCTAAGAGGTCTAGCAATCGCCGTAAATATTATCCGGTTTACAAGTCCAGAGTCGAATCCCACAGGGAATTAAACTACTAATTACAACCTCTAGTTTCATACGAATTCAAGTAATCAACCTTTAGAAATATTAAATAATAATTTAAATGTTTACTAACTAAGAGCAAAGTAATTAAAATGCAGTAATTTATAACTAACAGAGCAAACGTTGTGGACAAGATTAGGAAAAGTCTAGGGTTATGAATTCCCCTATCGTCGGAATCTTCCCCGCTATATTTTCTTCAAATTCACCTAAGTATTCTCTACCGATCGTGAGTACTTTGGGTGTCGTAACTCTCTCTCGAGCAACTACTACAATTTACTAGACGTATTCTCTCGAACTACGCTAGCTGGCACTAATTCACTACTCACTACGATCGCACCAAGGTTTCATTATCTCTAATCCTGCCTTTAAACTCTCCGTATTGATCACTCAAATACGTTAGGAGTGGTGTTGTTCAACAACTATATAAATGTGTACTCTCTCTCTCTCGAGCAATATACACACTAAATAGGCATAGTTAATTAAGAGCTCTTCAATCAACAACAACAAAAATATAATTGAACAAGTAGAGAAAAATCAAAGGCAAATCTATATGAAATGTAGTAGAAAATCATCCTCCAATAGGTTCCATCAAACCCTAGATTAGAAAGTTTAGCTACTCATTGTCGCGCCCCATTTTTCCTCGCGGAGCCCGGGTTTCGACATTCATGGGGGAACAACTCATTTCCTTTTGGGAATTGGGTATTTGAATTTGAAGAGTTGCCACCTAACGGATCAAGGTGCGTTAGGGCACCTAGAGCAATTAACTCATATAACTAGTTTGCATTACCATAGATTAGGGTAAGGGCTCGAAATAACCTTGAGGGGAAGGTGTTAGGCACTCCTCGCGGTCCACAACGGTGGGTCCCGGCCGAACTCAATTATGTGAATTAGTCATTTAACAGATAGGCAGTCTAAACACCCATTTGCAAGTAAAGGAAGTTTGACATATGTAAATAAAGGAAGTTTAACAGATAGGTAGTCTATACACACATATGTAAATAAGGTGAGGAAAGTCCTAGGTTTGTTGGCCTACAGGATCACATCTGTACAATACCCGGTAAGCCTTCCTCAAATAGAGAGGTTACACGTGGCATTAGCGCACAGGTCATCATATCCTCTACTACCCAGTTACCCTCCCCTTAGCGGTTATATAAGCGGTTTTAATTAACGAACTCTAAGTGTGCTTTACCCGTCCCTTCCTTGTGGCCCTGGAGGTGTTTAGGACCTCTAATCTTAGGCAGTTCTAGACCCTCCTAATGTGTTTAAAAGGGAAAATTTAAGCGACAACAAAGAACATATAGGACTGTCAAATAAGAAAACAATTAAGGGTGCTCATGTTTACCTCCACACATAAACAGATAATTAGCACGTCTCAAACAGCAGATTTCAGAGAATTTAAGAAAGGTCCTAGAACAGGATATCTAGGTGAGCATGACAAACAGAGAATATGCAGCATTATTTTAGAGCGAAGTAGCATAAACCTAATCAGTTTGCCTACTGATTTTAGCACCTGTTGAATCTGGGCAGTTCACGAATAAGCAAAGCACAATTTATACAGTTTTTTATAAAACCTTGATTACCTATAGGCTTGCCTAGGCGTGGAGCTGTAATGCTCTATAACATGCTGTCTAAAAAAATGCAAACAGAATTCTGGAAATTGATTAAAGGAAAGCAAACAGTTTGGGTTTTAATACGTCCTAGAAGCATGCTTGTCTAGGTGCTGGCCATCACGAAACTGATTTCATACATATTTACCCTATAACATGGTGTTTATGTGTTGGGGTTATTTTTAAACATCTTTATAGACGAGATGGTTACTGATTTCGGCGATATAGACGTGATTTAAAGCGAATGCAAATACAGACCTAAAGCGGGATTTCTAATGCACATAAAGAATGGTCATTTTATTAGGCAGAATTATAATAGGATTTCTAGGTGATTATGCAGAAGCAGAATGAAATGATGAGTCCGTAACAGGCTTTCTAGTATGCAAAAAATAGTAAACATGACAATCCTAAGGCATGATTTCTAATGCACGTAACATAACAGACCTAGGGCATGATTTCTAATACCAATAGGCATAACAAACCTAAAGGCATGATTTCTACTCGGTTTCCCTCACAAAAATCATATAGGAATCCCTCCCCTTTTACTAAATCCCCTAATATCTGTTTACAAAGGTTATTATTACAGATCAGAAATGAATGAATTACATAATGAATATAAGTTACGCTATAGGGGGCCTGAAATAGGCCCAAAGTGAACCTGGGAATACCAGGCCTTCAAAACAGTCCAAGATGCCATAGTATCCAATGGGGTATCCTGGTGCGTCAAAGTTCCCTAAGGACCCCAGGGATCCCGGGCAATGCTCACACCAAGACCCTTTCTTAAATAAAGAAACTAGTTATGTGCAGTGTGGAGGGGCCAGCCCCAGTGTGCCAGAGTACGGAGGAATCTCATGGATTCCTAGGCGGCACACACACTGGAAGGACAGAACTTAAATAATCTAAGAATAAAAGTGGGAGTGCTTGACATAGTTTGGAAGAACTTAGTAAAACAGTGTTGAAGTAAAACTTTCAGGAGTGGAAAAGGTTTTCAGGAATAGACACAGTTTTAGGAAAAATGCTAAGAGTGAAAACAGTTTTGGAAGCAATTCTGAGAAAACACACAATCACAAAAAAACTTAGAGTTCCCAGATTCAGAGCCATTTATTACCTGATTCTAAGTGAAGACAAACAGCTTTACAAACAAGGGATCGGGGGGGGGGGGGTAGAGGGGGGGTTGGGGACGAATAGAGAGCTCAAATCAGAAACACATAAACATGGATAAGAGTAGAAACATATAGACCAGCAAGTACAAAGAACAAGTAGGAACTGATTGACATCCAGAACACAAAACTACTACTTCAAAGTGTTAACAAGGGAATCATGCTCGAAAATTAGAATAGTAATAGGTAGTAAGACTTAGAGACAGGGTATGGGAGTAGTCATGCTGAGGACAAGAGTCTGTTACACAGAATTTGTCATGTCGCTTAGTGTTAATCAAGTACATTAGGAGTCTATGATACTAACACGAGCATACTAGTTGAGGGAAATAAACAGGAACTCAAGTAAACATGCTGGCCCAAGTATCAAACAAGACAAGTGAGACCCAAACATGCTTATTACACATTTGAACAAGAGAGGGCAAAACTTAAGCATGCTGAATAAAGCAGTAAACAAGAAGGGCAATTAAATACATAAGCCATTAAATTAGTGCAGAAGGAGACATGGATTAACAGACATGGAGCACATAGAGTTGAGTTTCAGAATTGAACTGGGAACATACCAGTTAAGGAAGCAAAGTGCAGAAAGTAAAGCAGGTAGAGTTCCACAGTCTAGCCTTGGCTTTCAGCCGGCTAGACAAGCAGTTAGCACAAGCAGCAGAGAGAGAAGAGAGAATTTTGTGTGTGTGTGTGTGTTTTTTTGAACTAATTGTTCGTGTGTTGAGAGGTAAAACAAGAGTGTATATATAGCACTTTAGGAGTAGAACAAATAAGGTAAAAGAATCAGAAGCAGTCAATTAGGGACAACACAGAATTACAGAATCAAATCATATAAAGGGGTTCACAATAGACCCCCTTAATTAGGAGTAATTGATTAACGGTAACAACAAGGGTTTAATTTAGGCAAGGAGTCCAAATCATACTAAATAAGGAATCGGTAAGAATCCTAAAATTATACGGGCAATCAATTAAGGCAGAGATGACCAATTAACGTCATAAACAAGGAAATAAATAAAATCTATGCACACGAATCTTAATAGAGTAAAGTAATCAGCAAAACCTTCAAAAGAATATTGATTTCCGGAAAGAATTACTCAAATTCCATAAATAGAGATTAAACTAAGTAAGACCTCACAAAAAATATAGAACTTAGCCGGAAAAGCAGGTTCGAACCCTAACAAAGATTAATTAGGACAAAACCACAAAAATACTGGATTTAACAAGAAAAAATGTTTAAGTCCTAAAGATAGAGTAAACTAACACGACTGTTATCACAAAAAATACCCAAAATCGAAGCAAAGATTGAAGGAACCACATAGAATCAACTAGGGTTTACATATTCTTGCACAAATCAGTCACGAAGATGAAAGAATAATTAATCAAACACTTAGAAGTCAGAAAAACCTTTGAAAAACAACTTGGGATGAACCCTAGTTTAGGAAGAGTGATTAAAAATCGGAATAATCAATTAAATTAAAGATTTTTTGAGGGAAATCACTTAATAACATTCGAATCATCTCAGACCTGTAAAGATCTGAGAAGAATCGACAGTATCGAGCTAGGGTTTTCAGAAAAGTAGTAGAGATGAGAGAATAGGTCAAGAACCCATAGATCCGTAATAAAACAAGAAGAAGTTCTTATTCAGAGACGGAAAATGGCCTGAGACAGGCTGATAAACAAAGTTTCAAACCGGAACCAGTTGGGGTTCCCTTGAGATCTTCTCAAGGACCCAAGAAATCGAAAACCCATGGCGTGTAGAAGACCTGGTCTGGTCGGAGAAGACATAGAAGCGCCATAGGAGCGGTTCACGCCGGTGACGACGTTTTAGCATTAGGGTTAGGTTGAGAGGGAGTTTGAGACGAGGGAGATGATGACGGCGGGTGAGGGAAAGAATGAGAAGGGTTTGGGTAGTTTAAGGGGGTTAATTAAGGTAAGGATAATCGTGGACCGTTGATCAAAATGATCAACGGCCACGATTGAACGGGCTAGTGGGTCGGGGGTAAGCAGATTGGGCCAAAAGGGTATGGGCTAATTTTAAAAAGGGTTTTGGGCTGGTTTTAAAGAGGTCAGGTCTGAAATAAAAGGGGCTATTTGTTAAATGCCCAAACAATTTATAAAAAAATATTTTATAAAATAATTAATTGGTTATAAAAATAATTTTCACGAGTAGAAATGTTTTAAAATGATTACTCAATATTTTAAAAATACAATAAACTATTTTCTGGTAAAATAATGCAATAATGTATACATGGGCTATAATTGCAAAGTTATTGCAATTGTAACCAAAAAGTGTAAATCTGACCATTTGTGAAATAATTTGAACTTAATATGACTATAAATAGCAAAAATTGGATCATGAAATGTTGTAAGATCGCTTGTGATGCAATTTTTGTAATTATTTATATAAATAAAATACTGGAATGAATTAATTTAAAAATGTAGAAATTATGAAAAAATATCAATTGATGTTAATGCATAGTTTTGAAGGTATATATGCATTTAAAAAGTATTATAGGGAAAAATTGGGTATCAACAGCTGTCCCTCTTTACCCGGGAAGGATGAAAGAGTTTTCGTGTAAAGAAATGATGGCCAATTTTGATCGAATGGGATGTTTTTGAAAAATAGAGGTCAGACTCTAGTCTTTGAGCTGCCTACATATCCCTGGTTTTACAGGAATCAGACCATGTGTAGTTCCGGATTCATCGGCGGAATATACCGATGAAGCAAGAACAGAGAATAGGTGAAGAATGGTTGTGGTGAGAGGTCAGGTTTGAGATAGTTTGAAGGGATCGGAGCGGGATTGCTCCTGTTGGGGTAGCGGTTGCTTATCGGTCACCTGCAAATAAAGAGATACTACGAGCATATATTTGTGCGGAAATTTAAACATGATGTAGATTCCCTTCAGACCATGAAAGTTATCTTTGGACGGTTGAGGATGGCGTCCTTAGACCATGATGTCCTGGGCCATGAATTGTTCAATGAGGGATTCGCAGGCCATGAAATGATGTTCTCGGGCCATGAAAATGGTGCCTCCGAACCATGACGCCTTTGAATAATGATATGCAAATTTAAGAGATCCTTAGGCCATGGCATGGTGTCTTCGGGCTATGAGTATGATGCCTTCGGACTATGACGCCTTTGGACAAGTTGGCGATATTTCAGCCCATGAGATGCAATAATATGATGCTAAAATCAACAAGACAAGGCTTAGTCTTGTGAGGTTGAGGGCAGAGCTTAGCCCGAAAGAGGAGCAAATAGATAGTCCCCGAGAGATAGTGCTTAGTCTCGGCAAATAAAGGCGATGATTGGCCTTATGCAAATAGGAGGCAGAGCTTAGCCTTATGCAAGATTCGGGACAAGGCTTAGTCCCATGCAGATGGAAGGCAGAGCTTAGCCTTATGCAAAATGGAGGTAGTGCTTAGCCTCATGCAGATATGGAGGCAGGGCCTAGCCTCATGTAGATGGAGACAGAGCTTAGTCTCATGTATATCCTCCTTACAAAATGACAAGGATCCCCTTTATATATGAGGGGAAATCTCAACATGGTGCAGATGCATTTATTATAAAGAAATATAGCTGGTACAGCTATTTACTAGTTTGGTACAGACTAGGGCTTCTCTTGTAGGTCTTGTCAGCTTTGATCATATGCCTTGGGAACTTCCCGCTTTCTCATGATAATCATCGATTTGCACTGTCTCGAGGTCGAACGTGAGGAACCCTCGGGGTCGAACCTCGAGCCGAACTTCGAGCCTTTTGGGGGCGATCTTTACGAGGTGCCTTAATGATCACAAAATCGGACCTTCTGATTTTTACCGTATATATGATTCGATTAGAATTTATTTGGATTGAATTACTTTTGCCGAATCTAAAATTTAAATTTTGTATAATTTTCATATCCAACCCGAATACTCACGTGTATGTTTAAAAAACAGTTGAATGTTTCTTTTTGAAAAAACCGAAAATCAGAAAAGAAAACAGAGATTAAATTCTTGTTGGTAACAAACGCTAACCACGCCTGCTGAATTTCTCGGGTCGAATCTGGGGTACGGCATCGACCCATCAATTCCGAATAGCGCCCTTTTGGATACAGGAAGGCAAACGAAGCATCTGGAATACTCTTTTCTTGTTGACGAAGATTCGTAAACAGAAATCATAATTCATTCAAATTCCCACCGTCATCTCCAATTTGGTGACAATTTAAAGAAAGTAAAACGGTACAAATTTGGATCAATTCTCTTGTTCCTACAGTTGCAATTCTTTCAACAAATACACAAATTAGCAATGGAAAGAGGAAGGGGTAGGTGGGGTTCAGTATCACGTGGGATGCTACCTCTGTTAGCGCTGCATACAGTAAGCGAATACTGCAGGCTGGAGAGGAAACCGCCGGTTACAGCAGGACTTCTTGCGGCTAATACAATGATATACTTAAGGCCCAGTTTTCTTGATCCTTTACTCCCTACCATCAGTGAAGTCTGGTTTAATCCTCACCTCATCCTTAAGGTATAATCCTATCATCGCCTTCAAATTTTTGTAACGGATTTAGGATTTTAACTTGGATGGGTTCAACCTTAAAAAAATTTAGGACTTAACTTTAATATACTTTTAAAATTATGAGTTGAGAAGCTAATATTTGCTAAAATTTTGTTTTTTTCTGGGTTTGGTTGCATTCGTAGCACTAAGGCTGCATTTGTGTGGTAAAAACTTACCCACATCTAATGATAACGTGGTATGTGTCTTTCGCGTACTCTTTTATCACCTTACTGTGGTTAATTAATGTCCATTTTCACCTTATTTATTACTTAACTATGGTAAAGTATATTGGTTTGGTGAAAACACCGGGTGATAGCACGTAACTATGCTAAGTGATAACACGATGTATAGATTCTGACACCTGCTGGATTTGGTACTCTTCCTTGAGCCGGAAGTCTATCCGAAACAACCTCCCTACCTTGAAGGGTAAGGTGTACGTACACACTACCCTCTCCACACCCTACTCGTGGGATTATACTAGGTTTTTTGTTGTTGTTGTTGTTGTTGTTGTTGCTGGATTTGCTACTCTTAGGTGTCCAGGGTTCAATATTGAAATAATTTCAAGGCCTGAAATCGTGTTAGATGTTATAGCAATATTACTTCGAACAAGGACTATATTTTTGCTTTTCCATATTGTAATTGCCTATTTTGGATGATTTTTTGAATATACTGGACGCTTTACCTTCTCAAAAAAAAAAAAAAAAAATTCTTCGAACGACTTCTTTTTGTAACTGCATATTTACAATACGGCCATTCACCGCAGGATAGATTTCTTGAAGTAAGCTATAAGTTTGGTTAAAGCTGGATGTGTACCAGTAAATGGCTCTTTCAATATAGGCGATTTATTTAGTTTTGGCTTCAATAGTTCATTCTATGATGCTATTGAAGTGAAGATTCTTAGAGCCCCAAGTACACTGATGGAGTAGCTCTGCCAACCATTTGATGATCCATTCGAATTTTGTTGAAATTTCATTGCTATTCACATTTTCCCCGTGTTACATATCCAACAAATATGTGCTGCCAATAAATGCTCACTTTTTTTGTAACTTTTTGTTGACTTCTTGGTTACTCACATTTCCCCATATTACATATCTAACAAATACATGCTGGAGTCAATTCTCAAAACAAATACATGCTGGAGTGGGAAAGGGGAGACAATGGTGTAGACGTGGAACAGGTCATAGGGAATTATATATGGGCCTTGAATTTGAACTTAACACATTAAATCTACCCTTAGAAAGCCATCATCTCTAATCTCTAATGTGGCATGTCAATTTTTTTGTTCAGCTATTGGCTATTCTATCATGTGATGAACTTGGAAATCTTTGTTTAGTATTGAGTTTCTCTTTTATAGCAACAAGATTGCAATATCTTTTTATAACGGGTATCTCTTTTTCCTATCTAACTCAACAAATTCTGCTGAAAGTGTAACTTTATTGTTCCTCTTAAATTTGTTTCTTTATGCTGTGAATATTGTGTGAAAACTTCGTCTTATTAGGAAGAACAAGCTTCTCTGAGTTGTTTGATAGGTGTAGTAAATGATTCCGATATCATATTTCTATCCTCTCTCTGAAAAATAAGCTTATAGGGTCTAGATATTTTCTTCAATTAACGTGTTATATTCCTTCTAAATGCAGATTTCTCTGTCAGGAATGCCAATCCTTTATAACTGATAAGTGTGTCTGAGGTTATAAGTTTTTGCTCGCAAGCTGCACATTTTGTTGATATAGTTTTTAGAAGATACAAATGAGTGTGTTGATCAAAAGTTGTAAAGTTTTCCTCTGCTGTTACAAGAATTTGCATGCTTTCATTGGCTTCTTTATTATGGTATTTTCTGAAATAAAATACGAGTTCTCTGTCAAGTATGGACTTTGTGAATTTTTTTGTGAATTTTTTCATACTATAGTAATTTTAGACATACATGCCCCGTGGACTTGATATGTTCACACTCCTAAATTCCTTTTGCCATTGCTTTTGATGTTGCTTCTCTTCCGTATTGTTAGTGAATCATATGACTGCAACTCTTGTCTTGAGCTGTATGTCAGGGTGTTTGGAAGTCCGGTTGGACAAACTGTTATATTGTCTTCACCTGATAGACATTTTTCTTTTTTATGCAGTACAAGGATCTGAAACGATTCTTCCTGTCAGCGTTCTACCATGTGAACGATTCTCACCTTGTCTACAATATGCTTTCTCTTCTGTGGAAGGGGATACAATTGGAGACATCAATGGGAAGTGCAGAATTTGCATCGACAGTTGCAGCCTTAGTTGCTATGTCCCAGGGCATTACACTATTACTTGCAAAATCACTTCTTTTATTCTTTGACTACGAGAGACCCTACTACAAGGAATATGCTGTGGGTTTTTCTGGTGTCCTCTTTGCTATGAAAGTTATTCTCAATGCACAATCAGATGATTATACATATGTGCATGGGCTGCTGGTGCCTACTCGATACGCTGCCTGGGCAGAACTCATTCTCATACAAATGTTTGTACCCGGTGTCTCATTTCTTGGGCACCTTGGTGGAATACTTGCTGGCCTTCTGTTTTTGCGTTTAAAAGCATCGTATTCAGGTGCAAATCCACTAAGGAACGTCATCAGAGGTTTTACCCATGCACTGAACTGGCCTTTAAGGTTTGTGAAGTGCTTATTCCGAAGCCAACCAAGAATTGCTGGTAGAGGAACCGTTGGTGGCAGGCAGACAAGAGATACATCTCAAACGTGGAGATGCGAAGCATGTACATTTGATAATTCAGGCTGGTTAAGTGTTTGTGAAATGTGTGGCACAAGTCGTACTGATGATGGGTTGTCATCTCTTAGTTCCACAGATGAGATTGAAGACCTATCATTGGAAGAATTACGGCGTCGCAGAATTCAAAGATTTGGTAGATGATGAGAAAGATTGGCTCAAATGATCATAGATGCTATTATAGCTTTCTCTGAAAATAGTCACGTCAAAGCAGGGTAGTAGAGGCCTGGAATTCCATAAAGGGTATCTTGTGGATAATCACTGTGCTTAATAGTATAAAAAAAAACAGTAATTACCTAATACTGTTTGGTACAGGAGGCATGTCTCCGTTAAGGTTGTGGAAGAGATAGTAGACTTGAGAAGCATGCAAGTTGTTCCATGGACAGAACATTTTGGCACATTGTGTTACTTTTATCTTGTCATGAAACCGAAGGGCTCGTTACCGGAAGTAAAACCTTCTGTTATGTCCTTAAGAAGTAAAATTTTCTGCTAGCTTCCCTGTCATGTCTTGTCTTCTTGATCGTGGCATACCGCCAGAATGTCATATGTCCAATTGACGAGTTTGATTAACCTTGCCAATAGGGTTTTTAGGTTTATCTGATGAACATATTGCAATAAGAGATGAATGTGAAAATATTTATGCAACTGAAGCTCCTGTTGCAGTTTGATTTCTTAACTGAATTAGTGTATATGTAGAGTTCACTTCTTCCCCACACCAAGGAGAGCCCATCCTTTTTCTTTTGATTATTATTATTACCAGTATGGACAGAACCTCTATCAAATATGTCTCCCGTATAGGGATGGACAGAACCTCTATCAAATATGTCTCCCTTATAGGGATGGAAATTGAGGCAGGGCGGGACATGGCTAACCTTAATTGGAGCGGGGCAGGGCAAAGTGTTATTTTTCAAAAAGTTTAATGGGGCAGGGTAGGGTAGGGCACATTATGGTTTAATAGTCGGGTAAAAATAAGTTAGACTTGCATACTTTTGTTATTTTCCCCCAAATCTAAAATCTCCAAACGCTCAAACCCTCCCATTCCCAAACGCAGAAACTCTCCTACGATTCTGCTTCCTCAAACCTCAAACCTTCTTCGATTCTTCTTCCTCCGGGCTTGGGGCAAAGTTTTCTCCAGCAAATCTAGGTAATGCTCTCAATTTCTCTTTCTCTAAACTTCTTAGTCTCAACTCTGCCGAATATGAAATACAAGATTGAAGGTGTATTATCAATTGAAATACTGGTTAACCTCACAAATATTCAACTTTCATAACTGGGGGTGGTTATTTTGATCAAGATGGGGGTGGTTATTTTGATCAAGATGTTTCACGTAAATACCTTGCACCTGCCACTATTTTACACGAGTATCCACTCTCTCTAGTTGATCATGTGGGATTTAGGAACTTTGTTGCGAGTCTCCAACCTATGTTTAAGATGGTCTCCAGAAATACAATCAAGAATGACATAATAAAATTTTTTGACAATTTGAAATCGCAAACTTCTAAGTTGTTGGAGAAAGTCACGAGTAGAATTGCAATAACAATCGATATATGGACTTCCAATAGTAACAAAAAAGGGTTCAAGGCTATTACTGGTCATTTCGTTGATGATTCATGAAGGTTTCAAAGTCATATTCTGAGATTTGCTTATGTCCTTGCTCCACATGATAAAGCTGCTTTGTGTGGTACTTTGGTTAATTGTTTGTTTGATTGGAATCTTGAACGAAAAATATCAACTATCACAGTTGATAATTCTAGCACAAACAATGCTATGATTAAAACTTTATTGGATGAGAAACTTGATAAAAAAGATTTGTTGTTGATTGGTCAAGTATTTCATGTGCGTTGTGCTGCACATATTTTAAATTTGATTGTGCAAGAAGGGTTAAAGGTGATAGGAGATAGTATTAGCAAAGTGCATGATAGTGTCTTGTATTAGATTGGATCAGCTGACAGAATTGAGAGGTTTGAAGAAGCCGCACGTTTGGTTCACTGTTCTTGTAATAAGAAGTTAGAGTATGATTGTCCTACTCGGTGGAACTCAATATATTAAATGTTGAGAACAACTATAGAATACAAAGAGGTGTTTAATAAGTTGAGTCTAACTGACACAAATTATTAGTCGTATCCAACTGAAGAGCAATGGAGTAATGCAAAAGATATTTCTGATAAGCTCAAACTTTTTTATCATATCACTGAACAATTTTCAGGAACTCAATATCCAACATCCAGTCAATACTTTACAAAAGTTTGTGAAATTAAGCTAGAGTTAGAAGCTTAGGTAAATGAGTTTAATCCTTTGATTAGCGATATGGCATCTGCAATGTTGTTAAAATTTAAAAATATTAGGATGATGTGCATATTTTGATGGGAGTAGTTGCAATTTTTGATCCACGATACAAGATGAGGTTGGTAGAGTTCTTTCTTCCACTAATTTATCGTGAAGAAGCTTCAACTAAAATTCAAGAAGTTCGATCCAATTGATCTCTTTTAAGATTATAAGAGTAAATTATCTACTCCACATGATTCATTAGCATCTAGTTCTAGTGAAGTCACTAGTTTTACTCAGGGTGATCGGCTTTCGAGCTTTGATAGATTTGTAGCTTCAACTGGAGCTACCATGGATAAAAGATCAGAGTTGGATATGTACTTAGGAGAAGACCTACTACCTCGAACTCCTTCATTTGACAATTTGAGTTGGTGGAAGACAAATGGATTAAAATTTCTTACATTACAAAAATGGTTCGTGATCTCTTAGTCATTCCCGTGTTTACCGTTGTTTCGAAATCAACATTTAGCATTAGTGGGAGGTTGATTATCCCGCATCTGAGTAGACTCCATCCAACTACTTTGTAAGCTTTTATGTGTGCTCGCACATGGTTACGGAATGACTTAAATAGTAAGTAATTTTCTCATTATTGTCTTAATAGGTATTCAATTATTTAATACGATATTGATACATTGAACTATGCATTTTTCCTTTTAGGTTTGGCTTCAACGATTGATTAAGTTTCATGTCCAACATTGTGTGATGAAGAGGACGAGCCAGATTCAAGTGGTTTATTGCAACTATGAGACCCTTGACATGCTTACAACCCTTTTGTTCCTCTCAAATTTGGATTGCCTGCTGTTGCTTTTGTAGTTTTGTTTAATATTTATTGTTTTTGTGGTGTAATTAGTGGTGTCAAGCTTGTATTGTGGTTGAAATTATATGACTGATACAATGGTTAATGCATCAGCAAAAATGAAGATGGGTGCTATGTTTAGTAATATCCTTTCTTAAACAGAAGCAAATGGATTTGTAAGGTTACAAATAGATAGGCTGTTGTTTTCTTTGATTCCTTGCAAAGTTATCCAACTGCTTGTCAATTAACATTTCTCGAAGTCTAATCTAAATTCACGTGTCATTACAGAAGATTCTTTTTACTTGTATATCTTTCAGATTTTCTTTGCAACTTGTATAAATGAATGGTGATGCATGTTCCTCCCACCAAGTAAAAACTATTAAGACAGGACAACCGTGTGTTTTCTAGATTTCTCATATTGATATCTATTAGAAGATATGGTTTTCCTACACTTCCTTGCCAGACCATACACATTTACTGGTATATACTATTTAATAAAGCAGACGCTACTACTAGTCTAGTAAATCTAAACAAAAACTAATGACACCAGCAACCCAAACACAAACCACAATCCTAACACCCTAATTTGCTAGACCCTGACAATTCAACCCGCGCATCACAACAACAGGTCCACACTCCACAGAGAGAGCTCATATCATCACTTCTCCTATTATAATAAGTACTATAGAAAGCGACACGTGTTCTATCGGCTTTGGCTGTGAAGTTCAGATTGGCAGTTTCAGACGAAGAATTGTCATTAGGAGTGTAATGGATGTTTTAAGCTTGATCACCAGCAAAAGCCATGATTGCTTTCCCTGCATGGCCTAATAAAAAATTAAAGAAAAAAAATAAAAAAGAGTCTAAACGGCACAGGGCATGGCGGGGCGGGGAGGGCAAGGCAAATTTGAAAAAAAAAGCTAAATAGGGCAAGGCAGAGTGGGACAAAACATTAGCAGGTCAAGGCTTGCCCCCCGCTGCCCCCATTTACAGCCCTACTCCCGTAGATAACAAAAAGGCTTGATTTCATTGACTTAGATAAACTAATGGACTGCAAAAGCACCATCTGCTTTCAGTAATGGGTGCTTCACATGCCTTTCCGGGTTATGTTACTGAAGTTAGGGGAACTAAATAGCCTTTTGGTTCCCATAAGTTCGTACAAAGAAATCTTTTGAGCTTTATTGTCGTAAAGAAACGCACCCCTAAAGCAATTTTTGATTTCTTCTTTTATTTGCCTTTTCTTTCCTGCATCTTTCTTTCTATCCATAGGTCGGCTTCACACAGATCATTCTAGTTGTCAATATGTTGCATATCGTCCTCTTCCATTATTAGAGGAAATTAGACACCTATATTACTAATGGTATTGTAGCAGAGTTTTCCTCTTTGGATGTTAATGTACCGGACTAGCTATGGGTGAGCTAGTTGGAATTGGGGTATGAGTGAAATTGAAGTTCTACACTTGGGGAGTATCTATTTTGGATATTGGACTATTTGATAAAGGCTTTTGCTTCATTTTTCTTTATTGACAAAGGTTGGCAAAAATTTAAGGGTCGTCTATTATGTCCCATATAATTGTGAAGAAGTAGTACATCACCATAGAGTTCTTTTAAAAGAAGAAACAAAAAAGAAAAAGAAAACAGACAAGAACCGTATGAGGTTACATCAGTCCCTCGTAGTAAAATAACATATGCAAATATCTCCCTATCCGGTCTTGGGGTCCTCTCAATCTCAAATGTTGTGTTCCACAATCAGTTGCAGGTGAAACGGCACTGGTCATAACCTGTCAAAATGTTCAGACAAGGTCAACGATATATCACAGGACTAAGGGTACACTGCCAGTGTATATAAGTTAGATCATGCCGAGGCCACACTGTCAGTGGAGGTACTTCCAACCCTTTTTGCCTATTAATGTGTAACTGTAATTGTTAAGGTAACTGTTGTTTGTAATGTATTCTCATAGAGTAAAGCTTTTAATTAGTTGAGAGTCTTACTTGGATCAACAGTGACGAGCATAGCAGTTCCTCCAAAGTCACAAGTCCCTCCGCCCTGTTTTTTCTTCTGCCAGTAGCTGTTGAAAGCGTAAGAAGCATGAGAAAGCAACGTAGCCGGCTGGTAGCATGCCCCGTTGGGCTGTATGGCATCACAACCAGCCCCAGAACCACAAGCATAGTCCAACGCCTGCTGAATCAAGTCTGCTGGTACAGTTGGCTTAGCCACGCACCAAACTGCATTCTCAGGTTTCTTATTAGGAGCTGGTGGTGGTGGTGTTGGCGATGAATGACTATTCGGTGGTGGCTGCTTAGGTGCATTATGCTGTGGACTTTGTGCATTTGGAGATGGTGGCGGCGGGGAAATGGAAAGTAAAGGTGGTGGCATAGCCCCTGAAGGAGTAGGAGGAGATGGTGGCGGTGAAGAAGTGGAAAGTAATGGCGGTGGAATTGCCCCTGAAGGAGTAGGAGGAGATGGTGGCGGCGTAGAAGTGGAAAGTAAAGGTGGTGGCATAGCTCCTGAAGGAGTAGGAGGAGATGGTGGCGGCGTAGAAGTGGAAAGTAAAGGTGGTGGCATAGCTCCTGAAGGAGTAGGAGGAGAAGGAGTGAATATCCCATATGGATTAGGAGAGTTCCCTGGAGTTGGTGGTGGTACAGCTCCTGAAAGCAGAGGAGGGGAAGTGTATATTCCATATGGAAAAGAGTTCTGTGGACTGGTTGATTCAACCTGCAGCAGTCTTAATTTCCTGTGCAGTCCAAGGCCAGGATTTATCCCGGCTCTATCTGCATTTTTTGGCAAAAACAAAGGCGTAATGTATCATTGACGGATTCAACTATGGGTTATCACAAGTTCAGCAGAACTCGGACCTTATATGTATATGCGTGTGAAAAAGAAATGCAGATGGAATTAAACTCAAGAACTAACAACGTCTAAATTTTGTGAATATAACAACAATGATATCTTGAAAGGGTGGTGAAGTGGACTTCAAATTATATGCATACTTACCACATAGACCAAAGGGGCTTGAGGCTAGCAATTGAAATGTATGTAAGGCAAGAATGTAGAATTTCATAGTGCTACTTCTTGAATCCATCACCATGTTGAATAATGAATATGCTCTTGCTGCAGCTGCTAAGTCTAGCTCCTGGATTTGTCAGGAAAATACAGAGTGCTTTGGCAGCTGCAAGCATTGGAATAAGAAGAGGGAAAGTGGGGTCCCTAAAGTGAGAGCAACAGGTAAAAGTCATAAAACAGTAAACATCTGAAAGAAGCTGAGCTGTTACTTAACTAGCATAGCAAACTCATAAAAATGAGGACTTTCTTCTGTTTCTTCTTCTCTTTTAACTATATAAATATAATACTGCTTTTCAAGCCAGAATATATGTTTTCTTGGGATGTCAGGAAACTAAGCAAAAAGAAGAAAACATTGGTTGCTTTTGGAATCTATCTTTTGCTTGCCAAGTACTTCACATGATCTCTCTCAAATTTTAGTCTCTCTGCTCTCATAAATGATTAAGCTTTCTTGTCTAACCCTTTAATATATACTTGTACAGCATTTGAAATCAACCTCAAAACAATACAATCAGTAACTTTTTAACTTTAGTTGATCATTCATTGTCTAACCTAAACAATAGAAGCATATGTTAAATTTTATGCAAACAGTGCTAATATTGTGACAATTAAGCTTGTAGACGAGTCTGAATATGCTATGGGGTTTTAATAAAGCTACTTATATTCAAGACTGATGTTTACTTACATTATTTTTCAAGTGGTATTGTGTTTACGTAATTTTAAAAAATAGATTTTCAGTACATATATTAAATTTTTCGGTAAAGTGATAGAATTAGATAACAATGTGTCTCCTCCGAATGGCTGAATCCAGCACCATTAAGAAGTAGCATTCTATGTAAATTAATTTTATGTTACTGATACTCTTTCTTTTAGTACGAAAAATTATAAAATCATAGCATCCCATTTTATCATGATTTGTTGAGATCCACTTACTATAAAAATTTATCCCCTAAGGATAGGAAAAATATAAAAGCATATCAAACTCTCCCCATTATTCTTTTACAATGATTTTGTACAACGGGTTGATATCCCTAGAAGCACCAAGCTATAGAAAAGACCGGATAAAGCACTTTAAACAGCAGCAAGAAGACATAAAGAACAAGAACCAACTCAGGAAATCAAATAAATCAACTAGGAATTTAAGATCAATATAGTACTGTAACGACCCGACCGGTCGTTTTGAGCATTTGCATCCCGTTCAGCTATTTGAAGTCTTGATCAGCATCGTATTATGTATTATGACTTGAGTGAATCATCAGTTTTGGTTTTCAAGTCATTCGGAATCGATTTGAAAGAACGAACGTCATGATTAAAGCTTTAACTTGGAAGAGTTGACCAAGTTTGACTTTTTAGCATTTGACCTCGGATTGGAGTTTTGATGGTTCCGTTAGGTCGGAATGGTGATTTTGGACTCAGTCGTATGCCCGAATTTGCATTTGGATGTTTCTAGAAGGTTTCGGCACAAATCGACGAAAGTTGGAAATTGAAGGTTTAGAAAGTTCATAAGTTTGACCGGGAGTTGACTTTGATGATATCGGATTTGGATTGTGGTTCCGGGAATTTGAATAGCTTCGATATGTCATTTGGGACTTGTGTCAAAATTTGGGTTCATTCTGGGTTGATTTGATATGTTTCGGCACGAGTTTTGGAAGTTAAAAGTTCAAAGTTCATTCAAGTTCGAATTGAGGTGCGATTCGTCGTCTCGACGTTTGTTATGCATGATTTGAGGCCTAGAGAAGGTCTTTGTTATGTTATGTAACTTGTTGGTATATTCGGACGGGGTCCCGAGGGGCTTGGTTGAGCTTCGAACGAGGTTCGGATCGTTTGGATCGTTTTTGGCTAAAGTTGCTGGTGGTAGATCTGGTGTGATCCCACCTGCGGATAGTTTGCCCAGGTGCGATGGTCGCAGAAGCGACAAAGGAGTCGCAAGAGCGGAAGTGGAACTGGGAGCAGGGCTCCGCAGATGCGAGAAATGGGCTGCACCTGCGGAAGCAGTATCTTGAGTCGCAGGGGCGAGGTATGGCGCAGGTGCGATGGCAGAGCCGCACCTGCGGGCGCGCAGGTGCGAAGTGGTGTTCTCCAGAAGCGATGGCTGCTGAGTTTGGTTTGGTCGCAGAAGCGAAGATTGGGGCTCATGTGCGGGTCTGCAGAAGCGAAAATGTTGTCACAAATGCGATAACCGCTGGGCAGAACCTATAAATCGAGGTTTTGGTTCTTTTATCATAATTGAGATTTGGGACTCGGATTGAAGCGATTTTTGGAGCAATTTTTACCATGTGGATTGGGGTAAGTGGTCTCTACTCATTTTTTGGTTTTATATCATAAATCTATCTTCATTTTTGGTAACTGGATTGTGAATTTTAAAGAGAAAATTGGGGGTTTTTGTCCAAAATTTCATAAAATGAATTTTTGAGTTTTGAACATTGATTCGGAGTCGGATTTGAGTGTAACTAGTATGGTTGGACTCGTAATTGAATGGATTATCGGATTTTATGAGTTTTGTCGGGTTTCGAGGTGCGGGCCCGGGTTGACTTTTTGGTCGATTTTGGGCCTTTGATTAAGGATTTGACCTTTATCATTTCGAATTATTTCCTTGGGCTTTATTTAATATATTTGAGTTTCTTTTGGCTAGTTTCGAGTCGCTTGGAGATCGGTACGCTCGTGATGATATTTTTGGAGCATCGTTTGGCTTGCTCAGTATTGGATTTGGCTTGTTCGAGGTAAGTAGCACTTCTAAACTTGGAGCTGAGGGTATAAACCTCGAAAATACGTGTTATATGATCTGTTGGAGGTGACGCACATGCTAGGTGACGGGCGTGTGGACGTGCACCGTAGAAATTGTGACTTAATTGTTTCCGTGAAATCGTGTAGCCAAATAATCTTGGCATTATTCATGTACTTTCATGCGTTAAAGAAATGGAGCCGAGAATCATGTTAAAATCATGCTGAGGCTATATGCCGGTGTTTCTTGAGACCTACAGAGGTCATTGCTATTACATTATTTGTTTAAATTGCAAATTTCATACTCAGTCATGTTCATTAATTTCATATCATATCTCAGTCTATGTTGCTATTCATTGATACATCATATCATCATTTTTGGGCTAGTTTCATGGCATTGTGAGCCCGAGAGACTGGAGAGATTGATGGTTGAGTAAGACTAAGGGCCTGATTGTGAGTGATATTATGGGATCGGGCTGCACACCGCAACATGTTATATTGATTTATGCTTGGATCTGGCTTGTTATAGCGCTTGGGCTGAAGGAGCCCCTCCGAAGTCTGTACACCCCAAGTGAATGGATCTTCCCTGGGCTGGATTGTCCATATATAGTACTGAGTGATTGAGCGTGTCGAGTGATTGAGCATGATGAGTGAAAGTGTGAGACAATGAGATTGAGTACTCTGAGAGTGTAAGTACATGAGTTCATCACTAAGATACATTGCATTTGACATGCGTACTTGAGATACATGCATAGAGATGCATTTCTTTCTGCTACTCCGGTTTTGGTGACATTCACGATTTCACCTGCATATTGACATGTAGGCCTAGAGATGTACTTTTCTCATGCTATTTGAAACTGAAACATCTTATTTATTATTGAAACCTTTGGGAAAAATTACAATTTTCAAACTTACTCATATTTTTGGCGATTTCGATAAAGGATTTGGATTTTTACTGATATACTTGAAAAGCAGGCCTATTTTCTAGAATTGTGAACAAGCTGAGCACTTTATCTCTGAGTTACTTCTTTTATTACTTTCATTATGTTTTTATAAACTATTTTTGGCTACTGATGTTGGACTTCGACCTTTGTTCCAACTCGTCACTACTTTCAACCTAAGGTTAGGTTTGTTACTTATTGAGTACATGGGGCCGGTTGTACTAATACTATACTTCTGCACCTTGCGTGCAGATATTGGCTACTGATGTTGCTATGTTCGACGGGAGCTGGATTTGAAGATGTACCCGCGTTTTGGTTACAACTGCCTCTTATCCATGGTAGCTCTAGACTTATGAATGTTCTGTTCATGTATATTTCAAACAGATGATGTACTTTATTTCATACCAGCTTTGTAAATTCTAATCTTAGAAGCTCATGATTTGTACTACCAGTCCTTGGGAAATGTATACGATTCAGATATTTTCTTTTACTTATTTGTCTTGTTAAATTTCATTGAATTGGATAGTTATTAATTGGCTTACCTAGCGGGTTGGGTTAGGTGCCATCACGACTAGTTGGATTTTGGGTCGTGAAAAGTTGGTATCAGAGGTCTAGGTTCATAGGTTCTAGAAGTCATGAGCAAGTACTGAGTGATTTAGGGATGGATCTTCCCCGGGCTGGATTGGACCGTACTGAGTGATTGGATGTGTCGAGTGATTGAACATGATGAGTGGAAGTGTGAGACAATGAGATTGAGTACTCTGAGAGTATGAGTACATGAGTTCATCACTGAGATACATTGCATTTGACATACGTACTTGAGATACATGCATAGAGATGCATTTCTTTCTGCTACTCCGATTTTAGTGACATTCATGATTTCACCTACATATTAACATATAGGCCTACAAATGTACTTTCCTCATGCTATCTCAAACTGAAACATCTTATTTATTGCTGAAAGCTTTGGAAAAAATTATAATCTTTAAACTTACTCATATTTTTGGTGATTTCGGTAAAGAATTTGAATTTTCACTGATATACTTGAAAAGCAGGCCTATTTTCTAGACTTGTGAACGAGCTAAGCACTTTATCTCTGAGTTAATTCTTTTATTACTTTCATTATGTTGTTATGAGCTGTTGTTGGCTATTGGTGTTGGACTCCGACCTTTGTTCCAGCTCGTCACTACTTTCAACTTAAGGTTAGGTTTGTTATATATTGAGTACATGAGGTCGGTTGTAATTATACTACACTTTGTCACCTTGCGTGCATATGTTGGCTACTGATATTGCTGTGTTCGTCGGGAGCTGGATTTGAAGATGTACATGCGTTCCGGTAACAACTACCTCTTGTTCATGGTAGCTCTAGACTTATGAAAGATCTGTTCTTGTATATTTCAAACAGATGATATACTTTATTTTATACCAACTTTGTAAATTTTAATCTTAGAAGCTCATGATTTGTACTACTAGTGCTTGGGAAATATATACGATTCATATATTTTCTTTTACTTATTTGTCTTGTTAAATTTTATTAGAATTGGATAATTGTTAATTGGCTTACCTAGCAGGTTGGGTTAGGTGCCATTACGACTAGTTTGATTTTGGGTCGCGACAAGTAGCAACAAAAGCTCAATAGCATATTAACTCAAAGGAAAAAGTAGACCAGCTATGTAGTTCGTCATGGAATTTTCCTTTATTAATTTCGGTACTTCTTTTTATATATAATATAACTTGTCTCTAGACACGTACGTTGCACGTGTATCCCTATTATTTAAACAAAGATTAGTTATATAAATATGATTGTCATACCGAATATTCAATTTGGTAATTTTCTTGCTTCTTTATATTTGGAAAACATGTTTTTTACATTTAAATATCAACAACTCGGCTATAGTTTCACATACTTCACGTCCAGAAGTTTCTGCTTTGTCTTTAAGAAATTGAAGCCTTCTTACTTTTACAGTCTCATACATATGTAACACCCCGTACATTCGGACAAGGTGTGGATATGTTAAATGGGTATTAATTTGATATTTTAGACATATAAAGTCCTAGAGGGATGATTATTAGTGAAAATAGTTGTTTCGGAATCAAGATGGAGAGTGAGGTGCATAAGATTCGACAAAATCGACTAAGTTTACAAAAGGTCCATCTTCCAGCAGCAGTTAGTGAAAATGTGTAAGGTGTTTAGGAAAACTAAAAAGAAGAAAGTTGTAGGCCTTTGAAATAGCTTTTCAACGATATATTGTGGATCCCAAACCGAGCTCTGTGCAAAAAGTTATGCCCGTTTTACAGAACAGTGCGCAACCATCGGTCGTGAGGCAGTGTTCCTGCTATTTACCGCGGTCGGGACCGCAGTCAGGCCTACAGGGGCGCGGTGGCGGACTTGGGGAGTCATTTTTTAAGCCCTATTTCGTCCCCCACAGCCCCAAAACATAAAAACTTGCTCTAGAAGGGAAAACTCTCAAAAACCTAACTCCTTAAGAGTCCCTCCACCACCCAAGGTAAGTTCTAATGGTGATTCTGAGTTAATTTTAATTTTCCAACATCTTATTAACATGAGTAAACCCTCCATATCATTAGATATTCGATTAGGACATCATTGTTGAGAGAAGGAACCCTAGAACTCGAATTCAAGGGGATTAAACTTCAAAGAGGTAATGTCTTCACCCTCTAATTCATTCTAGCATTGGTTTAATGATTATAAACCCTAGTTCATGAGATATGAGTTGATGGGTTTGATAGAAAAGCATGAGCGATTATAGGTTTGGGGTGTTGATTGTTGATTATTGGTTAATGGTGTTGTTTACCTTATGTGTGATAAAGAATAATGTTGATTATAAACATTTGAGACTTTAGAATTTCTCTGGGAACAAGAGAATGGGTTATTGGGTGTAGAGACACCATTAATAAGGACTATGAAGCTTTATTTTCACCAAGTGTTTGATAAGATGCTTATGTGACCAAAACATGAGAATTATTGCTAATATGGAATCCCTTTGACTTGTATTGATTTAGATTAAAGTTGAAAGGGTTGACAAACATTGTATTATGCTCAAGAGCAGGAAGCGAAGGTATGTGAGGCTAACTCTATGTTTGGGAATGTTAATGATTCTCCCTACACTACGTTTCTTTTACGACGTTACTAATTGCCTCAGAAATATTGTTTAGCCTAGTTCCTTGAATAGTTTTAGAACTTCTATTCTCTAGCTTCATAACTCGTTCACCACTTTCATTCTGAATGTTGTGAGCTCAGTGCGTATTCAATATAGACTTGGGTTTGGTGCCCCCGAGTCTTAGTATAGATTACTCGGTATACCATAAACAATTGAAGTTTCAGTGTTCATAATCAGTTCAAGAGTACATGTCTCAGTCTAGTCCTATTCAGTATTCCAGTATTATGTAACTCAGTGTGATCCAGTATTCTAGTGTCATGTAACTCAGTGTGATTCAGTATTTCACTATCATGTATTGCAGTTTGATTCTCAGTTCCTGAATGTTGAACACCTGTATTTTGGCCTGAGGCTGTAGTTTATATGTTTTATGCATACTTGGGCCTGAGGCCGTAGTTTATGCTTTATGCATGTTTGGGCATGAGGCCGTAGTTTATGCTTTATGCATTTTTGGGCCTGAGGCCGTAGTTATGTATACGTATACTTGGGCTTGAGGCCGTAGCTTGTGCACATATATATTGGGCCCGAGGCTGTAGCTTATTCAGATAAACATGTTGTTCATCATTCAGAAGAGGGGGTATTCATATCCTTACTTCCTTTGTTCAGTTCAGTTATCAGTTATCGTTTCAGTTATCAATTATCATCTCAGTTATCAGTTATCCGTTATCATTTCAGTTATCAATTATCATTTCAGTTATCAGTTATCATTTTAGTTATCAGTTATCAGCTATCGTTTCAGTTTCTATTTCAATAGTTATCATTTCAGTACCAATTATCAATTCTCAGTTATCAGCTTAGTTTCAGTTTCAGCATTTATAATTCTTTCTTTCAGTTGCTTTACATACCAGTGCAATTCAAATGTACTGACATCCCTTTTTCCCGGGGCGTGCATCTTATGATGCAGGTAATGATATATAGGTTGACGATTCAGAGCACTAGGATTCTCGTACCAGCTATTTGGTGATCCCCAGTTCTTTTGGGGCATTATCATTACCTTACAGTCTTCGGTATTTTCAGACAGTCAGTGTTTTCGGTGCTTCATTTGAGGCTTCATAGACTAGAGTAACAACTAGAAAGAGTCGCATGCTTTTCATATTAAGCCATGTGGGCTAAAAATATATTTCAAAATTGTATTAGTATTTCCGCACTTTGATTTATATCATCCAGACTTTCAGTATATCATCATGTGTTATTTTATCTTCCGCATTCAGTATGTTATGATGTCACATGTTGATTCAGCCAGCCAGTTGGTTCGTTCGGTCGCATGTAGTCAGGCACCGGGTGCCGTGTTACGTCCAGGCCCAGGTTCGGGGCGTGACAAAGCTTGGTATCAGAGCACTAGGTTCAAGAGTCTTAGGGAGTCTATGAAGCCGTGTCCAGTGGAGTTTCCTTTATATGTGTGTGCCGGCCACTCATATAAACGGTTAACTACCAAGACATCCAGGATTGTCTCACTTCTTTCTACTCTAGATCGTGCCACGAAGCTTAGAGCAATAGTTAACCTTCTCTTCCTATCGAATTCCAAACGTATTGGATGCCCAAGCGACGCGCAGGAGAAACCTAAGGTCCTAGAGAGGATAATTGCCCATTGGGGTATAATTATGGAGTACAGGTTGGTAAATATGAGACTTGAGAGGATGTTAAAAGTGGGATGCAATGGATAGTAGTACAAATTAGAGCATAACCTTATCAGAAAGTACAAAAGCAATTATCATGTCATATAATTATCAGTTTACCTCAGTTACCGGATATCCAATCTTTCAATTAGCAAGTTATGGTTATTTAGTACTCCAGTATTCAGTTATATGTTTACCAAATATCTAATTTTCAGTGTATCAAAATCCCGATGACTGGTGAGTATACAATGATGCCTATGGGTGCTAAAAGAAAATGTAAGCAACAGTGATCATAGCGAAATCTTCGCATATTTTAGGTCCGGATTAAGACCAGGACTCACCGGAGGGCGCAGGAAGTGATTTATCAGATGATGGTATACTTTGAAAGATAAGTTTGTGCATGGTAGTGTATTCGTATGTGTTTTACCTCCTAGAACAACTTCATTTAATATTTGGAAATGGAGCCACAAGTTGGATGATGATAGTTCAGATGTCAGACCCTAGCATTGGTCACTATAGTTTGGACAGAAAAGAGCCTAAGGGTAAAATACCTAGGAGTCAAAAACGATTGTTATTATTAGAGATGTATTTTTCGTAGAACTCATGCAAATGACTAGAAGATATGATGTATGCAATGAGAACCAAGAGCATCCAATAGTGAATTTCAGGGAACGATTTTAAGTTGTTCATATTTATTCGAATCAGAACTAGAAGTACCACGTTAGTAAGTTACTATAAGAAGCAGCTATTGATGTAAGATAAAAGATATGAGAGTTCCCCTTTAGGTTATGTGACTAAATGATAACCCAGGATGTTTATAGTATGATATGATTTAGTATTGTATAGAAAGTCTGGGGTTAGATATTCCAATTTCATTTAAGGCCGATGAATTCCCTAAGTATGATCCATGCACATAGTTTAGAAGAAAAAAAGGGATAGTATGCAACCGTAGAACAGGGCCGGATGGTGAGGGAAGTTAGAATAACCTTATGCTTCACTTTAGTTATTCAAAGCAGAGCAAGAAAATATGATGCTAGCAGGTGTTATTAAAAGGATAATAAGTAAGTTTTGGGTTGATACAGTAATTAGCACTTTCAGCAGAGCTAGTAGAGGTACAATTTGATTTACTTAGCCAGGTAACTCTAGTGAGTGGATGATAGTTTGAAATACCGAACGTGTATTAGAACCCGAAGAGTTTAAGTTAAACCCGAAGTACAGCTGGCAGTAAAAGAGGGCAAACTATAGAAGAATAGCCTTTAGGAATTACCGAAATGTGGGTTCTCCAGGATTGACAGTGTGAGCAGAGTTAAATTATTAAGATTGTATATGATAGTTGTGAATACATTAGCTTTCCGTTAAGTGAATAATTTAGTTTTTCCTAGTAAGAAAGATTTCTCAGAAGTAAGTTGGAAGATGAGTCGTCATTGACGTAGAGTGCAAAGAATTGCACTAAATAAGGAAAGTTATTTGGATCCCAACAAAAAGAGAAGGATCCACAAGTATAAGACCTTTGGTCTAAGGGGTAATGTGAAAATTTTCAGTAAGTCCAGTTAGAGATTTGAAACCCGAATAGTTAGCATGGGATATGAAAAAAGAAAATCAGTTCAGTAATGAGGGAAATTGTATAATTACCACAGGGATTATGTCTATCATGTGTAAGAAACACAAAGTGAGTAGAATGATCACCGAGCTTAGTTATTGATGATAAAGTGATCACAGAAAAGCTATAAAATCATGCCTATTTATGTGTCACGAGGGTAGTGCCATTGCACGAGACTCTAGTCTTCGGAGTACTGGTCAAAGACTTAGGTCACAACAATGCTATAAGTGTTTTTAGGAAGTGCTTAAGAAGATAAAGTGTGAGAAGTATAACTCATGATTGAGGTAGATAAGAGAACTTTGGTGAAAGAAGTTCACCAGCCAAGATAGGAGTTCGACTTCGGACTCCGAAGATGACGGAGTTGTTGTCTTGAACATGACTTGTTCCTCCTTAGCAGCCGAAGTGAAGGAGAAACAGTTTGATGACCCCTACGTGTTGCAGTGGAAAGAGGAGATTCACAAGTATAAGACGGTGGCTTTTGAATAAGGGGGATATGACGGTACTTTGAGGTACCAAGACAGATTGTGTGTTCCAGACATAGATGGACTTAAAGAGGGAAGATCATGTTAGTAGCCCATAATTCCAGGTATTCTTTCCATCCAGGTTCCCCAAAAATGCATCATGACCAAGGAGATTTATTGGTTGAACGACATGAAAAAGAACGTCGCAGACTTTGTGGCCAATTGTTCGAATTGTCAGCAAGTGAAAGTCGAGCAGCAGAAAGCCTAGTGTTTTACCACAGAATACACATATTTTGAGTGGAGATGGTAAATATAGAATTATAACAGGATTATCTTGCTTATTTTAAAAGCATGATTTGATTGGATGATTGTAAATCGACTTACCAAGTCAGCACATTTCTTGCCAGTAAAGACTACAGATTCAACAGGAGATTATACCAAGTTATACCTTCAGGAAATCGTCCGATTGCATAGGACTCTGTGGTCCATTTCGGGCTGTGGTGTTCAGTTTACAACGAACTTTTACAAGTTCTTTCAGAAATGATTAGGCACAAGTTTTTCATCCTCAAAAGATGGCCAGGCAGAGCGCATTATTCAAATAGTTGAGGATATGTCCTTGATGTTAAAAGTAATTGGGATGATCACATACCTCTCATTGACCTTGCTAATAATAACCTACCACTCTAGTATCAAGATGGCACCGTACAAAGCTCTGTATGGGCAAAGGTGTAGATCACCAATTGGTTGGTTCGAAGTTGGAGAAGTGGAGTTGTTAGGACCCGATTTGGTCTATCAGACTGTAGAGAAAGTTAAGTTGATTCAAGAGCGTTTGAAGAAAACTCAGAGCCGCCAAAAGTCCTATTCGAGCGTGCGGCATAGAGACCTAGAGTTTCAAGTTGATGATTGGGTGTTTCTGAAAGTTTCGCTTATGAAAGCGTTATGAGATTTGGGAAGAAGGGGAAGCATAGTCCCTGCTATATTGGGCCATATAGATTCTTGCGAAGGATCGGTCAATTAGCTTATGAGTTGGAGTTGCCACCATAAGTAGTGGTGGTACAGCCAGTATTTCACGTGTCATGTTATACCATTCAAGTTTCCAGTACTCAGATACTCATGTCAGTTCAGTACTTAGATACTCATGTCAGTTCAGTACTCAGATACTCATATCAACCCAATACTTAGACATTCATGCCAGCTTAGTACTCAGATTACTCAAATATTCGTGCTAGTTCAATATTCATATACCTATGTTAGTTCAGTATTCACGTATCCATGGCAGACCAATATTCAGTCAATGCAGTAGTCATTCAGTTCAATATCTCAACAATTCAGTAATCATGTATTCATTTAGTTTAGTATGCAAGTGTTAATAAAAGTTCATGTTTCCACCAGACCCGTTTAAGGTCCGGAGTTAGCAGAAGTTACAGTCAGGACAATCATTCGAGGACGAATAATCCTAAGGGGGAGATAATGTAACACCCCGTATATTCGGACTAGGTGTGGATATGTTAAATGAGTATTAATTTGATATTTTAGACATATGAAGTCCTAAAGGGATGATTATTGGTGAAAATAGTTGTTTCGGAATCGAGATGGAGAGTGAGGTGCATAAGATTCGACAAAATCGACTAAGTTCAGAAATGGTCCGTCTTCCAGCAGCTGTTTGTGAAAATGTGTACGGAATTTGGGAAAACTCAAAATGTGAAAGTTGTAGGCCTTTGAAATAGATTTCCACCGATATATTGTGGATCCCAAACTGAGCTCTGTGCAAAGAGTTATGCCCGTTTTACTAAACAGTGCGCAACCACCACGCTCGGACTGCGACTGCGGTCGTGAGGCAGTGTTCCTGCTATTTACCGCGGTCGGGACTGCGGTCAGGCCTACAGGGGGGCGGTGGAGGACTTGGGGAGTCATTTTTTAAGCCCTATTTCATCCCCCACTGCCCCAAAGCATAAAAACTTGCTCTAGAAAGGAAAGCTCTCAAAAACCTAACTATTTAAGGGTCCCTCCACCACCCAAGGTAAGTTCTAATGGTGATTCTAAGTTAATTTTAATTTCCCAACATCTTATTAACATGGGTAAACCCTCCATATTATTAGATATTCGATTGGGACATCATTGTTGAGAGAAGGAACCCTAGAACTCGAATTCAAGGGGATTGAACTTCAAAGAGGTAATGTCTTCACCCTCTAATTGATTCTAGCATTGGTTTAATGATTATAAACCCTAGTTCATGAGATATGAGTTGACGGGTTTGATAGAAAAGCATGAATGATTATAGGTTTGGGGTGTTGATTGTTGATTATTGGTTAAGGGTGTTGTTTACATTATGGGTGATAAAGAATAATGTTGATTATAACCATTTGAGACTTTAGAATTTATCTGGGAATAAGAGAATGGGTTATTGGGTGTAGAGACACCATTAATGAGGACTATGAAGCTTTATTTTCACCAAGTGTTTGATAAGATGCTTAAGTGACCAAAACATGAGAATTATTGCTAATATGGAATCCCTTTGACTTGTATTGATTTAGATTAAAGTTGAAAGCGTTGACAAATATTGTATTATGCTCAAGAGCAGAAAGTTAAGGTATGTGAGGCTAACTATCTATGTTTTGAATGTTAAGGATTCTCCCTGCACTACGTTTCTTTTACAACGTTACTAATTGCCTCAAAAATATAGTTTAGCCTAGTTCCTTGAATAGTTGTAGAACTTCTATATTCTAGCTTCATAACTCGTTCACCACTTTCATTCTGAACGTTGTGAGCTCAGTGCGTATTCAATATAGACTTGAGTTTGGTGCCCCCGAGTCTTAGTACAAATTACTTGGTATGCCATAAACAGTTGAAGTTTCAGTGTTCATAATCAGTTCAAGAATACATGTCTCAGCCTAGTCCTATTTAGTATTCCAGTATTATGTAACTCAGTGTGATCCAGTATTCTAGTATCATGTAACTCAGTGTGATTCAGTATTTCACTATCATGTATTGCAGTTTGATTCTCAGTTCCTGAATGTTGAACACCTGTATTTGGGCCTGAGGCCGTAGTTTATGCTTTATACATGTTTGGGCCTGAGGTCGTAGTTTATGCTTTATGCATATTTGGGTCTGAGACCGTAGTTTATGCTTTATGCATTTTTGGGCTTGAGACCGTAGTTATGTATACGTATACTTGGGCTAGAGGCCGTAGCTTGTGCACATATATATTGGGCCCGAGGCCGTAGCTTATTTAGATAAACAGGTTGTTCATCATTCAGAAGAGGGAGTATTCGTATCCTTACTTCCTTTGTTCAGTTCAGTTATCAGTTATCATTTCAGTTATCAGTTATCATCTCAGTTATCAGTTATCAGTTCAGTTATCAGTTATCAGTTATCATTTCAGTTATCAATTCTCATTTCAGTTATCAGTTATCAGTTATCATTTTAGTTATATGTTATCAGCTATCGTTTTAGTTTCTGTTTCAATAGTTATCATTTCAGTACCAATTATCAATTCTCAGTTATCAGCTTAGTTTCAATTTCAGCATTTATAATTCTTTCTTTCAGTTGCTTTACATACCAGTGCAATTCAAATGTACCGACGTCCCTTTTGCCCGGGGCCTGCATCTCACGATGCAAGTAATGATTTACAGGTTAACGATTCAGAGCACTAGGATTCTCGTACCATCTATTTGGTGATCCCCAGTTCTTTCGGGGCATTATCATTACCTTACAGTCTTCAGTATTTTCAGACAGTCATTGTTTACAGTGCTTCATTTGAGGCTTCATAGACTAGAGTAATAGCTAGAAAGAGTCGCAGGCTTTTCATATTAAGCCATGTGGGCTACAAATATATTTCAGAATTGTATTAGTATTTCCGCACTTTGATTTATATTATCCAGACTTCAGTATATCATCATGTGTTAGTTTATCTTCCACATTCAGTATGTTATGATATCACATGTTGATTCAGCCAGCCAGTTGGTTCGCTCGGTCGCATGTAGTCAGGCACCGGGTGTCGTGTTATGTCCAGGCCCAGGTTCGGGGTGTGACAAGCTGTTGTCCGATGAGAATTGTAACTTGTAGAAATTGTATAGAAATTCGATCAACATAGGTCTTCCTTAGGGTGGCTAGTTAATCATAATTCATTTCATGGTGTAAAGCTGCAAAAAAAAAAAATATAGTTATTTGTAATTGAGATATTTAATAATTACTAACATCAAAAAGTTTAATTGATATCAGTGTTGCTCGTATAAGGACCCTTTGCTTGATTCAAGGTTATGACTCCTTTCATCTGTAAATTTGACAAAAGAACTGAATTGTATCATTTATAATTGTATAAATATAACATGATAAACATGTTTCAAATCTAATATTCATTACGCACCCTGTAAGCTAATACATCATTTATTATTAAACTCACATAGTAATGATAGTAGCCTATATTATGCGATGTAGATGCTATTTATGCTCGAAGTTAACCATACTTTATTGTTGTTTTAAGTGCTAAATGATAAAAAAATGCTCTAATTGTAGTTTTTGTGCTTTGAAGGAGGAAGTGTTGATTATGAGGACATTGAACAACTTTTGGAGCTAATTTGGAGCAAGAAAAGCCACTCGGAGGTGAATGCGCGTGAAAGAAGAAGGAGAAAAGTAGAAAACAGCTGAACCTTATGAGCGCGGGCTAAGCACGGGCGCGCTCCAGCCGCGCTAGTCCAGGCAGAATAGAACGCGATATGCGCGGCCGCGCTCGTCAATTCGCTGAACCTTATTTCCAGGGGTGAATTCATATGTTCGGGGGCACTTTCCTTAACATATAAGAAGCCCAAGTCGCCCAAAGAGAGGGTATCAAGGTTTTATTAGTTTTGTTGGAGGCAAGAACAAGTGTGAGAAGATCAAGACACCATTAGAGTTTTTCATTCCTCCTCTTGTTATCATTATTTTGTGAATTATGGATGATTTTATGGTTTTATCTTGTTTTACCATGAGTAGCTAAACATTTAATCTAGGGTTGATGGAACCAATAGTGAGACGAAGTTTTGACTCAGTTTTGTTATAATCGATCCGGGTTTATCATATGATTGTTCAACTATGTTTTGAATGGTAATTAATTGAATGGGCCCTTGATTTATTGTGTCTAATAGCCTTGTGTTTTTTGAGAAAGAATACTAAGGTAGATTGTTATTGAACAACACCACTTTTGGGTAAGTGAAGAGATTCATTACTTGAATTTAAAAGTGGGGTTAGAAATAACGAAACTTTGGTGGGATAATTCAGAGCTGCATAAATTATCAGCTAGAGTAGTTCGAGAGAATGCTCTAGTAAATTATCGTAGTTGATCGAGAGATAATTGCGGTAACCCATAGCTCATAATCCTTATAGAGTATTACGACGAGATTATAGCAAGAGAGTTAAGAATTAATCTAGCAACCGGGGAAATCAATACCCTAGATCCTTTTACCATTGGATTAGCTTTAATTTGGAATATTGTTAGTTTTAATATCATTTTACTGTAGTTAAACAAATCCCAATATTTATTGATAAAAATCTTGCATCCGGAAATTGTTTGAGCTTGTACTAGCATCACTAAGAGTTGTAATAGATAGGTTAGTTCCCTGAGGATTCGACTCCGGACTTGTAAACCGAATTATATTTGCAACGACCGCTTTGTCTTCTATAAGGCATAGTTGGGCGTGATCAAATTTCGGTGCCGTTACCGGGGAACTAACGTTGTTATTTATTACAACTTAGAAGTAGTGGTAGAATTATTAGTTTAGATCAATTTTCTACGGTGTTAAATGATTTTTCATTGAAATTCTCACGTTTGAACTCTTGTGTGATTCAGGTGTATGCCTAGAGATTCTTCGAGGACTGGTAAACTGCTTGAAGGACTCTTAGACCCCGAGAAAACATTCAGGGCATTAAACCGTGCCAACAAGAAGAACAAACAATCACAACAAACACACCAACTCGCAACTAAAATGGACAACAGGGAAAACATCAATGCAAACGAAGTAGTGGTGGCAGCTCTTGTGCTAGAAGGTGAACTTTATGATTAGGCACAACCAACAGCTGACAACTGTGAGCATGTGATTTTTGCCCTAAGCAGTAATTCCCAAATTTCAAGCAAAATAATTTTTTTTCTAATATTTTATAATTTTGTGTGAATTTTGTGGCATTCTTTGGTAATTGGTGCATTCATTTTATGCATTTAATCCATAAAAAATACCAAAAATATGCATTAGCATTTAGGGATTTAATTTCACAATTTTAGTATTAATTAGTCTTAGAATAAAATACAAAGAAATTGCAAGAAAGTAGTCTTTTGCATTACTGGTTTTTGCATAGAGCTACAAGCAAATTTTAGGAATTAAAATAGCTTAATTAGGCATTTTATAAAAAATCAGAAAAATAAACAAATACAAAAATACAAAAAAAAAATGTAAAGCAAAATAAGGAAAAAATACAAATTGCCCGGATTGGGCTGCTTGGAAAACCCTCCCTTGCCCACATACCAAACCCAGGCCCAATACACCACCCGGTCCAGTCCCTCCCATAACAAAACGATGTCGTTTTGACGTCGTTTAATCACAACCGTTCATCTCCCCATATCCGACGGCCATGATTAGTCCCCAAGATCAAATATAACTGTCCGAAATTTTATACAAAAATCAAAACAATATCTCTTCTTCCTCGTACCAACCCACCCCTGTAACGCCGGTCACCGTCTCTGCCATAAGCCACCGTACCCCACCGTCCCACCACCGTCCCGCTGCCGTCCGCCGCCGGCCGGAAATCGCCGCCGGCGGCGGCGAAGCTCCAATGACCACCAAAAATACACCACAGATTCATCTTCCTCTCCTCTTTCCAACTCCCATAATATCATCTTCCAATTCCTAGCCAAACTTCTCGAATATTGAATCAAAAGTTCCGGCCAAAACACAACTTTATCCAAACAGGCCCAAATTCACACCCCATAGTCCCCATGGCTTCCTCATCGTTAACCCCCAACCAAAATCGTTCAAATCTTACTGGAATTCCCCCAATTTTAGATCTTAAAAAAAAACTGGCAAAACCCTAGATAAAACCTTTGAGATTTCTGACCGTAACTTCCTCAATCATGTGGATTCTTATGAAAATACATGGTTGGGGATGTTACGTGTCAAGAATCCTCAAGGATTCAAGCAACAAAGTTGTCCGAGCCCTTAATCCGATTAGGTATGTTTTCTTTCTTCTGATCCTTATTTTTGTGTTCTAGTGATTCTAATAGCATTGTATTAGCAGTAGTTTGATTTGATTGTGTTTTATTTCATTTCAATCTTGGTTTAGCTATTGTTCCAAATCTATTCAAACACTGTCTGGTTAATGGCAGTGGTGATGTTAGTTCCAATTTAAATTGATAATTGTTTCTTAATTCAATATTTAGGATAATTGAATGGTTATAGCTGATTTAGGTTAGATGAAATTAACATAGTCAATATTAAGTTAAATTAAAGGGGCTTGGGTAGTCTAGCAATTTCAGAAGGCTTAAAGGGTAGTTTGGACATGGGAAAAGGGTACTTTCAGCAGGTTTGGTAGTTTTTGAAGAGGTTTAAGGGTAGAATAGGGATTGTGATAGGCATGGAACTTTCTAGGAGGGACTATAGTGTAGATTCTAATAAACTTAGGTTAGTTGCTTGCATAACAAGTTAGAAATAGTGGGGTAAACACTGAAATTAGAATAGGGACTAAGGGGGGTAAAGAAAATCTGAAAATTGGACTTAGTTCACCTATAAATAGGCAGTCATTTTGCCTTGAGGAGAAGGTCTGAAGTTTTAGAAGGGGGAAGAGAGGAAAAAGCATTCTGGAATCTGAGAGGAATTAGAGTTAAAAACCAGAAATAAAGAACACAACAAAAATATAAAAAGTATACGGTTCCATCGAAAATCTTTAAAATTTTCGTGGCACTCTTTCTGTGACAAATTATGAACAATTGGGGTACTCTACTTGAATTGCTAAACTGAGTCTGGGTAGTCAATCTGGTGCTGGACTATATTGGTGTTTGCAATTGTTGGTGTCTTGGTTCATTGTTGAAATTTCGATCCCATTCCTGAACTTGCTGGGCTGCTGTTGCAAACTGTCATTGCTACTGATTTTCTCCTTTTCTTATTTGCAATTACCAGGTACACTGCTGTCCTTAGTAGCATGAAGCTTCACGAAATATATATGGACAATTGTGGATAAGGAAATATCATGTTATCACACAAGTCTACCTCTGTTTTAGTTATTAGCTTAATATATGTAGCTGTAACTTCATGTGTGTGAACATGTATAGATATTAAGTAGGACTGTTTGTATAATTAGGACTGTTTAAATATGAACACTTTGGGACTTATACGAGCTCAAGTTCTATGATTCATGATAAAGCTATATTCAGTGAAATCCTGTTCATTGTTAGTTCGTGTACGATCCCACAGCTTGTTGATAAATCTTGTATTAGTAGTGTATAGGCTCAATAGTTTTGCTTCGTTGTTTTAATGAGATTCAACTCATGCCAGAACATAGGTATTGAATTGATGATTGATTAGTCTTAGTTCTTAAAATGATCCTTATTCTTACAATATGGAATCCAGGCAATACACCTGAAAATTCAAGGACTTTTAGTCACTTTGGGCCCCAAACAAAAATGGCCCAGCAGCTGTATACAAAACTGGCCCAGAGTCCATTCCAAAGAGTCAGCTGCATGGCTGAAACTCTGATATGGGGTAGGGGTTTAATTCAAATTTTATTTTCATTGGGCCTACACCAAGGCCCACGACTGGCGCTGCTTACCAAAACGAACCAGGGTGTCGGGCTAATTCCGAAGCCCAACATGATGGAAGCTAAAAACCTATTAAAATTACATTAGGAGTATGGGCGATTAAGTTGCAACATAAATTTAAGTTCCCGAGTTAGGTAGCGGGTTCAAATTAAGAGGGTCCTCCCTTTTGTTTGAACTCGGACTTGAACTCGAGGCCTGAATTTATAAGAGCAAATTAATTAAGCCCATTTAGATACAAAAGAAATAGAAAATCGTATATGCTTTTAGGTTTTCCCCTTAAATAATNGGCCCAGGTTTAAAGTAGTGTCTTTGTGCCCAAGTTTGGGCCAAACCAACAGCCCAACTATGACAAGGATACTAAGTCGGGCTTGTCTCCAGGCTAGGCTGATTTTGCAATTAGTAATATCTCCTTATTGGGCTTACTACAAGGCCCATGCCTGGACAGCAACTATTTATTGAACATTTAAGGTTTGTTCAAGGCCTGATTTCTCGTAAGGGCCTGCTTTAAGGCCCACAAACTCAAACGTTTCCTTGGGTACTTTGTTCAACATCTATGTGAGTATCTTGGCAATAATACACGGACATACTAATTGATTGGGGCCTTCTCTTATTAGTAGAATACTTAATAGTGTTTCTCAAATTTCTCAAGGTCACTAAGCAAATAGATCGCGGGTCCCTTGACAAATGCTTAAGTTAAATGTTTAGACTCCGGGATAGGTCGTTTAGCGAATTTCACGACCTTCCCCAAAAACAATAAAACGTGTAGTGGCTTTAGGTGCGTACTTTAATAATATCACTTTCCTGAATTCGGGTGCACATCTATGTGACCCAAATCCAAATCTCAACGTAGTCAAAGTGTGTTAACAATCACGGGTGCACTGGTGCGACGTGGTTCGGATGCATTTTCACAGCGTTGCAATTCTTAAAAATAAAAATGAACGCGGTTTACTAGTAAAAGCACATGGGACATAACATGTTTTGAAATCAGATAAAATCAAATACAACAGTTGAGCGACCGTGCTAGAACCACGGAACCCGGGAATGCCTAACACCTTCTCCCGGGTTAACAGAATTCCTTACCTGGATTTCTGGCCCGTGGACTGATAACAGAGTCATAATCTCCTCGGGTCGGGATCTAACCGGTGACTTGGGACACCACTAATTTCCTAAGTGGCGACTCTGAAAATTTAATAATAAATCCCGTTCCGATTGTCACTTCAAGTTGGAAATAACTCCCTTTATTATATTGTACTATAAAAGGAGGTGTGACAGCTCTGGCGACTCTGCTGGGGACAAGAACCCAGAACTTTGGTTCAGGGTTCAGAATTCGAGCTTAGATATATTGTTGTATTTGGCTTTATCTGATTTTCCTACATGTTTCATGCTAAATGTGCAGAATGTTGCTTTTTACCGCTTTGATATTATCTGAACTGTATATATAAACTGTGCCGAAACCCTTCTCTTCTCACCTCCGGGGATGTGCTTACTGGTTGAGACTCCCTATTCTGTTAGTGTCATACTTTGAGATAAGAAAGAGGCCGGACAAGTTACTAAGCCGGACGATCCCGCGGGTCCCCGGTACGTAGCCCCCTCCTCAACTCGAGTTGTCCGCTCGGGTGCACAGTCTAGAACACATACCCAGGGTTTGAACCTAGAAGAATTTGACTTCATGCCGGATCCCCAGTAGGAACGCTTATCTGCATCACGTGCATTTTGACTTAGGGGACTCAACACAGGGGTTGGGTCCGTCTAGGACAGGTGTACCCAGAATAATGGACCATCCTGATGCATCCTACGTGTGCATTTATCTGTTTTGGACTTACATGCTGACCGGCTTTGATTATCTGGGCAATATTGAAAAAAGGAAAAATAAGAGAAAAAAAAAAACGCGAAGTAGCAGGGGGGAGAATTAATTACCTATACCAAAGAAAAATCAATGGCCAAGTAGTGCCGAAATGTTGCCGGATTTTTGAGAAAAGAAGAAGAGTAGTTTGTTTTGTTTGCCAATGGAAAAGGAAAACAAAAAGAGTTTTATTTTCAAATTAGTTCGTTTTATTTGCCATCAAAAAGAAAATATAAAAAGAATCTTGCTTTCAGAAAAGAGAGTTTGCCAACAAAACCAAAAAGAGGGGGGTTATTTTTCAAATTAGGGGTGTTTTCCAAAATAGCTAGATTTATTGGACCGAACTAAGTAGGTTTGATTCTCACCGGATGTGAGATACGTAGGCAACCCTCATCGGGTCCAACCACCCTTTTTGCAAAAATAGCCGAAAAATACCAATTTTTATTTTGTCATAAATAAATCAGGGGGTGCCGTTTTGTCAAAAATAGCCGAATGTCCCCAAACGGGCGCCGGAAGGCTGTTTGTGCAAAAATGGCCATCTTGAGTCATTTCCCAATGGTCAACGGGTACAGCCTTAAAATCTTCTCCCCGAAGTGCTGAAAGGCCGTAACTGTAAAACCGGCCGTTTGTTTTAAATTGGAAATTTGAACAAAAATAGTGTTATTTGCTTTCCTTTTTAGGTCAAATGAGTTATTAAATCACCTTCATAAATGTGCAGGATGAGCACGACTCAAAATGAACCCTTTTCAATCATGCATAAAATCCCTTTGGAGTTGCGTCTGTGGTGGAACGATTTGGGCAAAGAAGGGCAAGATGCGGTCAAGAAACATTTGAAAGGGCTCACCGGTCTGCTTGATATTGTGCCTCGGGGAGATATTATTAGAGCACTGGTCACATGTTGGGACCCAGCACATAATGTGTTCCATTTTTCGGATTTCGAGCTTACCCCGACATTGGAGGAAATAGCGGGCTACATTGGAAAGGATGAGGTTCCGGTGAGGAACAAATACTTGGTTGCACCCCGAGTTGTAGCTGTACACAAATTTCTAGACTCCTTGAAGATAGTCAGGGCCGTCCATAACACAGACTTGGCAAATGGTTTTTGTACCCTAAGCTTCATATATCATCGCTATGGTCATATTGGGGGGTTCAACAACCCAGAAAGTAAGATATGTAGCAAAGGAAACCGCCAGAAGTGGGAGGAGCATCGATGTTTCGCTTTTATGGTGGCTTTCTTGGGGCTTTTAGTATTTCCGAGGAAGGATGGGAACATCGATATAAAAATAGCCGGAGTCGTCAGCACGTTAATTACCCAGGCCAAAAGTACACTTGCGCCTATGATATTGGCCGACATCTTTCGTGCTCTTACAGCTTGCAAAGCCGGGGAAACTTGCTTCGAGGGGTGCAACTTGTTATTACAAATGTGGATGATCGAGCATCTGTGTCATCGCCCGCAGTTTTTGAGCTACGGGTCTCCAGAAAAAACATGCATAGAAGAATTTTACACGAGGACTGAAGGAGCCAAATTTCCGGAAGGAGTCACGGGATGGACAACATATTTCCGGTCCCTCACGGCTAGCCGAATAGAGTGGACACTGGGATGGTTACCCGTTGATGAAATCGTATATATGCCGGCAGCCCGACCACATTTCCTTCTAATGGGGCTTAGAAGCATTCAGCCTTACACCCCGTATCGAGTGTTGAGGCAGCTGGGGAGATGCCAGATAGTGCCCAAGGATGAAGATCTTAGTTTGCAAGTGATTGAGATTGGCCCTGATGGCCAGTTCCCTGAAACAATAGTTCGCCAGATTTGGAACGAATGCCAATACTTAAAAAGGGATACTTGCGTACGGGATCGGGCCAAAGGTGAAGTGTCGCCAGGATATCTTGCTTGGTATAGAAGGGAATGTGAGCACGAAAGGCCAGCTAAAAGACCACACATCCAGGACTTTGCTGAATCATCGCAAGAACAGTGGGCTTGGTTAGCTAAAGAAAATTAGTACAGGGCCCGCATAGGAGCATTGGAAAAACAGGTCCAAGACCTCCGGTTTGAAAATAGCTTGCAGGCCGCCGCTGACGAAGGTGAGAGAAAAAGATTGGCCAAAGAGAATGAAGTCTTACGATCCCAAATCCAAAAGATGAAGCTAGAGGCCGACAACCCCG
>NC_031993.1:28151817-28240579 GCF_001879085.1 Nicotiana attenuata
AAAATAGGTCCCAAACAGACTTATCTTTCAATTTCTATTCTTTTTCTTTCATTTCTTTTCAAATCTTTTTCTTCTTTTCAAATTAAAAATAAAACCTACATTAATTCTAAACCAAAATTATCCTACCATGTTAGATTAATGTTCAAAATAATATTTACATCAACTAATTAACTACCAAATTAAAAGAAAATTGCACGATTCGAAACTAAATGCCAAAATGAGTTATTTTTTGTGATTTTCTACTTTTGTAACACAGCTAAATTACTAACTAATGCCAAATTAAATCCTAAATGCAAATGCAACATATTTTTTATATTTTTCATGAATTAAATAAAATAAACATGCACAAACAAATGCAAACAATTACCAGAAAATGCCACGAAAATCCACAAAATTGCAAAGTAATGAAAAGAATTTATTTTGTTTTGAATTTATGGGAGTAATTCATATAGGGCAAAAATCACGTGCTCATAGCTGCCCCTCTTTGCTCGGAAACACGAAGAGTTTTCATGCAAAGATAAGTGAGCGGATACGAGCGATTTTTGCCCGTTTGAATACTCCGTGTGAAGCATTTTTGAAAGAGTTGACCGCACCCTGCTTCTGAGGTTGCCTACATATCCTTGGCTAAAAAGGAATCAGGTCAGTGTAGTTCGGGAAGGTTTGGTAGCTGGGACTACCAGGAGTTGTGATTTCACTGCTGTTGCTGCTGCTACTGCTCGCTGACCTCCTTATTACACCATGTCAAAAATAAAAGAAACTAGACTAAGCTATGATCTATGAATTACAAAAGATCCTATCTATATCTTCAAACTTGCTCTTGTGGTCCTTGTTGCCTTGTTGACTTGTATTCTTCCGGCGGAATTCTTTGTTGCTGCCTTGAATTGGATTCTGAAGTGTTCTCCCTTTCCCCAAGTGATGCTTTGACCGCTAGAACTTGAAATGTAGTCCTCTGTTCTCCAGGCGGGCTCCTGACTGCTGAAACTTGAAATGTATGCCTCTGGTCTCCAGGCGGGCTCCTGACTGCTGAAACTTGAAATGTGTGCCTCTATTCTCCAGGCGGGCTCCTGACCGCTGAAACTTAAAATGTGTGCCTCTGTTCTCCAAGCGAGCTCCTGACCGCTGAAACTTGAAATATATGCCTCTGTTCTCCAGGTGGGCTCCTGATTGTTGAAACTTGAAAAGCATTCCCTTGTTCTCCAGGTGGGCTCCTAACTGCAACAAAATAAACAAAGAAAATTTTCTGCCCCAGTTTGGTAACTGGGTACAGCATGTTATCAAATATTAAAAATTAAAAGCTAAAATTTGAATTGCACTTCCCTTGTTCTCCAGGTGGGCGCCTGACTGCTGAAATTTGAAATATTCCCTTGTTCTCCAGGTGGGCTCCTGACTGCAACGCTTGGAAAGTATTCCCTTGTTCTCCAGGTGGGCTCCTGACTGCAACAAATAAAGAAAACAGAGAACTTTTCCTGCCCCAGTTTGGTGATTGGGTACAGATGTGTGTGTTAAATTAAATTATCCCACTAAGAATGTGAAAGCTAAGTCCTATTATCCAGGAAGGTCCTGATAACTCCTAACAATTACGAACCTAAACTATATCTTCTAAAGGTATTACTCCCACTACATTTGTTGTCTAAAAGGTCTTAAACTACTTCCCGTTATCCAGGCGGGTCCTGACAACTTCTAGTTAAAAGACAGTTTTAACCTAAGCTATATCTACTGAAGGTACGACTTCCACTATATTATGTTATCTAAGCAGACCTTAAAACTACGTCCCATTATCCAGGAGGGTCCTGAAAATCAAAATTCAAGTCTTATCTTAAGTGTGCCAATTCTACGGCTGAATTATACTATCCTACAACAGTATCTTGTTACCTAAGGAGATCTTAAAACTGTGTCCCATTACTCAGGAGGTTCCTGACCACTCCTAATTAAATCCTATCTTAGACAACCTATGTTCTTTAGGATACATTTGTGCTAAATTATGCTACTCATGCTTGTTTGGAAATTTAAACTAATTCTCATTTTCCAGGAGGGTCCTGAGAGTTTCCAGTCATACCTGTTTGGGTGCTACCTTTTCTTACGGAGGTTTTCTTCGAAATGAACGAAATTTCTGCCCCTGTTTCAATCAAAGAAAAATCTTGTCAGTATAAAATGGTGGCTAGTTGCTGGCATTCTTGCTAGGTACATCCCTGCTGCTGGACTTTCCTGGACTTGCCTTGAATCCCCTCGACATCCTGACCAAATTTCAACCCCTTGACTCTGATGACCCAAGTGTTCTATCCTATATTGTTGTTTTTTGTGTTTCTGACCCCTCTTTTGAAACTGCGCTTCTTCCCCACAATTATCTGACTAATCCATCAATGAAACTTCCAGTGGTCCTTTATGACTTACTTTGCTTTTGGACATCTTTGATATATTCTGCCCCTGTCTGTACAATTAGGAAACTGGTAGTTAGCCTTGACATTCCTTCCTTTGTTTCGAAAAGAGCTGACACTGAAACATCTTAATGATAGACCTTGAAAGAATGAAATGCAACGACCTCGGGGATTAAGGTTAAAGAGGATCCGATAACGGAGGATTTATAATGAAGAAAGAAGAAAATAAGACTTATCTGAGTGGAAATGCTGGTACCATTGAGCATGCCATGCATTTTGGATTAATCAACCCAGTCTGTCTAACCAATCAACTTTCGATTGCCACATTTGTTGTTCCGGACTTTCACAACCTGATTTTCACCCAAACCCAAACCTTGCTCGTCTTGCAGTGTCCTGAGCAGCTTCTGACCACAGACTTGTCTCATTTGCCTGTCTGAAAAAGTCACCTTCGCCTTATGGTGCCCGTGAGGGTTTTCACCAATAAGACTCTCTCATTTTGATTTCTCTCAACTCACTTCGCCTTACGGTGCCCGTGAGGGTTTTCACCAATAAGACTCTCTCATTTTGATTTCTCTCAACTCACTTCGCCTTACGGTGCCCGTGAGGGTTTTCACCAATAAGACTCTCTCATTTTTATCATTTTTCCCCTGCACCGGAGTGTTGCCCCTGATGTGAATCACCTTTACTTGCTCGTATTGGCACTTCCTGAAGATTGATCAGAAGGTCTTTCTTTGGACCGTAATGCAGGCTTTTGGATAGGGTTAGAAAGAAAGGGTATAAAAAGCTCAAAACAACTTAACATGGGTTCAAAGTTACAACTTTCGGAATTAGATTTCCCACAACAAACACAACTTCTGCCCCAGTTTCTTTCGTGGGGACTTGTAGGATTTTGTTTTGGTGTGACTGAACCTCAGAGAGAGGCTGCCTACGTACCCTTTTGGGATCTATGCGTTTTTAACTAAGCACAGTATAGAAACCCATATTGACTTCAATCACATTTCATCATTTTCACTTCTTCAACACCAAAGTTACATGGCTTTCTTCATAGTCTTATGAGATCAAATGAGGTACCTGGAAATCAGAAATACAACAGGAGGAAGAAGTCAACAGCAGCATGTAACATGCATTAAACAACCAGCAGCAACGAAGCAATTTGAAACCCAAAATAGCATCACAAGAGCCCAGGAAGAAGTAAGATCAACCAAAAAACACCTTAAGCCTAATTGAAATCAAATTAGGAAGTCACAGAACACCTTTCAACAATCAGAAACACCCAGCAACACTCAAACACATCCCAAACACCTTCAAAATCTTTAAACCTTCGCTTTCAGAACAGAAATAGAGAAATCCAAGCTAAATCTGATCCTAAATGAGCTTTATTCAGTGAATTAAGAGCTGGAATTTGAAAACATGATCAATGTAACAGTGGTTTTTTTTGTATTTTATGACTTTTGTGTTTTTGATTGTTCTAAGATGAGGAAGAGAATTTCAAATCTAGTCTTTAATTTGAAATTCAAATTGACTTCTAGAAACTAAAACTATTTTTGGCGGAATTTTTAGAGGTCTCCAACTTGTAAAAGAAGGCATTAGAGGTGCCTTTTATAGGCAAGGAAGGGCAGGAATGTTCTGGAACTTATTCACCCATTTTTTCCCTTTTTATTTTCAGAAATTAGTCATTAAACCCTAAATTTGTGGCTTGTTGCCCAAGTTACTGCTCTAAGAATCCTGAAACTTACACTAAGGCCTCCTTCTAGAAGGCCCTAGGGTGTTCTAGCTACCTATGGAATACCTATACTACCCTTATTTGGGTTCTGAAATTACTGGTCTTTAACAAGCCAGCCCATTTTGGATGCCTAAACTACCCTTGATTGCCCCTGAAATTACTAACCCACCCAAACCCCTTTACCTTAGTTAACACTAACTATAGTTAATCCTATTGAGTCTAAATCAGCTATAACCAATCACCAAAACTAAAATTTAACTCTAATTAATATGTAACATTGAACTAATAAGCAATAAACTGTTAAACAATTAAGAACCCAGTAAAATATAATAACACTAAACAAACCTATGATTAACTAACATCAATAAACAAACTAATTTATAAACATGAATTCAACAAGTAACGATTAAACACTAATTCATGAATTTAAACTAGTATCAGTAAGAACAGAGGAAGAATCAAAAACAAAAATTTAAATGACAAAAACACAAGTACTGATTACTGCCAAAGAAAAAGAAAAAGAAAGAAAGAAGAAAAAGATCATAAGGAAAGGATGAACAAATTAATAGAAACAAGGAAAAATTATATTCAAACTAAAGAAATAGGAGCAACTTACCTGCGCATGACCAGACTCAAAAAATTGAGTAAAGATCGAGCAAAATGACCTTCTAGGGTTCCGCCGGCTCTATGATTTAAGATTCGAGCCGTTCTGGTGACGTTTGAAGAAATCCAGTTGGGTATTAGGAATGAGGAAGGTTAGGAGGTGCTGTGGTGTTATTTTGGAGTTGTTTGGAGCCGGCGCCGCTGTGTGCGGCGGTGGCGGCGCCTAGGGTTTCGTTATTTTGGGGATTTTGGGTGGGATTTGTAATGTAAAATAGGGGTATTTGTGACGGGGAGATTGAAAGGATTTCATGGTGAAATTTTGAACGGATTTGGGTGACCGCCGCCGGCGGAGACGATTTCCGGCCGGCGGCTCATGGAGGAGACTGGCGGAGACGATGGAGGTCGTCTCTGATGAGAGTGGGGTGAGAGAGACGGGCTTTGGGGTGGGTAGGTGAGGTTAGGACAATTATATATCAACCCTACCCATACTTCCCAACCGTTGGATCAAGCCAACCTAGACGGCTAGGATTGCTTTGATCCAAACGGCGTCGTTTTGAATGGTAGGGGCTGGACCGGGTCTGGGGTGTCATATTGGGCCAAATTTGGACGGGTTTTTGAGCCAAATTTTTGGGCCTGAGGAATTTCAATAAAAAATGGCCCAAACAGACTTATCTTTCAATTTCTATTCTTTTTTCTTTCCATTTCTTTTCAAACCTTTTTTCTTTCTTTTCAAATTAAAAATAAAACCTACATTAATTCTAAACAAAAATTATCCTACCATATTAGATTAATGTTCAAAATAATATTTACATCAACTAATTAACTACCAAATTAAAAGAAAATTGCACGATTCGAAACTAAATGCCAAAATGAGTTATTTTTTGTGATTTTCTATTTTTGTAACACAACTAAATTACTGACTAATGCCAAATTAAATCCTAAATGCAAATGCAGCATATTTTTTGTATTTTTCATGAATTAAATAAAATAAACATGCACAAACAAATGCAAACAATTAACATAAAATGCCACGAAAATCCACAAAATTGCAAGTAATGAAAAGAAATTATTTTGTTTTGAATTTATGGGAGTAATTCATATAGGGCAAAAATCACGTGCTCGCCTCATTGAGGGCTTACGACTTTGGCGAGTTCGACCCTACGGTATTTGAGATTTTGATGCCAGTCCCCGAGTGTTCGGGACATTTTCGGCCTTGGAGTCATTTTGTGATTTTCATGTTGCCTCGTTGAGGGCTAATGAGCATGGAGTCCCGAGCCAGAGGTCGTTCAGAGATTGATTTGTCGACGCTAGTCCCCGAGTGTTCGGGACGCTTTGACGGAGGAGTCGTTTGTTTTGCGAAAATGCTGAGTTTCTTTTGGAGTGTGAAATGCTTCGACAAAAGGTATTCTTCGATTACTTGGTAAAAGTATACATGTTTTCACCATTGGGGGCCTGGTTACACGGACACGGTTCGTGCGACTGTTTGGCCCGGTACATTATTTTCCTATTGGACCCCGTTTGGCGTTTCTTGGTTTTTCCGATGAATGGACTTCCGGGGTGATTCCCCGCAGTGTTCGAGGTTGATTGCAAATGAAGCCTTGAACACTTATTGAGTCTTCCTTAGGTAGCATGTGGATGTTGCCTCGTTAAAAACCTTGCCGGTAAAAACCCTTTTCGGGATAAAACTCGGCCGAAGGAAAAGAGTGCAACGGATGCTTTAAGACCTTAAGGTCTTCGAGCTGGATCAGCGTCTCGACCGCTTTGATCGGGCGCTGTATAAGAGTTAGTGCAAAATATAAAATGAAAAAGGGAGATGGCAATACCTTAGCGTGGGATGTGCCAGCGATGTTACGAGGTCTGATATATCTCAGTCGCTTGCGATGAGGACGCAGTACGGTCCTCTGTTTTATTTAATCGGGCTTGACCGAAGATGTAGGTTGATCATTCTTTGGTTCTTCCGCGGGTGGAGGTATCGGTGTCGGTGCTATATCATGCACAATGAACATTTCCCTAGCTGCATGTTGTTCCCCGTAGACAGTTTTAATCCCATCCTTTATCGGGAATTTCATCATTTGGTGGAGGGTGGATGGTACTGCTCTCATGCAGTGTATCCATGGTCTCCCGAACAAGGCGTTGTACCTCATGTCTCCTTCGATGACATGAAATTTGACATTCTGGGTCGTGCCGGCCACGTTGATCGGGAGGGTGATTTCTCCTTTCGTCGTTTCACTTGCATGTTGAATCCGTTTAGGACTCAAGTGGCGGGCACAATTTGGTCAAGCAGTCCGAGCCGCTCTATTACCCTTGACCTGATAATGTTGGCCGAGCTAACTGGATCCACGAGTACATGTTTTACTTGAAATGTATTTACGAGGAAAGAGATTACCAGTGCGTCGTTATGAGGTTGAGACAAGGTCTAAGTGTCCTCTTCGCTGAACGTGAGGGCATCCTCGGGTATGTACCCCCGGGTTCGCTTTTCTCTAGTGATGGATATTTTTGTCCTTCTCATCACGGGTTCTTGTGGGGCACCAACGCCTCCCAAGATCATGTGGATGACATGTTGCAGCTCGTTCGTTTTGTTCTTCTTGGTCACCTCTTTTTCTCGAAACTGGTTTTTGGCTCGATCACTTAGGAATTCCCGGAGATGACCCTTGTTGAGTAGTCTGGCTACTTCCTCTCGGAGCTGGTGGCAATCCTCGGTCCTGTGGCCATGTGTGTTGTGAAATTCACACATTAAGTTATGATTCCTTTGCGAAGGATCCGATTGCACAAGCCTGGGCCACTTGGCGTCTTTTATTCTGCTGATAGCGAAGACAATATCCGATACATCGACGTTGAAGTTGTATTCTGACAGGCGAGGTGGCTTTGCGTTCCTGTCCTCGGTCTATCCTTCGGTCGTTTCAAGGTGGGTTACGCCTCGGGGCATTCCTTCGATTTTCGATGTATGGCTGATATCTTTCTTTGTTTGTCTTTGGCTCCTTCGCCAGGAGCCTGCTTGGATATACCAAGCCCGAGGGGGCTCCCAGCTGATCATCCTCGACCCCGATTTTCGACTGGTATTGGTTATGAACATCCGACCAAGTCCCGGCGGGGTACTCAACCAGATTCTCTTTCAGCTGCTTCGAAGCTACCGAGCTTTGCTCATTCAGACCTTGAGTGAAGGACTGTACTGCCCAGTCGTCGGAGACCGGCGGTAGTTCCATTCTTTCCACTTGAAAGCGAGATACAAATTCTCGCAGCATCTCGTTATCCCTTTGTTTGATTTTGAAGACGTCGGATTTCCTGGTGGCCACCTTAATGGCCCCGGCATGTGCCTTTATGAAGGAATCTGCCAACATGGCAAATGAGACTATAGAGTTTGGGGCCAAGTTATGATACCACATCATTGCCCCTTTAGAGAGTGTTTCTCCAAATTTTTTCAGCAGGACGGACTCGATCTTGTCGTCCCTCATGTCGTTGCCCTTACTGCAGAGGTGTAAGCGGTAACGTATTCATTGGGGTCCGAGGTACCGTTGTATTTCGGAAGCTCCGGCATTCTGAACTTCTTTGGAATGGGTTTCGGGGCCGCTTCCTGTGGGAACGGCTTCTGCACGAACTTCTTCGAGTCTACGCCCTTCAAGATCGGGGGCGCTCCTGGAATTTGCTCGACCCTGGAGTTGTAAGTCTCGACCTTCTTATCGTTGGATTCTATCATTTTCTCGCCCGATTCGATCCTTCTGGTGAGGTCCTCGAGCATTTTTATGATGACAGGGTCGGCCGTCGACCCATTATTGCTTGATCTCTCTGGTACCTGTTCGGTCGGGGGAGCTGTCCCCGGTGCTACCGTGCTAGGAGTTTTCTGGTGACTTTGCAGCTGAGCAATAGCCAGCTGTTGTGCCTGCAACATTTCAAAAATAACATGAAGGCTAACTTCCCGTTCTTCCTGAGCTGGGGTTTTTTGGGCTTCCTGTTGGTCGCCTTGGTGTATACTCCTGTTAGTGTGGGAGCTTATTTCAACGTGTCGAGCGTCGCATGAGACTTCGTCCACCAGAATCGGTCCTGGTGCGTTCTCAAGGTTTTGTGGTGGTTCACCAACACCTGGAACAGCCACACCATTCTCTCCGTGGTTCTCTTTGTTCACTGAATCAGACATCACGACCTGAAATCAAAGATCTTTGGACAAGAAAAAACGTGAAAGATAAGTTGCGTTGTGTAATGAAACCAGCAAGAAAATAATCACTATTATTTTTAGCTCCACGGTGGGCGCCAAACTGTTTACCGTGAAAATAGTAATAATAATTAAATTTGTTGATGGGACTATAAAAATACATGATCTATTTTTATGCTAGTTGTTAAGCAGATGATGCTATGTGTATGAAGTTTAGAGATGAAACGGGAGCTAAAGATAAGGCAATAATCAAACCGAGAGGCTGACAATTGGGGCCTCGAGCTGGTCGATACGGAGGCCTCGAGGTCGGTTCTGTGGCCCGATAATGAGCTATTGGGGGCGATCGGGGTGTAACTAACAGTTATATCGAAATTAATAAAGGCTCTCTATGGCCAATGATAAGCAATAAATGATGAACAAGTATGAAGATAATAAATAAAAGCAATAATAACAAGAAAGTATGTTAAAAAGCAGAGAGAATGTTCTTCGTATATTCATGTGGAGTAATTGAAGCAACAAAACCTTACAAAATGACAAGGACTCCCTTTATATAGGAGGGAAATCCCCGCATAGTACAAAATACATTAATTACATAGATATGGGGATGGGACGGATGACTGACGCCCTGATTTTTGTTCAGAGTAGCCCGCTAGGCTGTGTTAGTCCTACCTGCGTGTCTTGGGAACTCCCCGTATCCCCCATTACCGTGATCATTACTACCCTCGGGTCAAGCATTATCGACCCTCGAGGAGAGATACTCAGCCGCGGCCTCGACCCTTCGAGGTGGTTGCGTGGTTTCGAGCCTTCGAGGTGATCTTCCGAGTGCCTTAGTGACGAGAAATTGGACTCTCCGATTTCGCCGTATACAGGGCTAGCCCAGCAAGCCTCAGGGCCGAATTAAAAACCTAAGAGTTTCTACTCTAAAGCCAAATCGTCTGGCCAATCACCGACGAATGTACAGATCCAAAACGAGGAAAGACATGCACAAGCAAATAGAAACTCATGAAAGGGGAAAACCGAAAGTTTTCTTTATATATGCATATATGAAACGACGCAAGGCTACATGTACAAAGTTCTCTAAGAACGCTGTACAAAGAATCAAAAAGAAAAAAGCCTAGTCTATTTTCCCCTCAGGGACTGCAGCCCCATCGACCTCTTCCTCATTGTCTTCGGCAACGGACAAAGGGAACTTGGCATCGTATTCATCCGCCTTGTCCTGCGCTATCTCTTCCGAGAGATCGAAGCCCCTAGCATGAATCTCTTCGAGGGTTTCCCTTCGAGATTTGCACCGAGCATGCTCTTTGCTCCTACTCTCTCGTTCGAGAGCCCCCCTCTGCTCATCTCGAGCGTCGGCAACATCTTTCAAATAGACTGCCACTTTCTTATTAGCCTTAGTTCGGATCGCTTCGGCTTCAGCCCGGGCGTCCACAACTTCGACCTTCACCTTCAGAAGCTTAGACTCGAGCCTTGCAATCATGTCCGTTCGAACCGAGCTGTTCGCGTGATCATTCTGGAGCTGTACCTCGAGGGCAGAAGCCTTGGCCAAAACATCCTTCATAGCCGCTACCTGGGCATCCACTCGAGCCTTTTAGCTCACCACACTCACGCTTGGCTTGACCAACTTCGCTCCAAAGGCATTCCAGGTCCTACGGCCTTTTATGCAACGGAAGTATCAAAACATCAATCTCAGAGGATAGAAGAAGAAACATGCACCCCCTCGGAACAAAAATTACCTGTTCCTCGAGATAGCTTTCGTAGTTCAGACTTCGACTCGCCTCATACCGCAAACACACCAACTCATCTTCCCTTTTATTACAAAGAAGCCTGAGGGATTTTTCTCTATCCACGACTTTTTGCAACCTGGCCTCACGATGGAGTAGCTCGGACTTGAGCTTGTCGAAAGCCTATGAAGAAGAAAATCAATGAGAAGGTAAAATTGCAAAACTGGATAACCCATACAACCGACCAAAACTAACCACTGAGTAAAGCCGCTGAGCCTCGTCAAAGGTTGAACGCACATCTACTAATAGAACCACTCCCTATTGGAGCAGGGTCGGTCGATACCCCACTCAATGTATGCGGCCCATGGCCTCAGACATCCCTCGAAGTACCTTCGACGGGAGAAGAAGGAGGGACCTTTGCTCTAAGGCCAGGGACCTCGGGTGCTGCAGGCTCAGCTGATACATCTTCTCTGAGCCTCCGGGCCAGACTTGTCCCGCTATGAGCACTCTCGCCCTGCAAAGGTTCTTTTCGCTTGTTATTATTCCTCGGTCCCGAAGCTAATGACCCTTCTCCCTCTCCGAGAAGGCACGATCTTATTTCCTAAAATTCCCCAATGCCTACGATGACGGAGTCAGTACGCACAAAAGGAAAAGTGACTTTCAAAAGAAAGCAAATCATATAGCACTTACCGTGGTGTTTTGCCTCCCACCTACCGTTGGACAAGTCTCACCACTTGCGCTCATTATAAGTCGAGCGAGTCGCTAGCTTCCAAGCTCGGTCCGTCAGGTCGGGGACCTCGCATGGAATCCATGGAATTGCTGCAGAAAGGGGAAGAAAAGCACATTTACAGGACCTGCCTCCACCATAAGCAAAACAATGAAAACACAAGTGTACCACTTGCGTGTATAATTCCATTCCTCAAGAAATGGCAGGAACTCCACAGGGATAATGTCGACAGTCCGTACTTGGATGAATCGGCTCATCCATCCCCGGACCCCATCTTCTTCATCGTCAACAATGAAATGCCTGGTAGATCGGCACCGCAAGGTTAGAAGGCCTCCGTGGTGAAAGCGCCGGTATAGCCTGATAAGATGACTAAGGGTGAACTCAAGCCTTGCTTCCTCCACAATGAATCTCATCATCAATACTATCCTTCCAAACGACGGGTGAACCTGTGCCAGGGTAGCCCGATACTTTCGACAGAAGTCGAGCACAACCCTATCAAGGGGGCCCAACGTAAAGGGGTACGTGTATATGTTCAAAAACCACTCTGCATGATCCATGATGCTCTCTTCCGGGAAGGTACCTGCAATACTATCTTTCCCCCCATCCGCAATCTTTCCTCACTGACTCGAGGTGCCCCTTTCCTATTAGAGAAATGAACTTCGAAGCATCCTCCCAATGGCCCTGAACGTTGGGAGCTTTTTCGGACGAAGGGTCCTTCCTCGAGACAAAATGATGTTTTGAGGTTGGCTCACCAGACATCGGGGGTGTACCACCAACCAGGCGAGAACCGGAGACGGAACTTTCCTCTCCTTGCTGAACGGATCTTAGCGTAGCAGCCATAACTATGTTGAAACAAGAGAGGGGGAGCGGTAACTTATGCGAAGGCTTCAAAATTAAAAATGGTGAAAAACCTAAACGCGAGGAAGAAGAGCTCTACGAAGAAGGATAGCGGCTCAAAATAGCGGAATCCTCAAAAAAGGGGGAGACAAACCCATATATATATAGAGCAAACGGTGACTGTCCGCCTGCTTCAAAGGCCAATTAAATGCTAGCTTAGCCATTACCACTTCCAGGAAGGCATACCGGCAGGATGACCTCGTTCATTGCATAACCGCGTCATACGATTCACGCTACCGTACGATGTTTGAAGGATTAAAGACCCCCCGTGTCAACCCAGCCTCGAGATGGTACCCGATCTTGAGGATTTCATCTACCATGGCCATAGGCTCTAAGGAGCCATCAATATCACTATAAGCCTCGAGATGGTGCCCAATCTCGAGAATCTCAGTCAAAATGAAGATAGGCTCTAAGGGGCTATCAATATCGCTCTAAGCCTCGAGATGGTGCCCGATCTCGAAGATCTCTATCAATACAAAAGACAAGCTCTAAGGAGCTATTCATATAAACCTAACCTCGAGGTGGTACCCTATCTTGACGATTTCTGCAAATGCGGGTCATTTACCCGGTTCATTGGCCCTCGAGCTACCTGAGCCCAAGCCAGTTCTCACTCGAGAATTACTAATAAAGCCTTAGGGCATTTTTTGCCTTTAGATCAAGAATAAACTCCCTCACAGTTGCTTTAGTCCAGGGGCCATCTGAGTTCAAGCGTACCTTAATCCGGGGCCTATCTAATACGCCTCAGGGCTATTTTCTCTCTAAGTTCAAATCAAGTTTTTCAGGCCGCCCGAGCTCGAGCAAACTCTCACTCGGGGACTATTTGTGAAAGTCTAAGGTCCACCTTTATTCTTTGATGTTTGAGCGAATTCTCCTTCGAGGACTATCAACGGGGCTTAACAGGCTAAAATTCGTTATTAAATTCGAAACCTCACTCTCGCTCAATTCGAAGTCAGAGGTCCCAGCGGCCTAAGTTTGTATCAAGTTGAACCAGACTTGGTTCGAGGAAAGGCAAAGGGTTTAAGGGAATATCATATTAAACAATCAAGAACCAAGGAAATTTCCACGCCCAGGCCCAGTATTCGGCCCGATCGTTAAAGTCGCACGCTCAGATTCTATACAAACATAGGCAAAGGGAAGTCCAACACAAATCAAAGACAAATTGAAGAAACATTTTTGTATTAATAAACGATGATTACAAAAGCCCACGAAGGGTCCTTACACAGAAACAAAGAAGCAAAAAATAACGGTCAAAGCCCTAATCTACTTTCGAGGGTATATCCTCATGAACAACTCCGTCGGGAACATCTTCCTTGGAGGCTCCGTCTCGATCTCAGAAGAAAATTGCGGCCTGATGGAAGACTTGGCGAGCGTAGGCTTTACCGGCACGGCTACTTTGAATCCACTTCTTGGCACATTGTGCCGTACAAGTTAGTAGCTGTTGGTGCTGCTTCACTCCAGGGAAAGCAAAAGGGGTGAAGCGCTGCACCAGGTCGAAGTAGGGAGGTGAGCAGCAGTGTAAAGTTCGAACATCCTCCGGAGCAGCAGTGTAAAGTTCGAATATCTTCCCAAGTAGGAAGAATCCGGCGCCCGTCTCTCATCGTCTCGAGCCAACGACGACAGCAGTAGCAACAATAACAACAATAACATCCCAGTGTAATCTCGTCTAGTGGGATAAAGCTCCAAAGAAGACAGCCTTGGCATAATTAACAGAGTCGCAACCATGGGGATCTTGTGGTTGCGACTTTGAACCATGAAAGATAGAGTTTAGATGAAGAGAAGAAAAAGGGTTAAAGACTGTTGAAGAATGACTTAATGAAATTTTGGTTCAAGAAATCTTCCATTTATAGAAAGGTGGCAGCAAACTGACGGTGTAATCAATGTCTTTGGGAAACGTATCGATAGGTGCAATCAATGCTTTTTGGGAGACGGATCGGCAGCGATATTATCGCTTTGAGAAAATAAACCGGCACTACATTGAGTGCTTCTAGAAAAGATGTACCGATGAGACGTCTCAGTTATCACAAATGCTTACGTCATAAGCATGACATCGTCACAAGAAGCTCGAGGAGATTGGTGTCAAAATCGTTTCTTATCATTTTTAATCTAAGAAACACAGGGACTATCTGTATATGGTAAAAATTAGAGGGTCCAATTTTGTGATCACTAAGGCACCTTGTGAAGACCGCCCCCAGAAGGCTCGAGGTTCGGCTCGGGGTTCGACCCCCGAGGGTTCCTAACGTTCGACCTCGAGATAGTGCAAATCGATAATTATCATGAGAAAGCAGGTTGTTCCCAAGGTGTGTGATCAAAGCTGACAAAACTTGCAAGAAAAGCCCTAGTCTGTAGCAATCTAGCAAATAGCTGTACCAGCTATATTTCATTGTAATAAATGCATCTGCACCATGTTGAGATTTCCCCTCATATATAAAGGGGATCCTTGTCATTTTGTAAGGGATATATAGAAAGCAACATACAACATTGAATACAAGAACATTCTCTGCTCTCTAACTTAAATACATTCTCCCTTGATTCTATTATTTACATTTATTGCTTACATTTATTGTGTGCCATTAATTATTCTTCATTTATTGTTCATTATTGATCATAAAAGCCTTTATCAAAGCTCTCAAAGCTGTCAGTCCTTCACCGACTGTCCATAACTTAGCATCAAGCTCGACCTCGAGGCCCCGTATAACCAGGCTCGAGGCCCCAATTCTCAGCCACTCGGTTTGCCTAAACATACTATCTTCAAGCTCTTATCTTATTTTCTAGTCTCTTACTCAGCATCTATTGCTTAACAACTAGCATAAAAATAAATCACGTATTTTTAGAACCACAAAATCAAATCTAATTGTTATTACTATTTTCAAGGTAAACATGATTTCTTCGACACAGTGAGTCCTTTTGTTGTAAACCTTGTAAGATTTTCTTTGAGATGAGTATCCCAGGAAGATTCCTTCATCACTTTTGGCATCAAACTTCCCAAGAGCTTCCTTTCCATTTTTATGAACAAAGCATATACACCCAAAAGTTCTTAGATGTGTCAGCTTGGGCTTCCTTCCATTTAGCAGTTCATATGGAGTTTTGTTCAGAAGGGACCGGATCATGCACCTGTTTACCAAGTAGCACGCAGTATTGACAGCTTCTGCCCAGAAATATTTTGCGATCCCACTGTCAATTAGCATTGTTCTTGCCATGTCTTCAAGAGTTCTTTTCTTCCTCTCCACAATACCATTTTGTTGAGGTGTTCTTGGAGTAGAAAAATTGTGAGTCATCCCATTTTCAGTGCAGAAATCATCGAACTTGACATTATGAAACTCCGCCCCATGATCAGACCTGATGCAGGCTACTTTATTGCCCATCTTCACTTGGATCTTTTTGACAAAGGCAACAAACACTTCAAAGGTTTCATCCTCGGTACTGAGGAACAAGGTCCAGGTGTATCTGGAATAGTCATCTACTATTACAAAGATGTACTTATTTCCTCCTATGCTTGGCACTCTCATAGGTCCACATAGATCCATGTGAAGGAGATCGAGTGGCCTTGCGGTGCTGACTTCCTTTATGGGCTTGAACAAAGATATGACTTGCTTCCCTTTTACACATGCATCACACACTTTGTGATCCTTGAAGTTTGATTTGGGGAGACCACGAACCAGGTCCTTCCTTACTAGTTTGTTTAACAACGTGAAGCTTGCGTGACCTAGCCTCCTGTGCCATAGCTTAGTATCATCATCAATAGCCCTTAGGCAGCTTAAATCTCTGTTCTTCAGCGACTCAAAATCAGCTACATAGATATTCTTGTATCTTTTTTCCACTAGCACCACCTCACTCGTAACCAGGTTTGTCACTGTACAGATTTTTGACACAAATTTGGCCTTGTTTCCCTTGTCACAGATTTGGGAAACGCTTAGTAAGCTGTACTTCAATCCATTCACGTAGTACACATTTTTGATTGAGTGAGAGAGAGACTTCCCAATCCTTCCAACTCCCAGAATGTATCCCTTCTTGCCATTCCCAAAGGATACACTCCCTCCTTGCAGGGCCTTTAATGAAAGGAAATCATTCGTACTTCCAGTCATATGCTTTGAGTAGCCACTATCCATGTACCATTGTAGGCTGCTTCCTTTAGCTTTAGGAACACAAGCCAATTTGGGTCCCTTGTAATGAGTAAAGGGATGAATAAGGGATCTTTTGGTCCATGCAGGCATTATGTATTTTTTAAACGAGGAACCAGGTTCTCTACTAGTAGTTACTTTTTCAGCAAAGGCTTTGTTTTTCTGTTGTGACTGACATCTAGCCTTACAGTTTTCTTTAAGGTGCCCATTGTTACCGCAGTGGGTGCAAAGCCAACTGTCAGGTACAGTAACTATCACACCTCTTTTTTTACCCCGAAAGGGTGTATAAGGGAGTTTTTTCTAATTTAAGTGACAATCAAAACAAGATTATTTATCAAATTCAGAGTCACCACTTGGGATAATTTATGGTGTCCCAAGTCACCGGTTTAAAATCCCGAATCGAGGAAGTCTGACTCTGTTTTATAGTCCGCAAAACACAGAAACCCGGGTAAGGAATTCTGTTAACCCGGGAGAAGGTGTTAGGCATTCCCGGGTTCCGTGGTTTTAGCACGATCGCTTTAATCATACTTGGCTTAATTAAATTGTCTAATTACTTATTTTATAACCTATGTGCATTAAGCTCTTTTAATTAGGAAATTATCTAAAAACAAGTCACGCGTACGTGCACCCATTTGTTTGGCGCGTCAAAAATCATGTCACGCGTACGTGTCCACAATTAATAACGCTTTATTATTATTAAGAAAGTTTAGTCAAAGTTGCGCGAACGCATACTCCGATTTTGTTTTAAGATCATAATTATGTCACGCAAACGTGTACACAATCACGATGATAGATTAGTCGGGCCTAGAGCATTTCTACTATTATTCATTTTAGAAACCGTAATCATGGCACGCGAACATGTACATAATCACGATAATAAATTCAAATGCGCCTAAAGGTTCGCCTGCCCGAGTGTGGTCGGCCTAAAACAGGTTACTCATTCTTTATTACTACATTGTATGCGTGCTCCTAATAAATTGAACATGAAATGAAATCAATAAAACAGAACTAAATAAGTGTTGAGGACTCATTTTTCTTTTCAGTTTTTACCCAAACCCCATGGCCATATTCCAATCTTTTCTTTCAAATCCCAAACACAACACTGTACTTTTGAATTGTACTTTTAAACTAAATAAGCTATGGAAAGGGATAATTCGGTAGAAAACAAAACCAACCAAACCAAGAAGACAAACCAACTCCAGGCCAAGAACATTTAGTTTGAACTCAATAGATCTAACACATGAAGCATACATAGCACCTAATCATGCAAAATAAACATATACAACGACTAAATTGGACATCAATGCAACTTGACTCAAACACAAACCTTCGACTGGGCAGAAAACCGCAAACGGATACCTCCGAACGGCATATCAACGAACAACTCAACGGACCGGACACCGACGACCTCGAGCGGAAGCACGACCCAAGGAACAGAAGACTACTGACTGAAACTGCCGGCTAAAGTCTATTCAAAGCAAGAAAACACTAGGAAAAAGCCAAATATAAGCCAGAAACAGGATCAGATGGAGCTCAGTAACAAATTTAACAATCAGTAGCAACAAATTTTCGACCTCAACGGCTTTTTGGAAACCCAGGAAGAAGTATTTGAGTTTAACAAATCACCAACAATCAATTCAACCACAGTTCTCCTTGAAATCCCTAATTTTGTTTTTTTTTTGTTTTTAGCTTACATATCTCAACTTAAGTTTTAGAATGGCAGAATTTTGTTCTCGCTTCTGTCCGTTCCTTCTTTGAGTGTATGTGCGTGTGTGTATCTATGCGTGTTTTATTGTGTGTGTGGTTGAATTTGGGTAGGGTTGGTGGTGAGGGAGCGATGAATATTTGGTTTAGAGGTTCAGGGAGTGGAGCTCTTGGTTAAGGGAGATGGTGACAGGGATGGGTGTTGAATCTCGATGACTCGCCGGCCAACTTGACGGAGATGGCAGCGGCGGCGGATGCTCAAAATTAGAGTGTCGTTTCTCTTGGTTGAGGCTAGCTTCGAGGTTTAGGGGGATGGCTGATGATTTGTGGTGGTGGAATTAGGGTGGAATCGCTGGTGGGTGGCCGTTTTTTGAGCCGTTGTGTTGTTGAAGAAGAGAAGAGTGGCCGTTGCCTCTTTCTGTATCTGTGTCTGTTTGGTGGTCTCTAGGTTGAAAAAGATGAAGAAGCTAAGGGTGTCTTTTGGGGAGTTGCGGCTGAAGAAAAAGGTAGGGATTCTAGGTTATTAAAATGTGTATTAGGGTCTATATGAAGAAGGGGGAGTGGGTCTTAGGGTATTGGGCTTGGGTTATTATGGGCTAGATCCGAAATTGGGCCTTTATGACCAGATTTGCTTAAAATTGGCCTAATTAACTAAAAATCTATCCATCCAACATCAACTCTTGCCTATTAGATAAAAAACAAAGATAGAATATTACCAAAATATTTATTAGCCCTACTTAAGTAGAAATAATTATTAAAATAAAACTAACCGTTAAAACAAACCTATTTTTGGTATTTTTTCGAATATCATACTAAAAGATAAAAATGGAATTAGATTAAAATCATTGCAAAATTAAAATAATTTTCCTGAAAACAAAGTGGAACTATTTTTGTATTTTTAAATTTTATGTAAGGTAGATAAAGTAAAAGTAACTAGATAAAATATTAATTAGCTAAATAAGAGAAAATATTTTTGTGATTTTCATTTTCGGGATAAAATAAAGTAAAAGAGTCAAAACTATTTAGAATAGCGATACTAAACCTAAACTAAATATTTCACGCTAAAATGTGTAAAATCTTAGGGAGGGTCAAAAATCACATGTCTACAGCTGCCCCTCTTTGACTGGAAACACGAATTTTTTGACCCGACCCTTATTTTGAGAGGTTGAAAACTAAAAGGGAGGGGAATGTGACCGAGCCCTAGTGTCTGAGCTGCCTACATATCCTTGGCTATAAAGGAATCAGGCCACGTGTAGTTCAGAAGTTGGAACAATGATGGAGTATACCGAGGTTGAGAGCCGATTGAGGTGTCGTTCCGTCGAGGTTCCGGTCCGCGGTTCCTGTCATTACATCAAAATTGAAAGCAAATTTTACAACAAAAATAAAAGATAAATACAGAATCCTATCCACTCCTTGTCTTGAATCTTCCTTGAATCTCCACTTGTTTCTTCAACATGAAACTGAAAATTCACCCCATTCTTCAGGTGGGCATCCTGCTGACTTGAATTTGAAGAAAACTGGAAGTTGACCCTGTTCTTCAGCCGGGCACCCTGTTGCTTTCACTTGAAATAAACTTGAACTTGAAAACTGAAAGTTGACCCTATTCTTCAGGCGGACTCCTGCTGTCTTTGACTTGAATCTTGAAAACTGAATGTTGACCCTGTTCTTCAGGCGGGCTCCTGATGCCTCTTCGACTTGAACTTGAAAACTGAAAGTTGACCCTGTTCTTCAGGCGGGATTATCTTGATGCCTCTTGAACTTGAAATTGAAACCCGAACACTGACCCTGTTCTTCAGGTGGGCTCCTGCTGCCTCTCTGATTTGAAATTGTAAACTGAAAGTTGACCCTATTATTCAGGCAGGATTCTCCTGATGATTCTCTAACTTGAAATTGAAAGTTGACCCTGCTCATCAGGCGGGCTCCTGATGCCTCTCTGACTTGAAATTTTAAATAGAAAGTTAACCCTGTTCTTTAGGCGGGATTCTCCTGATGCCTCTTGAACTTGAAATTGAAACCTGAACACTGACCCTGTTCTTCAGGTGGGCTCCTGATGCCTCTGACTTGAACCTTGAAAACTGAAAATTGACCCTGTTCTTCAGGCGGGCTCCTGATGCCTCTGACTCGAACTTGAAAACTGAAAGTTGTCCCTGTTCTTCAGACGGGCTTCTCCTGATGCTTCGCTAACTTGAACTTGAAATCTGAATGCTGACCCTATTCTTCAGGCGGGCTCCTGATGCCTGATGTTCTAAACGTCAATACCACACAGGGGGGGGGGGGGGTTTGTGTGGTACCCAATTTTCGCTCTAAAAGAACCTGGTTCTTCTAGATGTACTAACTACTGCTGTTTGTGGAATAATAAATACAGAAAATAAAGAACACAGAGATTTTTACGTGGAAAACACCTGGCTCAAAAGGTGAAAAAACCAAGACCTACTACTTAGTAAGATTTTTCCAAACTTCCACTAAAATCACTGAGCCAAAACAACATTTACAAAACTCTTTGTAAACCTAAGGATTAACTCTAATCCCGTTGTGGCAACCAGCCTCTAACTGCTGCGACAACTTCAAGTTAACTCTAACTTGAATACTCAAAATACCTATTACAATTGCTTCTAGATAAAGCTGAAAGGTACAATATGAAAGCACCTACTACAATTGAACTAGAAATAAGAAAGACACATAAAACTCTTTATGAAGCTGGTTCTTCAATCTGGTTCATGTAGCTTTAGGTTTGCACACTTGAATCACACACGAATTGCTTGCAAAAAGCCTTGCTATTTTGCTCTCAATTCACGTTTAACTTCTGCGTTTTTGTGCAACCTGTGTAATGTGATAACATCTTGCAATTTATAGAGTTAGTAGATGAAGAAATAACTAGAGTTCTGATGCAACTCTTCCTTGGTGGAAGAGTTCTAGTTGATTTCAACTTCTAACTCCTTCCCTATCTTGGATAGTGTTCTCTTTGATTAAGGACTCCTTTTCCTTATCAATTATGCAACCTTTTCGATCAGGAGATATTAAATACACCAAGTGAAGCTTATCTCCTTCACGTGCATCCCACATGCTTGGATCTGCCCGTTTTTATGCACCTGAGTTATAACCTGGAGGATGGACCTGGTTCATGCTGAGCTTCCTTTGTCAATCTTCAAAACTAACCTTTACTTGGGCCAACAAATTCCCCCTTGTTGATGATGACAAACTCTGTGCTTTTCATACACTTAGGCCCTATCAGAACTCAGCTCAACATCAACACAATGTTAGAAAATTTTTTCCTTTTTATCACTTATCATTAAGGACCGGGTACATTAGGTCATAAACATCACTGTTCAAAGTGTAAACATCACTTGTTTAAAGCACAATCTTTTTCCCCCTTTTGGCATCACCGAAAAGTTGCATAGAAATGTGAGATAACCAGATTTTAAAACTTACTCATGGCCACTGGGGCTACTTCAAATGTAATCATGGATTAGTCATCATAGATCAAGCTAAGAATTTTTACCATCAAAGAAATATAAACAAACAGTCAGAGCAAAAACAGTGAATTTCATTGATGATTGATAAGATTCTACCATAAAGCATAAGAAGAAATAAAAATACTGAAACCATGAGCAAAAGAAACAAAGCGTCCTGAACTGGGTAACTGGTTGATCTACAATAGGCTAGGATATAAGGCTTGGAAGAACTAGGTGCTTGTATTTTAACTTGGAGGAGTTTCAGCATACCTTAAAGAATGCCATCATTCTTTTTTTTTTCTCTTGCCAGCTCAGTTTTGAGAGCATCTCTCTTAGTCTCCACCTCAACCAACCTCTTCTTCAGCTTTTCTATCTCAGCATCCTTAGACTCACTTTCTTGTACCAAGGCTCTAACCATGCTATTCACTGGTACCTTTTTGGATGAACTAGGTTCTTTAGGAGTGACCTTTACTTCATAATCGCAAGCAAGCAGTGTATTAACCCAAAAATGATCCACGCTTGTACTAACCTTCCACTTTTTCATAGGTACATTGAAATGTGCAAGCACAGTTGTGAGAATGAAGCCATAGGGAATGGTATGAGGTTTGAAGCTATTTATAACCCTATCAGTAGGTCCGGGAGGGTTTCCTGTTCAGATGGAACAGGTTCATCTATATTTTTCCCCAAATTAAACTAACCCCTCAGCAGCTTCGCCAGACCCACTTCCCCCTATTTTGCTCATACTCTCTTCTATTTCAGTAAATTCCTCCCACCAAACAACCATTGCACCAGTTTCTTTTATTAGACCAACAGGAGTGGGTGAAGAATCAACCACTCTTGTACCCTTTCCCCTCACAGTACTCCTAGCGCCCTTGCTCTCCTTTTTTTTTCATTTTTACCACCAACTTCTCTAGATTATGTAGACTCTATACCTGCTATACATCCTACAAATCTATTCTCCAAATTTGCAGCAACTTTAGAAATTGTCTCAGGAGAAACTTTAGAATCAGAAGATACCTGTTCAGTTTCGAAAGACCTACTTTCTTCCCCCTTAGTAGCAGACTTAAATGAATCTTCAGATTTCTAGGATTCTTCTTCCCTACCTGCTTTCAATTGCTTGTTTATTTTCTTGATCTCCTCTCATTCAACAAAAATCTTACGAGCCATCATCTTTACTCTACTTTTCTTAGAGATTGGTGTGATTGAAGCAGTGGTAGAAGGTGTGCAAGTGGTTTCCTGTGGTGGTGATGAAGGATTTTCAGAAGTGTTCTGGGCTAGGGTAAGGAAGAGAAAAGGATTATATTGTGTTTGGAAGATGAAAGAAGAATGAGAGTTTTTTTTTAACCACTTGAGAGAGATGAAGTAAGGAATACACTAAAGCTGATCAATATATAAAGGAATAATTGATGGGGTAACTACAGCTTTTTAGACTCTTAGAAGTTTTAATCAAACTGAAGTTCAGCTTTGAAGAGACATTGGAGTGTATCCCTAGAATCTAGGTACTTCCATTTGGTTGGGACTCTTTTGAACCGGACTGGTTCACTTGTAACGGATATGTCCAAAAGGAGTTTGGTCTTTGGTAGGACCAACTTCTCCATATTCTGTAGTCTCAACACCTGTTATAGATCCTACCAGCACAAATCTATTCTCCAAATTTGCAGCAACTTCAGAAATTGTCTTAGGAGTAACTTTAGAATCAGAAGATACCTGTTCAGTTTCGGAAGACCTACTTTCTTCCCCCTTTTATTGTATATCTTATAAGCTTTACTATGTGAAGAATATCCCAAGAATACTCCCTCATCACTTCTGGGATCGTACTTACCTAGGGAGTCTTTGCCATTATTGTGCACAAAGCACTTGCATCTAAATGCCCTAAGATGGGATATATTTAGCTATCTCCCTTTAAGTGACTCATAGGGAATCTTTTTAATAAGAGGTGTAGTCATGCAACTATTTATGATGTAGCATGCAAAAATTCAGCAAACTTAGCATTTTCGAATTCAGTTCCATGATCAGACCTAATTGATGCAGGATGATTACCTAGTTGTTTCTGAGTTTTTCTAACAAAAGAAGTAAACATGTCAAATGTTTCATCTTTAGATGTTAAAACCAATGTCCAAGTAAACCTAGAGTAATCATCAACAAGCACCATCACATATCTTTTACCACCTCTACTTAATGTTCTCATTAGACCACCGAGATCTATATGGACCAGTTCCATCGTTTGGTGGTGCTTACCATTTTCTTGCATATAAAAGAGGATCTTACCTGCTTCCCCCTTGCACAAGCCTCACAAACTTTGTCTTCCTTGAACTTGATGTTAGCCTGCCCTATAACCAGATCATTGGAGACTAATTTGTTGAGTTGACTCAAACTTGCATGTCCAAGTCTCTTGTGCCAAGGAGGGGATCATTGTCCAACACACTTAAGCAAGTGAGTTCATTTTCTGAAAGTGTGGACAAATCTACAATGTATGTATTGTTTACTCTTTTTCCCTGCAAAACAATCTTGTTAGTGGTAAGATTAATCACAAAACATTTGGTAGAGGTGAATGCTACCAAGTTACCTCTATCACATAATTGTGATACACTGATTAGACTATACTTTAAGCCATCTATCAAGTAGACATTCTCAATAGAGTGAGAATCAGTCTTACCTACCTTTCCAACCCCAATGATCTCACCTTTCTTCCCATTTCCAAAGGAGACATTACCTCCTTTAAGGTTCTCAAGTGAAAGGAACCGGTTCTTGCTTCCTGTCATATGCTTTGAACAGCCACTATCCATGTACCATATTTGGCTGCTCCCCTTCACTTGGACCCGCAAAAGGAAATCAGGGGTTAGTTTTAGGAACCCAAACTAGTTTGGGTCCCTTTCTATAGGCAAAAGGGTGAATCAGATTCTTTGTAGCCCAACTTGGCAGCCTATTTTTCCCTTGAACAAATTCTTTATTCTTTTGACTAGCCTTTTCTTTTGCAATACATTCACTTTTATAGTGACCAGTTTTACCACAGTGTGTGTAAATTTTGTTCTCAGGAAGTGTGAGGTACTTGCTTTTGTGATCCCACTTAGGTGCAGGGGTCCCGTAGCCAAGTCCTCTCTTGTTGCTACTAGGGTGTTCGTGTAGCCATCAAAGTGCATCGGAGGACCTATTCCATTTATAGGTTCTGTCTAGCTCGTGCTTAACCTTGTTTAGATCCTCCTTAAGGACTCTTATTTGCTTATCTCTTTTGTACAACTCATCTTTCATTTTTCCTACATTTTCTTCTAAAGTGAGTTATGTGTGATCAGCTTTCTTTTTACCAGTTCCTAATTTCAATTTTAGATTTTCAGATCTGAGCTCTAGGACAGTGGTGTCAAGTTCATGAACCTGGTTCTTTAACTCAACATTTTTACTTTCACTTTCACTAGCCCTAAGTTCTTGATTTTTGCACTTAGCTTTCAAAATCACACACTCCTTAGACAACTGTTTCTTTTCATTGTTTAGATCCTCAGATTCATCAATGAAATCCAGGAGTAACTCAGATAGCCTTTCTTTAGACAAAAATTTAATCTTGTCTTTGAGATGAATTATACTTACCTCAGATTCTTCATCGGATTCTCCAATTTCCATAAGTGCTTGTTCATCTCCATCTTCACCCTCTGAGTCCTCATCTGAGCTTTCTCCCCAGGCAGCAACCATAGCCTTTGTTGATCCTTTGTTCTTCTTGGGTTGAACCTGTTCCTTCTTCCTGTTCCTTCATTCAGCTCTTTCCTTCTTCCATTCAATTTCCCATTGAGGGTAGTTTTTTATGTGGTGATCATTCTTCCCACACTTGTAACAACCATCATTGGTTTGTTTTTCAGGAACCCTTGGTTTCCTATAGCTTACACTTCTTGAAGGACCATTTCCTCTCATTAGGTACTTCATGAAATCCTTTGTGATCATAGTCATTTCATCCTCCTCTAGATCAGCACCTTCAGTGATTCTGAATGCCATGCTCCTTTCCTTCTTGGGTGCATACATCTTCATAGTTTGCCTTCTAAGTTCATAGGCAGTGAGATTTCCAATTAGCTCATCCAACTTAAGAGTGGCAATGTTCTTTGATTCCTGAATAGCTGTGATTTTGCTTTCCCAAGAGATTGGCAGTACCCTTGTCAAAATCTTCTCAACTTTGTCTTCTTCAAGAATAACCCTTCCAAGAGACTTAAGTTCATTTGACAGTGTGGTGAACCTTGTATACATCTCTTGGATGGTTTTCCCTTCCTTCATGGTGAAATTCTCATATTGAGAATACAACAGTGTTCCTCTAGACCTCTTCACTTGAGGTGTTCCTTCATGAGCCACTTGCAAAGTGTCCCAGATTTCCTTAGTAGTGGTACAACTTTGAATTCTACTGTACTCGTCTGGACCAAGTCCACACACAAGCCATTTCTTGGCCTTTGCATTCTTTTCCCACTTCCTCAAGTCCTCATCATTGCAGTCAGCTCTTGTTTTTGGCACATCTACTACTTCAGCATTCTTCTTCATGGTAGCCAGGGGACCATCAGTGACAATGTCCCATAGCTGATAGTCTTCTCCGATGATGTGATCTCTCATCCTGTTTTTCCACCAAGAGTAGTAGTGGCCATTAAATAGTGGAGGCCTATCAGTGGATTGCCCTTCCCAGTTTCCAGGTGGTGCGCTCATCTTGATCTGTTCCTAAGGTTTTAGCCTCTTCAAGGATAACCTGCTCTGATACCAATTGATGTTCTAAATGTCAATACCACACAAGAGGAGGGGGTGATTTGTGTGGTACCCAATTTTCGCTCTAGAAGAACCTGGTTCTTCTAGATGTACTAACTACTGCGGTTTGCGGAATAATAAATACAGAAAATAAAGAACACAGAGATTTTTACGTGGAAAACACCTGGCTCAAAAGGTGAAAAAACCACGACCTACTACTCAGTAGGATTTTTCCAAACTTCCACTAAAATCACTGAGCCAAAACAGCATTTACAAAACTCTTTGTAAACCTAAGAATTAACTCTAATCCCGTTGTGGCAACCAGCCTCTAACTGCTGCGACAACTTCAAGTTAACTCTAACTTGAATACTCAAAATACCTATTACAATTGCTTCTAGATAAAGCTGAAAGGTACAATATGAAAGCACCTACTACAATTGAACTAGAAATAAGAAAGACACATAAAACTCTTTACGAAGCTGGTTCTTCAATCTGGTTCATGTAGCTTCAGGTTTGCACACTTGAATCACACACGAATTGCTTGCAAAAAGCCTTGCTATTTTGCTCTCAATTCACGTTTAACTTCTGCGTTTTTGTGCAACCTGTGTAATGTGAGAACATCCTGCAATTTATAGAGTTAGTAAATGAAGAAATAACTAGAGTTCTGATGCAACTCTTCCTTGGTGGAAGAGTTCTAGTTGATTTCAACTTCTAACTCCTTCCCTATCTTGGATAGTGTTCTCTTTGATTAAGGACTCCTTCTCCTTATCAATTATGCAACCTTTTCGATCAGGAGATATTAAATACACTAAGTGAAGCTTATCTCCTTCACGTGCATCCCACATGCTTGGATCTGCCCGTTTTTGTGCACCTGAGTTATAACCTGGAGGATGGACCTGGTTCATGCTGAGCTTCCTTTGTCAATCTTCAAAACTAACCTTTACTTGGGCCAACAATGCCTCTGACTTGAACTCGAAAACTGAAAGTTTACCCTGTTCTTCAGGCGGGATTCTCCTGATGCTTCTTTAACTCGAAAATTGAAAGTTGAACATGTTCTTCAAGCGGGCTACTGATGCCTCCCTGGCTTGAACTTGTAAATTGAAAGTTGACCCTGTTCTTCAGGTGGGCTTCTCCTGCCGCTTCTCTAACCTGAAATTGAAAGTTGACCCTGTTCTCCAAGCGGGCTCCTGATGCCTCTGACTTGAAAATTGAAAAATGAAAGTTGACCCTGTTCTTCAGGCGAGATCCTCCTGCTTGCTCTCGAAAGAAACTGAAAGTTGACCCTGTTCTTCAGGCGGGCTCCTAGTACTTCTCTGATTTGAACCTGAAACCAATTTTTGAAACATTGCCCCTCGTTCTCTAGGTGGGTGCTTGCAATCAAAAACAACCAAACAAACAATTTCCTGCCCCAGTTTGCACTGGGAAGATTTGTGAGTTTTTAGCAAAACTATAAATCAAATATTCTATTGGTGAAGGATGCAATGATGAGAGTAAAACTAAAGACTAGACTAGGATGTGCGTCTCCTATGAGATTAAACTTAAGGAGAACTATAAGCTAAGCTTGACTAAACTAAAAATTGACCCTATTCTTCAAGAGGGACTCCTGAACTAAAGGAAAACTAAGAATTAACAACTTAAGAAAACTAAAATTGACCCTATTCTACAGGTGGGACCCCTGAACTTAAGGAAAACTAGAGATTAACGACTTAAGGAAACTAAACTGACCCTATTTTTCGGGCGGGACCCCTGAACTCAAGAAAAACTAGAGATTAACGACTTAAGGAAACTAAAACTGACCCTATTTTCCAGGCGGGACCCCTGAACTAAAGGAAAACTAAGGATTAATAATTTAAGGAAACTAACTGACCCTATTCTCCAGGCGGGACCCCTGAACTTAAGGAAAACTAAAGACTAACAACTTAAGAAAACTAAAATTGACCCTATTCTCCAGGCGGGACCCCTGAACTTAAGGAATGCTAAAAACTCTTCTAACTAAGGAGAATGCCTAGGAGGTACGATTCTTCTCAACTAGGAAAAATGCCTAGGAGGTAACGGTCGTCTCACCCAGGGGAATGTAGGAGCTAAAAACCTTCTCAACTAGGGGAATGCCTAGCAAGTAAAAACCTTCTCAAACAGCCTTTGTGCTGACAAAATTTGGGCACGACACTTGAAAAATTCAAGCTTCCAAGCTTTGATTTGGACATAGTCTTCGTCCCTATTCCAAACAAAGAAAACTTGTGAGTTCAAACATGGTGGTTTGTTTGTGGCCTTGACTTTGAGGGCGATTGCTCCTTCACTTTCCATGATAACTTTGATTTCAACTTGAAAGACCTTGCTTGTTTATTGACTAACCACTTTCTCTGTCACCCTTATCACAGAAAATACCTCTAATCTGTTCAAACCCAATACCCTTTATCTGTTGCATTGTGCTCATGAATTGACATATACCGCACCTTTGTATTTCACATGAATCCCAGCGCACATCAATTGTCACCAACACGGTGCGCATGCTACTCTTTCCTGACTTAAGCCACTTTGATGTACTAGCCAGACTCCGCTTTGTGCAATTGGAAAGCTGGTAGCAAATTTTTAAGTCATTTCTCACTTGTTTTGATAAAACAGACTCAAGAAGAGGACTTAAACAAATCAGTAGGAACATAGTAAGGGGACAATGGAAAAAAATGATATCTAACAGGAAAATCACCAAGTAAAAACTTATTAGATGTGGATACCAACTCTAATGACCATGACATGCACTTTTGGATTAAGTGGCCTAATCTGTCAAGCAATTCTAATGTTCAACTCTTGTTGTATCTCTAAGCCGTGAAAAAGGGCTTCAATGCTCTGATTATTCCATTTGATTCACGGTCCTTATTTGACTTGTAGTGCCCGGAGGGTTTTCACCATCAAGCCTCTCTCATTTTATTTTTTCTTTCAACTCACCGTTGCCTTATGGTGCCTATGAAGGTTTTCACCAATAAGACTCTCTCATTTTGTTCTTTTCTTCTTATTTCCTCTGATTCAGCAGATGACAAGGCATTAACCATGGTAAAAATATCATATGCTCTTGGCGTGGCTAACTCAACACTCTCAAAGATTATCTGGGAGGTCTTTTTTGGACTGTAATGTGGCTTTTGGACAGGGTTAGAAAGAAAGGATATCATAAAGACTCAAAATAACTAAGATAACAGGGTTAATTTATTTACAACTTTTGGAATCCATTTCAAAACTTTGCCCCAATTTCTAAAACAAGAGAATTTGATTCTCACTTCTTCTCTTTTTTTTGAGAGATAGAATTTTTAAGAAAAACTGCCCCACTCTTGACTTCATGGGATTATGAAATATTTTATTTGGTGCGACCGAACCGTAAGGCTGCCTACGTATCTTGTGGTGGCAAGAATCAGGCCGAACGTAGTTCACAAGGATGCTTTCTTTTTGTTGCTATTTTTTCTTTTTCTTTTTCTTCTTTTTATTTTTATTTTTTTTGAATGAAGTTTCTAAAACAAAACTTATGGGGCATGATTTTTCTTTTTAATGCAATGACTCTAACTCGATTCCAAAAGAGGGGAGGTCAAGAAAATTAGCATAGGCTCAAAAGGGGTATCAAATGGTGTAATGTGTTTGGGTAGCTGAAAGAGGGCCTCCCAATCCCTGAAAATGCCAAGTACAACATTTCTTTTACAGCTCCGGCATTGATATCACTGACACGCCTTCCACTTTTTTTTTAGTGCCTTGTCAAGTACAGAACTTTCGTTGGGTTATTTCTTCTTCACAATGGATACCCTCCGTCAGTTCGGAGCAAACTCCCTTGGCTTTATCTTGTTACTTGAGGTGCACTTGAACTCAAAACTGCTCGCTTCAAATTATCTGGGATGCACTCTCTTGTAACAAATTCTTGTCATCCTATTAGCTTCCCAAATTATCTGCCCCAGTTTCACACAGTTCGGGCTTCAAATGATCTCAAAATGTCCAAATCTGTACTTATTTCCCTCAAATGTCCCTATTATCCTCAAAATTGTTTCATTCCTTCATGATTAAACTAATTTTTAAGACCATGCCAAGAATTATGTGTGCATGTCATGTCACTAGAGCTAGCATGAAAAGAACTATAAAAATAAAAGAGAACTAAACAAAAAAAATGATTAGAAATAACAGAAAACAGAAAACTGCATTAGACAGACGGTGAAAGGGTTTGAACAACAAAACAAGGAAAATAAACTGGAGTTACAATCCTGGAACAAACCTAGATAACACTAAATGAGTTACTACGACTAAAGGAACTAGGCAAAATAAAAGGATAGAAGGGTTTGAGTCACAAGACAATATCCGGATTACAACCCTGAAATTACCCGGACAACAGAAATGACAACAACATAAACCACCAAGACTCCTCCCTGGCTAGCCAAGGAAGGAGCATCTTTCCAATCACCAAGCTCAACATCTTAGCCACTGAGTTCCGCATCAACAGTACTAGGACCTTCACAAGTCTCCATCACATTGACCTTAGCAAATTGCTTTTGGGTCCCTTTTGCCGGCTCGTTCTTAAGATCAACTTCCAGAACCGAGAATGATAGTGTTGAAAGCTTTGCGACAAGTGGCCCTCCGAGGATCTCAGAAGAATTCTCATATTCCTTTTCAACAAAAATCATACCCACCATATGCGTCTCATTGTGAACAGGCGATGGACTTTGGCTAGTGTCTACTACATCTGGATTTTGCACGATAATGTCACCTCAATAAGCTTCTGAACTGCTCTTTTCAGATGCCACCACTTTTCTGTGCTGTGACCCGGGGCATTAGAGCAATATGCGCACCTTTGAGAATAATCAAAATTCTTTGGAAGAGGGTTCGACATTTTTATCTAAATCGGCTTCAACATGTCGAATTGCCTCAACTTTTGGAACAAACTGGCATATGATTCTCCAATAGGAGTGAAAGTCTTTTCTTTTTCCTATTGCCTTTTCATTTTGTACTCTGGCCTTGGTTGGAACCTTTTGCGGGTAGGTGGTTGATATGTTTGAGGAGGCGGGTAGGATATTTGTGGAAGTGGTGTTGGCCATCGCGGGTCCTCTGGATGTGAAGCATCTGGTGGTGCATTGTGGATGGAGCACTAGGAAGGTGATGTATGACTTTGGGGGTTTTGTGGAGAGAAGTAGCATTGGGGAGGAATATCTGGAGCACAGGGATATCTATGGGGTCGATATCGAGGCTGAAAGCGTTGGGCAGGAATGCCCACTGGATCCTGTCGTTGGCGCGGCTCAACAACATCTTTTCTATTTCTCTTTCTTCCACCCAAACTTACTGAGATGTTCTGAATGTCTTCTATAGTATCTTTCAATGCAGAATAACTCATGATTTTGCGTGACTTGATTCCCTCTTCTACCATCTGCCTCATTTTTACCACATCATTGAAAGGTTTAACCAAGGCCGGGATCAAATGACTGAAGTAGGTTGGCCCCTGGGCTTGTAGGAAAAGCTCAACCATTTCTTCTTCACCCATCGGGGGACTGACCCGAGCAGCTTGTTCCCTCCATCTGAGCCCAAACTCCCTAAAACATTCCTCGGGTTTCTTTTCTATCTTAGATAGGGAGGAGCGGTCTGGGATAATGTCTAGATTGTACTAAAAGTGTCGAACAAAATCTTGAGCCATGTCATCCCATGCGTGCCACTTATTGGCATCTTGACGAGTATACCATTCCAAGGCTGCCCCTGTCAATATCTCACTGAAATACGCCGTCAACAAATCATCTTTCCCGCCAACACTTCTCATTTCACTACAAAAACCCCTCAGATGGGCTACCGGATCTCCACGTCCATCATACAAGTTAAACTTTGGCACTTTAAACCCCGCGGACAAATGAACATCAGGGAACATACACAGGTCATTGTAAGACATGTTAATCTGATTTCCCATCCCTTGCATGCTCATTAAGGACTGTTGTATACCTTTCAGCTTCCTGGATATCTCATCTCGCCCTTCCTTTCCTGTGAAGTTTTCATTTTCAACATGAGGCTCATTCCGAGGGCTGTGATGGTATGAGTCAGGGATCTTGTGGGCAACCTCTAAGGGGTAATATTGGGCATCATGAGTTTTGAGTGGGTGTTCATTGTTGGATCTAAGAAGGGAAGATTGTTGAGAAGTTGTGATCGTGGTGATAGTGGATATGACAGGTGGGCAATTTTTGGGAAAGGTAGTTGGAGGACAAGTGATGGAGCTGCTAGGGTGGTTGGGAAAGCTGTGATAAGCGGGAGAATCTGGAGAGTATGGGGGATCATCTGGCACTATGACCGGAGTTTGGGTAAGGGTAGCATATAGGAAGCTAGGTGGTGGCGGGGGTGGTGCCTTCCCAGTCATCCAAGCCTGATATATGTCCGTCATGTGTTGTCTTAACATCCTTACCTCATCAACCAACCCAGTGTCATGTTCAACCAATTGCTTTCGGGCACCGGTATCAACCAACTCAATTCTGTTATTGTCTGCCATTGCCTTTTGACTTTATGTTGTAGAGAGGAGTTACCGCTTTAAGAACCACAAACCAACGACCCTTCTGCTATGAAGATAACAAAAATGAACAAAATGAAGTCATCACGTTAGCGTTAGGGCATTTAACATAATATAAACTCACATTATGTGCAATGCACCTAGTCACAATTATCGGTTTTAAAATGACTTCGAGGGTATGAAGGTGAGATGGCATCATCCCAATTTCACTCTTCTTGTCCTGTTTCCTTCTTCAATTTCCTTTCTAGCACCGCTTGGTTTCTTATTTCCTTTCTCCTCTTTTCTTTTGCTTATCTCTCTTTTCTTTCCTCTCATTTCTCACGTCCCACAACTTCATTCTCTTTTATCTTTTTTTGCTTTTTTTTGCCTTTTTTATTTAATGATGATTCGATCGAACCCTATATAGGTTGCCTACGTATCATGTCCCTCATGAATCAGATCAAGCGTAGTTCTGGAAAATCGGGAATAAAGTAAACAAACTAAAGTTCTCTTTTTTGTTTTTACCTTAATGACTATTCTGATGAGAAAAGAGAAATAAAAGAAGCAAATCTTTTTTTTTCTAGACTTAATGTTCTATAACTTATTCTAAACTCAAGCTTAAACGAGCATATATCTTTTGTTTGAAGCAGATACTTTATGAGAAATTATTAAGGAAAAAAAACCATAGAAGAGGAAAATATTTTTTTTATTTTCTTTTATAGGAAGGAAATCTAAAGAATAAACCAAAGAAAAATATTTTGAATTTTCATTTGATATCCTAAAGAAAGATTTCGAAACAAGAAATGAAAAAGATAAAAAATATTTTTGGATTTTAATTTTTGATTACCTAAGGGAGAAATTCTAAAGATAGACAACAGATAAAGTATGTTTTTCTTTTTCTTCTATATAAAATGTCCTAAAGTTCTAGTGAAAATAAAAAGAATATTTTTTTTCCATTTTTCACTAATTTCCCAAAGAAGGACCTCAAAAGAAAATCTTTTTTTTTTATTTTGGAATTGATATCTTAAAGAAAACTTCTAAAGAGGTATCAAAAGAAATTTTTTTTGTTTTTGTTTGAATTTCTAGTATCAATATACTAAAGGAGATATAAAAGCAAATTTTATTTTGAGTTCTAGAATATTAGTTCCCTAAAGGAAAACCACCTCAAAAGATTTTGTTTTATAATTTCTAGAATTAATATTCTAAAGAAACGGAAATATAAAAACGCAAAATCTTTTTTTTTATTTTTGATTTATAACACATTTTTTCGAATACAAAATATGAAGTAAAATAACAAATGACTCGACAAACTTAACTAGACTATGACAGACTCTAACATGACATTACTGTACAAAACTAGAAGGTAAAAGACGACATAAAAATAAAAATAGACTCAAAACATTAAAATAAAAATAAAAAATCTCCTTAAGCAAACTCCTGAATGAGCGATCCTAACTGGATGGTCCCGGGGTGTCTGTCACGCTCAAACTCCGGTAAGTAGATCCACACCTGTATGAAAAAATTAAGACCAAATAAAGTAAAAGACCTAGAACACTATGTAAGACAATAACACTTCCTGTTAGACACATGCAAGACATGATTGAGGCTGTTTTGGCAAAACGGCATGCGTGGCCAAAAGTGGCTAGACATGCAAGATTTGCTAAGACCCTGTGAAGCCAAGAACCTAAGACTCACTAGGAAGACCGGACCCTATGTGGGCTGCCTACGTATCCCGCCTCGAAAGACGAGAATCAGGTATGCGTAGTTCGGGCAGATTGGATACGGGCGAGAATTAAAAAAAATAACTAATTTAAAGACAATATATTTTTTTTGTCTTTTTTTTAAATGATGGAAAAGTGCAAAATCTTTTTGGATTTTTTCAATTTTTTCTCCTTTTTTTTTGTCTTTTTCTTAAAAGAAATGTGAAAGAAAAACATAACTGGGCCCTACTTGCTTTATTTTTTACACTTCACCCTCTCTTTTTTTTCATTTATCCTCAACCATCATTGGTCCGCCAAATGACCCTTTTACCATTGAAGAAATGCAACATGTAGCACATAGGATGCATCAGGATGGTCTTTTTTTTTGGTACACCTGTCCTAGACGGACCCAAGCCCTGTGTTGAGTCCCCTAAGTCAAATGCACGTGATGCAAACAAGCGTTCCTACTAGGGATCCGGCATGAGGTTATGTTATTCTAGGTTTAAACCTGGGGTTGTGTTCTAGACCTGGCTTACCCGAGCGGAGAGCTCGAGCCGAGGTGGGGGCAACGTACCGGGAGCAGAAAAGTCTACCCGGCCTTGTTGCTGACCCAAGCCTCGTTCTAATTGATATGACTTCTAACGGAAAGTGGGCCACGCGTACGTGTGCACCATATTTTAGAAGACTCAGAAGGGTGGCGTAAAAACGCATTTTAATACAATTCAAATAATATCGAAATGGTAAATAAACAACAATTAGTACATTAGGTCACAAAATACAGTAATATTAACAATAAACAAAGCCAAGTAAAATCATATTAAAAGCTCGAATTCTTGAACCCTGAACCAGAGATTCTAGGTTCTGTTCCCCAGCAGAGTCGCCAGAGCTATCACACCTCCTTTTTTTTTTACCCCAAAAGGGCGTATAAGGGAGTTTTTTCCAATTTAAGTGACAATCGAAACGGGATTATTTATCAAATTCAGAGTCGCCACTTGGGATAATTTATGGTGTCCCAAGTCACCGGTTTAAAATCCCGAATCGAGGAAGTTTGACTCTGTTTTATAATCCGCGAAACACAGAAATCCGGGTAAGGAATTCTGTTAACCCTGGAGAAGGTATTAGGCATTCCCGAGTTCCGTGGTATTAGCACGGTCGCTTTAATCATACTTGGCTTAATTAAATTGTCTAATTGCTTATTTTTGAACCTATGTGCATTCACCTCTTTTAATTAGGAAATTATCTTAAAACAGGTCACGCGTACGTGTACCCATTTGTTCGGCGCACCAAAAATCATGTCACACGTACGTGTCCACAATTAATAACGCATTATTATTATTAAGAAAGTTTAGTTGAAGTTGCACGAACGCATACTCCGATTTTATTTTTAAGATCATAATTATGTCACGCGAACGTGTACACAATCACGATGATAGATTAGTCGCGCCTAGAGCATTTCTACTAATATTCATTTTAGAAACCATAATCATGGCACGCGAACATGTACATAATCACGATAATAAATTCAATCGCATCTAAAGATTCGCCTACCTGAGTGTGGTCGGTCTAAAACAGGTTACTCATTCTTTATTACTACATTGTATGCGTGCTCCTAATAAATTGAACATGAAATGAAATCAATAAAACAGAACCAAATAAGTGTTGAGGACTCATTTTTCTTTTCAGTTTTTACCCAAACCCCATGGCCATATTCCAATCTTTTCTTTCAAATCCCAAACACAATACTGTACTTTTGAATTGTACTTTTAAACTAAATAAGCTATGGAAAGGGATAATTCGGTAGAAAACAAAACCAACCAAACCAAGAAGACAAACCAACTCCAGGCCAAGAACATTTAGTTTGAACTCAATAGATCTAACACATGAAGCATACATAGCACCTAATCATGCAAAATAAACATATACAACATATACAACGACTAAATTGGACATCAATGCAACTTGACTCAAACACGAACCTTCGACTGGGCAGAAAACCGCAAACGGATACCTCCGAATGGCGTATCAACGAACAACTCAACGGACCGGACACCGACGACCTCGAGCGGAAGCACGACCCAAGGAACAGAAGACTACTGACTGAAACTGCTGGCTAAAGTCTATTCAAAGCAAGAAGACACTAGGAAAAAGCCAAATATTAGCCAAAAATAGGATCGGATGAAGCTCAGCAACAAATTCAACAATCAGTAGCAACGAATTTTCGACCTCAACGGCTTTTTGGTAACCCAGGAAGAAGTATTTGAGTTTTACAATTCAACCACAGTTTTCCTTGAAATCCCTAATTTTGTTTTTTTTTGTTTTTAGCTTACAGATTTCAACTGAAGTTTTAGAATGGCATAATTTTGTTCTCAGTTGCTTCTGTCCATTCCTTCTTTAAGTGTATGTGCGTGTGTGTATCTATGTGTGTTTTATTATGTGTGTGGTTAAATTTGGATAGGGTTGGTGGTGAGGGAGCGACGAATATTTGGTTTAGAGGTTGAGGTAGTGGAGCTCTTGGTTAAGGGAGATGGTGACAGGGATGGGTGTTGAAGCTCGATGACTCGCCGACCAACTTGCTGGAGATGGCAGCGGCGGCGGATGCTCAAAATTAGAGTGTCGCTGCTCTTGGTTGAGGCTAGCTTCGAGGTTCAGGGGGTGGCTGATGATTTGTGGTGGTGGAATTAGGGTGGAATCGCTGGTGGGTGGCCGTTTTTTGAGCCGTTGTGTTGTTGAAGAAGAGAAGAGTGGCCGTTGCCTCTTTTTGTATCTGTGTGTGTGTTTGTTGGTCTCTAGGTTGAAGAAGATGAAGAAGCTAAGGGTGTCTTTTGGGGAGTTGCGGATGAAAAGAAAGGTAGGGATTCTATGTTATTAAAATGTGTATTAGGGTCTATATTAAGAAGGGGGAGTGGGTCTTAGGGTATTGGGCTTGAGTTATTATGGGCTAGATCCGAAATTGGGCCTTTATGACCTGATTTGCTTAAAGTTGGCCTAATTAACTAAAAAAACTATCCATCCAACATCAACTCTTGCCTATTAAATAAAAAACAAAGATAGAAATATTACCAAAATATTTATTAGCCCTACTTAAGTAGAAATAATTATTAAAATAAAACTAACCGTTAAAACAAACCTATTTTTGGTATTTTTTCGAATATCATACTAAAAGATAAAAATAGAATTAGATTAAAATCATTGCAAAATTAAAATAATATTCCTAAAAATAAAGTTGAACTATTTTTGTATTTTTGAATTTTATGTAAGGTAGATAAATTAAAAGTAACTAGATAAAATATTAATTAGCTAAATAAGAGAAAATATTTTTGTGATTTTTATTTTTGGGATAAAATAAAGTAAAAGAGTCAAAACTATTTAGAATAGCGATACTAAACCTAAACTAAATATTTTACGCTAAAATGTGTAAAATCTTGGGGAGGGTCAAAAATTACATGTCTACAGTAACGTACTTGCTATGAGGGTTGTAAGGGTTCTTTTCACTTTGAAACCCAGTTCCTTGCCTGTTTCCCTCATTGCTGGAGTATATGGCAGTGATAGCTGTCGATGCCCCCTTTCTCTCGCGAAATCGGGTTTATGACATTTGGGCGGAGAACTCATTTCCTTTTGGGAATTGGGTTTGCAATTGAAGAGTCGCCGCCTAGTGATTAAGTGCATTAGGACACTAAAGAAATTTGATTTAGAAAAACCAGAGATTGGGTAAGGGCTTGAAATTATCTCGAGGGGAAGGTGTTAGGCACCCCTCAAGATCCACTAGTGTGGTTCCCGGCCATGCTACAATTGTGACTTTAAGTGCAAATGACAAGTGAACAAGCAAGAATTGCAAATACGAGATAGTTTTCACATAACGGTTGCAAGCAACTAAAGCAAAAGAAGTTAAAGAAGCTGAAAGTTGGGAAGAAAGCAATTTTAAAGTTCTGAAAATAAACAAGTAAAAGGAAGGTTTTTACGTAATTGATGCAAGTAATTGAAGTAAAAGAAAAGTTAAAGAAGCTAAAAATTGAGCAGTTTTTTTTTTTAAAAAGAAATTCTGAAAGATTAAACAAGTAAAGGGAAGGGGGTCCTAGGTTTATAAATAATATGGATCACCCCACACAACACCCGGTAACCGTTTATACACGTGGTGTTATCGCGTGGTCATCATATCCATATCTACCCTTTCCCACCCCGTTAAGGTATTAAAGCGCAGAATGGTCTCGTTTTCCTATTGCATGCTACTACCCGTCCCAATCCTATCAGTCCCGGAGGCATTTGGGACTACTAGTCCTAAAAGGGGAGGGAGATTTGGGGCTTTTTAGAGTTTAAAAGGATAAAATTCTAAGGCGACAAACAAAAACACATAAAGCAGATATGGGAAACACATAACAGTTAAAAAGGCTCAGACAGGCCTCCTCACTTAAAGACAGATTGTTTAGCATTTCTTGCACGTACTGGTTATGGTCTGAATTAACTTAAAGTGTTAAGGCAGGCTGATTTATCACATATTTTCAGATAAGAAGTCCGAATTAGGCCTGCCTGCTGGTTGTAATTATCAAAGATTGGTGCAGTTGATTAATTACCTAATATCTTGCCTAGGTGAAACCTATAGGCATGATATCTAATAATGCATGAGTACACTGATTTTAAAGAAGGCTTGCTGATTATAGAAAAACATAAGTTCTCCGGGTATTGGGTATCGTTACTACTGATTTTAGACTTGTAGACGATTCAGATTCAGCTGGTTACTCCTATAGGCATGCTTTCTAAGCGTGGTTGGTTTGAAAAACGTTTATAGAAATGCAGGAGTCCTATAGGCATGGTATCTAGAAGGCAATTTGTTATTTAAACCTATAAACTGTTTGCCTAGTGATAGATGTATATGTAGAATTTAAGAGATCCTATAGACATGTTCTCTATATGAGATGCAGAAAATGCAGAATTCCTATAGACAATGTTCTCTATATGAGATGCAGAAATGCAGAATCCTATTGAAATGTTCTCTATATGAGATGCAGAAATGCAAAATCCTATTGACATGTTCTCTATATGAGATGCAGAAATGCAGAATCCTTTGGACATGTTCTCTACATGAGATGCAGAAATGCAGAATCCTATTGACATGTTCTCTATATGAGATGCAGAAATGCAGGAACTATTGATATCTATGTATGAAAGACAGAACTTATAGACATGATTTCTAGAATGCAGAAGTGCAGAAAACCTATAAGCAGGATTTCGAGAATGCAGAAATGAAAGCAGGATACGATTGCATAAGTAAATACCTAAGAGCATGATGTCTATCCTTATGCATACATGAGTGACCCTTCCCTTTTCACTAAAACCCCCATAAGTTATTACAAAATTATTACAAACCAGAACGAATCAAGAAGAGTAAATTACATCAGAAATTAGAGTACAACCAAGGAGAGCCTAATTCAGACTCCAAGTCTGAAATATGAAATAAACCAACTCCAAAGATCCAATTTCAAAAGCCTTTCTCTTATTTGGATGTGTCAAAGTTCCTTAAGAGTCTCAGGTGAACTTCGGGCAGTGCTTACACCCAAACACATTGCAGAATTAATTTATAGTGCAGTGCGGAAGGGCCAGCCCTCAAATGTCCAAGTTCAGAGGGAGCTTGAGGTCCCAAGGCAAGGCTCATAGGAGGGGGGCAGAACTTAGAATCTAAGAGTGAGTGTAAGTGCAGAAGGGGATTTAGGGGGAAAGCCAAGACAGGCTGGTGGTCATACCCAGCAATTGAAGAGCTGGCACACCCCAACCAGCCTGTTAGCCACATTGTTTGGGAGTTAGGATCCTTTAAAGGATCAAGCACAGACATGAACAACAATTTGGATGCTGCCATGCCTGAACCTTAACTCAAACACATAGAGGGGAATAGGGGTATGGGGATTCACACAGAAAACAGATGCAAAGAGAACAACACACATATTTAACACTAAGCATAGACAACAAAGTAGATAGGATGATAGAAGCTGTGAAATAAACACATTGGGATGAGGCTGAAACTTAAATTAGAACATACCAGTTTCAGAGAAACAAGAAAGTAAAAGCAGTAGTCTTGTAAAGCCAAATTGCAAGCAAATAGTCAGAATATCTCAGAAGAGAGTAGAGTGTTGGGTGAAGCGTAAGAGTATTGAAATTGAAAGTAAGTAATGTGTGTTAGAGTATTGAACTCAAGGTGTCTTAAAGTGCTGAAAGGTCATGCCCTTTATATTACAGAAAGCAAGTAAGAAAAAGATAAGAAAATAGTTTTGAAATCAATTACATAAGGTCTCCCTTTAATTAAGGGATTCTGATTTCAAACAGGCAGAATAAATAAGGAAAGAATTTGATCAAAATCTTTTCCAAAGTAGTACAAGAAGGGCAAATACACAGAAAACTATTTAAGAAATGAGTTTGATAGCAACACGGTTTGTGCAAATAAGGAAAGAAATCAATCAACAGCCAGCAAAAATCAAAAATTGAGTTTTGGTATGAATGAATCTAACCAGAAAAGGTAAAGAAAGGTTTAATTAAAGAAAATCAGTAACAATCAATCGAACCTTATTAAAAGGAATTTTGAATCAATCACAAATTGGCAAAACCCTTTTTGAAGGAAGAATTCCTCATAAAGCATACAGCCATGTCAAACAAGAAAGAACTGTCATGCTAATTAGAAAGAATCTAGTATAGAAAAGTTCAGAGTCACAAACAAAGAGGCTCAAATTCAGTACATAGACTCAGACTTAGTTTGAGAGAATCCGGGGTTCCAAAATAGAACCCTAGTCCAAACACAAAATCAAACTCGCCAAAATCCCCAAATCCTAGGGTTTTTAACTCGAATCAGATGCAGAGACGAGAAGACAAATAACTGAAACGGGCTCAGAGGTCTCTTTCAGAGACTCATGAGAAAACAAACAGGTAAAATAGCAGGTTCGAAACAAATAGAGTGAAGAAACTGATTTAAAGCATAAAGAACATGTTTTAAGAAAAGCTTGGAACTTAAACATGTTCAGAAGACAAAGAGGTAGTATAAACTTAAGGAAACAGTAGATGAAACATGTTTAGAAAGAACTCAAACAAAGTCCAGAAGAAGGCAAATAAAGAACTAATAGCTTAGTAGAAAAATACAGTAAAGGAACACAGGGGTATCGAAAAAGCCTAGCAAAAGAACACATAAGATAAACGTGTGAAAGCATGATATAGAAACCAGTAGAAGAAAGAACGGAGCACAATAAAAGAATATGCATAATAAGGCAAACATAAGAACACAGGAGAAGGGCATGCGAGGAAGAAAAGAGAACATAAAAACATAGCATAGACAGATTCACACAAAGAAAAGAAGAAGAGTAGTCAGAAAACATTTTAAAACTTTTTCAGAAACCCTAAATCGAAGAGAAACAAATTTTGAAAGAAAAGATTGGGGAAAACGTTTTAAAACTCCAGTAGAACACAGATATAGCATAGATCTAAGGAAACAAACAGAGAAAACCTCGAATAGCTTAGGGTTTCAGAGAAACCTTAGAAATGAGAAAGGCTTGGAAGAAAGTCCGATCTTGAGTCGGAGAGGTCAGAAATAGGCTCCTGATGCTTGGATACGCCGGAGCGAGGCCGGAGAGGCCTCAAAGCCATGGATCTAAGAGGATTTTAAAGAACACCATCGAGGTCAGACCTCAAAACTTCGAACACCCAGGGTTTAAAGGTGGAGGGGGGTGAGTACAGGCCATCCATGGCCTGAGAAGCCATGGATTCCGGTGAAAGTGCGGTTGAAAAGGGCAGAAGATGACTAGGGTTCCGAGGAACCTTCAAGAGAGTTTTGGGAAAGGAGAGTGTTTGAAGGCGGATGAGAGATGGAAATGAGGGGATTAGGGTATGGTCGGTGGGTTAAAAATTGTAAGGGTGATCGTGGCCGTTGATCAAAACGATCAACGACCTGGATTAAAAGAAAAGGCCAGGCGAGTTAATTGATCGTGTTGGGGGGTTGGGTTACAATTGAAGATTGGGCTGGTCTATTGGGAGTTTAGGATTGGGTCAATTGGAGGGGTCAATTTGGCTATAATTGAAATAAATTGGGGCTACATATTAAATAGCCAGTTTTTCCCTTTTTATTTTATAAAAAATAGTAAAAATGATTCTGAAATTAAATTAAAAGTACTGAATCAGTAAATACTATATAAATATTAATTTAAAAATATTGTAACCAAATTTATAATTATAAAATGCTATTAATCTTAAAATAGGCTAAAATTGCAATTATATGCAATTTAGCTTTTAGAATACCAAATAAATTTGTAAAAAATATACAAAAATTACCTTAACTATATTTTGGTATAAATATGGGAAATAAAACAAATTATCCACCAAAGTGTTAACTTTGGGAATAATTATTGGTTTTTATACTGCTAAAATGGGCAATAAATTGATTTTAAAAATCTTTTAGAAATTAGAAAAAATACTAAAACACTTTGGCATGCTTATATATGCATGCATATGTTATTTTGAAAATATATATAGGGAAAAATTGGGTATCAACAATAGCATCAGAGGACCAGGTCCACTTGAATGATATTTCAAGATCACCTTTCACTCTACCTAGTTCTTCCTGAAGTTGTTTGTTTTTCTCAAGCTCAACACAGAGACTAAACTGCACTGACTTTAATTTATTTTCAAGCTTAATGTGTGCCTCGATTGCAACTTCCTTTCCTTTTTTATAATTTTAAGCCCTACTTTCCATTGTAGGTTTCCCAATGGTTTCCTTCAAGTCCATTACTACCACTAGAATGTCATCTCTTTCTTGTTCTACATTTTCAATCCTTTTCTTTAAGACATTTATTTCTCTCTTCAGGTTCTCGATTGACTCTCTTAGATGAACTGCAACTATTACTAGGTCATCTCTAGACTGTTCTACATCTCCTAGTTCAACTATTAAGATATCTCCGTCATTTATAAGACTATGATAAGCGCCGATTAGCACATTTGCCAAAGACATGAGTTTCTTAGGAGAATAAGATTTCAGATTTCTTTGAACATCCAGAAAATTTACTTCATCATCATCATCATCTTCATCATCAGACTGGGCGATCAAAGATAAAATTGAATCATACTCAGTTGATTCACTTTCTACTGCCATCATAGAGCTGTTACCTAGTTCATCATCTTCTCCAGATTCGCTTGAGAAATCTCCCCATGCAGCAAGAGCTTGTCTCACGACATTGTTAGCGGCATTTTTTCTATTAAAGCGTCTGTCAGGAACCAAGTTCCTTTTGGCTACTTTGTCAGAGTTGTTCTTGTACTGATCCTACTTTTGGAGAGGGCAATCCTTGATGAAATGTCCTGGCTTGCCACATTTATGACAGAGATCATAATTCTTTGGCTTGCTAGAACTTTCCCTTTTCGGAATGCTTCCATTCTTGCAAACCATCTTCTGGAATCTTCTTGTTAGGTATGCCATATCACCATCTTCACCACTTGACTCGTTGTTTTCTGTTTCGAGGACCAGGTTCTTCTCCTTCTTGAGCTATTTTCTTTCACTGTCTTTCTTCTTCTTCATCTCATATGTTTTTAGATTGCCAACAAGCTCATCAATAGTTAGCTCCTGCAAGTCCTTTGCCTCTGTAATGGCGTTCAGTTTGCTTTCCTAAGAACTGGGTAGCACGCTTAGGTTCTTTCTAACCAGCTTGTTTCTTGGAATAGTTTCACCAAGGGAGTAAAGCTCATTAATGATGGAGGTGAACCGGGTATGCATTTCTTGGATAGATTCATTGTCTTGCATCCTGAAGAGCTCGTATTCAGTTGTGAGCAAGTCGATTTTTGGATTGCTTGACTTGTGTTGTTCCTTCATGAGCTGTCTTCAGGGCTTCCCAGATTTCTTTGGTTGACTGACATGCTGATATCATGTTGTATCTATCCGGTCCAATACCACACACCTGAATTTTCTTAGCACGAAAGTTCTCCTCTATGGCCTTTCTATCTGCATCGTTGAACTCTTTCCTTGTCTTGGGAATGGCTATTGGTGGGTCGCCATGGTTTTTGGTAGGAACAAATGGTCAATCACATATGACATCCCATAGCTCAGAATCTTCAGCCATGATGAAGTCATGCATTCTAGTTTTGCACCATCCATAATACTGTCCATTGAACCTAGGTGGTCTGTAAGTAGACTTGCCTTCTTTGATGTTTGGAGGAGCGGCCATGAGGATCCTTTCTAGGTATTAACCTGATAGAAAGAACTTGCTCTGATACCAATTGATTGAATATAAGGGTCCACCAAACTCTATAGAGAACCAGGTTCTCTATCAGGTCCAACAATACACACACACACAACAATAATTAAATGACAAGAGGAATTTTACGTGGAAAATTTCCAGCTCAACCAGATTAAAAACCAAGACCTACCCTTGTAGGATTTCAACTTCACTACTGAGCAACTTTTAGATTACAACCTATGCAACCTAGGAATTAACCTCTTAATCCCGCACTACTTGTAATACTCTATTACAAGCCACTTTGTAATAACTCTATTACAAAGACTTTACAACATGACTAACTCTAGCCAAGACTCAAACACACTAGTTTAAGGTTTACAAATGGGTTCCTATAAAATGCTTCTAAACAAGCTAGTTAGGAATTACAATTAAAGAACTATTTAATGTTACAACTCAACTAAGAACATACAATAACTCTATGTGGGAACTGATCCGTAGTTGTTTTGTTCTTTGTTCCTCAAGCACTTGAAACTTGCTTGCTAGATGGTCACGTTGATGAGCTTGTCAAAATGTTCAACTCTCCTTGTTTTACCTCATTTGAATGCATATATACATGTGTGACATCACATGTAATTACGCAAGCAAGGTAGGTAACAAGTCTTCTCTAGAAAGTTGACTGCAGCACTGTTCCTGCACTGTAGCGTGTGCAGGCAGCAACTTTCCAACTGCAGAGTTGACTTCGTACAGTCTCCTCGGGAACTGGTAGGGACCTGGTCCCTCAGCTGTTCCTTCCACTCTGAGGAGTTGAATCATATTCCACGCTGAATACCAACCCGGAACCTTGTGATCTTGTAAATGTGTAACAGGTTCCTTATCTGATTCTGGATGGTAAGTTTGTTAGATCATCAAAACATAAAGTAAAGTACTTATAACCAAAGTACTTGTAGCCTATCATATATAAAGGGGAAGTTTATTGTTCACTGTAACACGCATATCAAGGCAATATATACTTGTTTTCTCTGCATCTAAAGTTATTCAAAGTTCTTATTTTTGCTCATAGTTCTTCATAAGTATTTGACTTCGAGCCGAGAGCAAAGTAGTTACTAAGCTCAGACCCGAGCTCGAATCGGATATCACTATTGGTTTGGTCATTTATTCTGTCTTCAATTCATTTATTTAACGTTATTGACCACTTGTATTAAAATTAGTTCACATATCTTTAAAACTGCGTATAAATTTAACTGTTGTCTATTATAAGGGTAAACAAATTACATAATTGTACCACTCTCCCATTAGTACACAGTAAAGGATAGACCATTTATATTTTAAAAACAAATTAGCCAGTATGGCTAAAAGATAAAAATTATTACCTTATTTTATCTATATCACCTTATATTATTACGAAGTAGTCATTGATAAAAATTGAGAGGAATTGAGCGTTCAACCCTCGTTGTCGTCGTCCAACCCTCTGCAATCTTTACCTGCAACTAGAAGACTCTTCGTATGCTCTTTAGTTGCAACGACGTTAGTGATCGAAGGTTGCCTCACTGCAAAGACTAGTTGCTTAATCGACTTGGTGGCAATGGTGACTCAGGAGGAAGAAGACAAACTGTGTATATCGTCTTGTATATATGTCTCCCCTGTATATCTCCATGTATATATATGTATCTCTATGTATCCCATGTGTTTCCAATGTATATCTAATTACATTTAGGTATACTTGTGTGTGATAAACATGAATATACAATGATATACATGTAAATATACATTACCTTTGGGCCATTTGTAGAGGTCCAACCTAACACAATGTAGTTGGATTTAACTTAAGTCATACGTTTTTTACTTAGAAGATATTTTTTTTTTTTTTTTTTGGTAAGTAAACAATTTTATTACCAAATGAATATTTACAAAGCATAAAAAAAGAAAACAAGCACCTCCTGGACAAATGGTCCCAGGGTTGCTCAACTAACCGTCAGAACTTTCCATAACTCCCAATACACTCATTAACGTAAAAATAGCACGGGCTAGCTAGTTTTCGGATTGGTCATTCAAAAATAGCCAGCGTTTGCAAAGTCGTTGAAAAATAGCCACTAGTTTGCTGCAACACGAAAAGTTCCAGCATAATATACTGGAGATCGGTGCACCTGTGTAATAACTTCCAGCATATTATGCTGGAACTCCAACACGCGGAAAGTTCCAGCATAATATACTGGAGATCGGAGCACCTGTGTATGAACATCCAACATATTATACTAGACCAGTATATTATATTGGAACTCTAGTATATTATGCTGGAACTCCAGTATAATATACTAGAGTTCCAGTATATTATACTCGAATTCCAGTAAATTATGCTGGAGTATTTTCCGGATTTTGAACAGTGTTTTTGTTCAGATTTATCTTTACATGAAAAGTGGTTCAGTTTTGATTACTTTTGAAATTGTGGCTATTTTTGAATGACCACTTGTAAATCTGGCTATTTTTGAATTTCTCCCAATAGAAATAGCACGGGCTAGCCAGTTTTCGGATTGGTCATTCAAAAATAGCCAGCGTTTGCCAAGTCGTTGAAAAATAGCCATTATTTTGCTGCAACAGAGACCGGTCCAGCATAATATACTGGAGTTCGGTGCACCATTGTATGAACTTCCAGCATATTATGTTGGACCGGTATACTAAATTTCGATGACTTTTGAAAGTGTGGCTATTTTTGAATAACCACTTGTAAATCTGGCTATTTTTGAATTTCCACTCCTCGAGTATAGAAATTAAGTTCATCAAGTTTCTTAGCAAAATTGGGCTTCAAAATCCTCGGCAGTCCACTTCTTGGGTGATTGCTCTAATGATAACCTCAATGCCTAGAAGATAATTAATTCGACTTTATCAACTCAATAGTAAAGTGTTAAAATGGCAAAGTGGCTGGAAATATTTTAATTTTTTGGTGCATTTCTGTAAATCTATTGCATATTATGGGTGTACATTTGATTGTTTGATTTGATTTTGTGTTATACGCTTTTGATTTTTTGGATTTCTATTTTCTTTAAAAAAATGTTATTCAATAGAAACAAAAATAAATTTGATTTGGTTCGAATTTCACTTTCTATTAAGTTTTTGTATGTTTAATTTTTTCAATTATTCGGTAGTGTCATAAGAAATAAAATGGATCTAATGTAATAGAATAGTTACATTCAAATAATTAAAAAATAAAGATTACAGAAAATGAAAGTAATAATATCAAAAAATAAAAATCTAAAAGCATATTGATAAGTTAGTACTACCATTTGATGAGGTAAAAATTGCACTGACGCCCTATTTGGTCACCCCTATTTAATCTATATCCACTTTTTTTTTTATTTTTTTTTATTTTTTTAATTTTTAACTTGTACCCACTTTTAAACAACTTTAGGCCTCCTCCTCCTCCTCCTTCTTCTTCTTCTTCGGGTGACAGTGATTCTATATGGTGTTTGTGAACATATTTTACGGTAGTTTATGATATTTTACAGTGGTGAGCTGTTGTGACACTTTATTTTCTGCTATTTTTTTTTTCTTAATTGCAAAATGGGTTCGTTAGATTTATTGTTGTTTTGACAAATTGATGATTGAGGTTTGTTCTTGATGATATTTGGAGGTTATGTTTCAATTTTGAGCTCATTTGGAGGATATTTAGGTATTAAATCGTATATTGAATTGTTAAAATTCGAAGAACAAATTTATATTTCTGGCCAATGTGCACTGCATGCCTATTAGGCCTTAAGCGCATGAAAACGTTGGTTTCACTTTAGACCTTTTGGCCTTAACTGCATCTGAAGTGCAATTTTTCACTTCACACTTATTGGCCTTAAGTGCATGAAACCATTGGTTACACTTCAGACCTATTTGACCTTAAGTGCATGTAAGTGCAATTTTTCACTTCAGACTTATTGGTCTTAAGTGCATGAAACCATTGGTTACACTTCAGACCTATTTGACTTTAAGTGCATGTAAGTGCAACTTTTCACTTCAGATTATTGGCCTTAAATGTAGGGAAACGTTATTTGCACTTCAGACCTTTTGGCCTTAAGTGCATCTAAAGTGCAATTTTTCACTTCAGACTTATTGACCTTAAGTGTAGGAAAACGTTTGTTGCACTTCAAACCTATTTGGCCTTAAGTGCATTTGAAATGCAATTTTTTCACTTCAAACTAATTTTTTTAGCTTCAGACCCGATAAGTCTCTCTGATGAGATAACTTCAGACTAGGTTCAATTGTAACCCCAAAACCGGCTATAAATGCAAAAGCCCCTTTGATGAGATGGTTACATTCAACTAGTTAAAGAATAAAGATTACAGAGAATGAGAAATAATAATATCAAAAAATAAAAATCTAAAAGCATACTGATAAGTTAGTACTACCCATTTGATGAGATGGACAAACATTTTAACTGTCTCTTATAGAAGCACAATGCAACGAACCAACAATAAAAGTTTGCACGACTACTTAATATCATAAAGAAAACAAAATGTATGTATTATGTAATGCTAGTTGATTCATTTGTTATATATACGCCAAAAAAAAAAATGTGACGTATTTCTCCACTTTCACCAGCATATAATGAGAAAGCCAAATTTGCATAAAATGCAGGTATCTTAATGTTAGGATTACTTATATTTTTTCCACATGGAATTAATGACAGAACACTCTAGTGTTTTCATCAAACAATTTATCAAGAAAAAAATTGTGCACCATACTACTTTGACAAACACTCAACTTCATGTAGTCTAAGTATTATCTAATACAAGTTACATGTAAAAGCTTTAAATGTAACGACCCGACTGGTCGTTTTGCTTTCTAGAACCCCGTTACTCTAAATAAGACTTCCACTACTTGCTTTTACTGATTTATGACTTGCGGGGATGGTTGGTTCGGGATTTGGAAGAGTTTGGGTTGAAATCGGAACACTTGGTTCCTTAAGGTTAGCTTAAAAGGCCAAGTTTGACTTCGGTCAATATTTTGAGTAAACGACCTTACAATCGGGATTTGAAGGTTCTAACAGGTTCGTATGATGATTTCGGACTTGGGCGTATGTCCGGATCGGGTTTTGGATGACCCGGGAGCGTTTTGACGCCTAATAGTGAAAGTTGGACCTTTAAGGATTTTCAAGTTCTTTAAATTTGGTTTGGAGTGGGTTTTTGTGATATCGAGGTCCGAACCGAATTCCGAGACTGGGAATAGTTCCGTAATGTCATTTAAGACTTGCACGCAAAATTTGGTGTCATTCTGAGTAATATACGTACGTTTCGTCGCGTTGGAAGTAAACTGAAGAACTTGAAGTTAGAAGTTTGATTCAATTTGGTTTTGGGATATGATTCTTGGTTTCGTTGTTGTTTTTCATGTTTCGAGAATTCGAGCAAGTCCGTATTATGATTACAAACCTATTAGTGCCTTTGGACGGGGTCCCGAGTGGCTCGGCTGAGTTTCGGAACCCTCGGAGCTAAATGCATGAAACCAGATTTGCCCAGTTCTGGTTTCCTTCTTCACGAACCCGAATGAACCATCGCGTTCGCTTAGAAGGAGTTGGGCTGGGGGGGGGGGGGGGATGGACTTTGCATTCGCGATAGCTACTCCGCATTCGCGGAGGTCTGGGCCAATAACCTTCGAGTGCGCGTGAGGCAACTCGCGTTCGCGTAGAGAAGAGTGGCGGGCCGGGCTGGCCAGCTCTGTTCTTCGCGTTCGCGAGTCCATTGTTGCGTTCGCGATGAAGGGCCTTCAGAGCGCCTGAGCCAATGGCCTTCGCGAATGCGAGGCCCCTGTCACGTTCGCGATGAAGGGGTAGCTGGGCAGTGAGTTTAAAATCGGGACTTAGGCCTATCTAGGGTCATTTATTACATTCTTTGGCGATTTGGGAGCTTCAAAAAGGGAGATTTCAACCTAACTTTGTGAGGTAAGTTATTTCCACCTAATGTGAGTTTAATACATAATTTATCGGTAGATTACAACATGTAAATTAGCGGAAATTTTGGGTTTAAAGTAAAACCTAGGTTTTTGAAAAAAATGATGTTTACCATGAAATTTGTTATGGAATTTCGTAGAAATCATATACTTATGTTCCTTAGGTTATGGGTAACAACTTCCTTTAAAATTTCCGGAATCCGAGCATGTGGGCCCGGGGGTGAATTTTAGGAATCTTGTAATATGGGTTGGGTAATCACTCTAATAGTGGGAATATGAATTTTTGAGCCTATATTGATTAGTTTTTACGTTATTTGGATAGTTTCGGATTGTTCAACACCAAATTGAGGTTTTAGGCTTAAGCTTGGACCGGAAAGTAGACCTTGAAGAGAGGTAAGTCTCTTTTCTAACCTTGTAAGAGGGAAATTTCTCCATAGGTGAACTAAATTAATATATGATTATTTGTGGGGGCTACGTATGCACGAAGTGACAAGAGTCCGTATGTAGCTACTATTCTTGTTATGTCCGGGTAGTTCTAGGCTTATACTATGCTTTATGGGTACCATTATCTGAACATATTTTGTTGGTCTGCGTGGAATAGAACTATGTTGAGAATTTTCAAGATTTCAAAGGTTTCAAGTAAATTATTATTTTGAAAAGAATTGAGAAGAATTTCGTTACATTTATATTTAACCGCGTCACAAGTATATTCCACGAGCGGGGTGACTATTTCCACTACTCATGGAGCGGGTCGTTCGCCGTTCGACCCTTGGCAGTGCACAATTTACTTTTATATTGGATCGGGCCAAACGTCCTCGGTGGAACTTTTGTGTGATAATAGAACTGAAAGTCCCTTTCATGATTGGTATGAGTTTACTGCTTTAGAGATCAATTGTTTAAAATGAAGGAAATGTTTGGGTTCTTAAATATTACGGAAAAACTGTTCAGTTATTTCTTGTTCTGAGTTTATTGTTAGTTCTGTATATCATGCTTTTTAGAATCACATATTATTATATTGTTGGCCCTAGTAAGTGTCGAAGTCGACCCCTCGTCACTACTTCTTCGAGGTTAGACTAGATACTTATTGGGTATATATTTTTATGTACTCACGCTACACTTCTGTTCTTGATTGTACATGATTTGAGGCAGGTGCATCTGGCCATCAGTCCGACGCATAGACTTGATTCCCTAGCTTGAGACTTCCCGTTGGGCTGTCCTTTTGAGCTGTTCTGCAGCTGCTGGAGTCTCTTTTATGTCTTCATTTTCTGTCTATTTCCTTTCAGACAGTAGGCTAGCATGGTTTGTCTATCCTACTAGATTGCCCACATACTTGTGACACCAGGTCTTGGCACACACGCTAGTAGAATTATTATTTTGGTTTATTTACATGATTATGATTCGTACTCATTGCTTCCATTTATTTATGTAATACTTTCAACCTCCTAAATCTCTTAACAAGAAAGGAGGAGCTATTACTTAATAATTTATTTAAGACAGGAATTCACAAGTTGATCAGTGTTGGCTTGCCTAACATCGGCGTTGGGCACCATCACGGCCTATAATGGGATTTAGGTCGTGACAACATGGTATCAGAGCACTAGGTTTACATAGGTCTCACAAGATATGGGCAGGCCTAGTAGAGCCTTGCGGATCGGTGCGGAGACGTCCGTACTTATCTTCGAGAGGCTATAGGGTGTTAGGAAACTACTCTTTGTTCATCTCCTATCGTGCAGTTGATGGTATACTAAGTTTCCTTCTTCTATTCTCTCACAGATGGTGCGGACGCATACAACAAACGTTCTAGACTCGGGAGGAGCTGTTCCCCCCATTGCTAGAGGCCGAGGTAGAGACCGGGGGAGGGTACCGGCCCGAGGTAGGGGATGAGGGCATCCCAGAGCTGCCCCAATAGCACCACTAGCGGATCTAGTGGAGGATCCCGCTATCAAGGAGCAGGGCGAGGTGCCTGTCCCAGAGCCAGCCCTGGTAGATTTCATGACAGCACCGGGCTTTCAAGAGGTCATGGGCCGTATGCTGCGGTTCATGGACACTATGACCCAGGCTGGTTTATTTCCTGTAGACCCAGCCACATCTCAGACAGGAGGGGGAGCAGAGACCCCTACTGCTCAGGCTTCTAGGCACACAACTGCCATATATCAGACTCTAGGTACACTACTCGTGAGCGGTGCCCATCCAGTTGCCGTAGCACTACCTGAGCCTAGACCAACAGCGGACGGTGATCCGCAGAAGCTACTGGATAGATAGACCAGGCTACACCCTCCTATCTTCGAGGTTGAGCGGCATGAGGACCCCCAAGACTTTATTGATTGGTGCATGGACAAACTTCACAACATGAGGATATTGGAGTCCCATGGAGTAGATTTCACCGTTTTCCAGTTAGAGGGCAAGGCCCGTTGATGGTGGCAGTCATACCTTCTTGGTAGACCAGCAGGTTCTCCTCCCATGACTTGGGACCAGTTTACACAGCTTCTATTGGACAGGTATATTCCACCCTCTCAGAGAGAAGAATTGCGAGGTCAATTCGAGCAGCACGAGCAAGGTCAGATGTCAGTGACCGACTATGAGGCGAGATTTTCTGAGTTGTCTCGCCATGCACTTATGATACTTCCTACGGACGCAGAGAGAGTGTGGAGATTTGTTGTGGGGTTACACCCCAGTATTCGGGCTAGCATGGCCAGAGAGGTTGAGATGGGTACTGATTATCAGCTAGTGGTAGAGATTGCTCGAAGGATTGAGGGCTACCGCCAGCGGAGTAGAGAGCAGATGCAGTAGGACAAGAGGACCCGATTCTCGAGAGAGTTTAGAGGTGCCCCAGCTAGGGGCAGAGGTCAGTTTGGGAGGGGTCGGCCTAGCAGGCCCACATATCCAGCACCACCACCACCTCCTCGGGGTGCTCCAGCACGACCCTATTTCATTGCTATGCCGGAGAGTTCTTATCGCCTACCAGTTCACGAGGGTTCCTCCAGTGCCTACTTTAGTGCCATGCCAGAGAGTTTATACCGCCCGCTAGCCATTCAGGGTTCTTCTAGTGGGTATTCAGGCCATCGGGGTCAGACTTCGGGACAACAGTCTATGGCACCGCGGGGTTGTTACGAGTGTGGGGATCCGGGTCATATGAAGAGGTTTTGCCCTAGACTTCAGGGCAAGGCAGTACATCAGGGTCATCAGCCTATGATTATAGCACCAGCCGTCCGGCCGCCCAGAGGCGGAGGGTAGGTGGGTAGGGGCCGTCCTAAAGGTGGAGGCTAGGCAGGGGGAGTTCAGCCAGGCGAAGGCTAGCAATTCGGTGCTCCAGCTAGATTCTATGCTTTTCCGGCCAGACCAGATGCAGTGGCCTTAGATGCCGTGATCATAGGTATTATTTCTGTATGCGGTAGGGATGCTTTGGTATTATTTGATCCAGGGTCTACATATTCATATGTGTCATTTCTGTTTGCTCATTTCCTGGATATTCCTCGTGAGTCTTTGGGTACTCCTGTTTATGTGTCCACTCATGTGGGCGATTCTATGGTTGTAGATCGGATCTACCGGTCCTATGTGGTTATATTCTATGGTTACGAGACTAGAACGGACCTTCTGTTACTTGATATGATCGACTTTGAGGTCATCTTAGGCATGTACTAGTTATCCCCATATCACGCCATCCTTGATTGCCATGCCAAGACTATTACTTCAGCGATGCCAGAGTTTTCGAGGTTGGAGTGGAAGGGTTCCTCCGTTATTACATCTAGTCGGGTTATCTCTATTCTGAAGGCTCGACATATGGTCAAGCAGGGTTGTTTGGCTTATCTAGCTTATGTTCGGGACACCATCACAGAGTCTCCAACGATTGATTCAGTGCTAGTAGTCTGGGAATTTGTCGATGTGTTCCCTTCTGACCTTTCAAGTATGCCACCAGATCGTGATATTTATTTCTGTATTGATTTGGCTCCAGGTACCCAGCTTGTATCTATTCCATCGTACCGTATGGCTCCGAAAGTGTTGAAGGAGTTGAAATAGCAGCTTGAAGAGTTGTTAGCAAAGGGGTTTGTCAGACCGAGTGTGTCACCTTAGGGTGCACCAGTGTTATTTGTGAAGAAAAAAGATGGAACTATGCGGATGTGCATTGATTACCGCCAATTCAACAAAGTTACCATCAAGAACAAGTACCCATTGCCGCGCATTGATGATTTGTTCGACTAGTTGCAGGGTGCTAGGGTGTTTTCTAAGATCTACTTGAGATCATGGTACCATCAGTTAAAGATTCTGGACTCAGACGTTCCGAAGACTGCCTTCCATACTAGATATGGCCATTATGAGTTTCTGGTGATGTCTTTCGGCTTGACTAATTCCCCAGCGGTGTTTATGGATTTGATGAACAGGGTGTTCAGGCCTTATATTGATTCCTTCGTTACTGTATTCATTGATGACATCTTGATCTACTCACGTAGCCTGGGGGAGCACGAGCAGCATTTGAAGGTGGTGTTTCAGACATTGCAAGAGCAGAAACTATATGCTATGTTCTCCAAGTATGAGTTTTGGCTAAAGTCTGTGGCATTGTTGGGGCATGTTGTATCCGGAGAGGGTATTAAGATGGATCCTAAGAAGATTGAGGCAGTTCAGAGTTGGCCACGTCCCACTTCCGTGACTGAGATAAGGAGTTTCCTGGGGTTAGCAGGTTATTATCGCCGGTTTGTGCAGGGCCTTTCATCCATTGTAGCACCTTTGACTAGATTGACCCAGAAGGGTGCTCCTTTTCGTTAGTCCGATGATTGTGCGGCAAGCTTTCAGAAGCTCAAGACAGTTTTGACTACAACACCGGTTCTAGTGTTGCCTTCCGGTTCAGGGATGTATAAGGTTTATTGCGACGCTTCACGCGTTGGCTTGGGTTGTGTATTGATGCAGTAGGGGCGAGTTATTGCATATGCTTCACGTCAGCTGAAGATTCATGAGAAGAATTACCCTGTGCATGATCTAGAGTTAGCAGTGATTGTTCATGCTCTTAAGATCTGGAGGCATTACCTTTATGGGGTGTCATGTAAGGTTTACACTGATCATTGCAGCCTACACAATTTGTTCTAGCAAAGAGATCTCAATTTGAGGCAGCGTAGATGGCTTGAGTTACTAAGGGATTATGACATCACCATTCTTTATCGTACGGGCAACGCAAATATGGTCGCGGATGCCTAAAGCAGGAAGGCATATAGTATGGGTAACTTGGCATTCATTTCAGCATAGGAGATGCAACTAGCTTTAGACATTCAGTCTTTGGCTAACAGACTTTTGAGGTTGGATATTTTTGAGCCCAGCCGAGTTCTTGCATGTATTGTTGCCCAGTATTCACTATTGGGGAGATCAAGGCTTGGCAGTTTGATGATTCGCATTTGGCAGTCCTCAGAGAGACAGTACTACAGGATAGTGCCAAGGAGGTTTCTATTGGCGAGGATGGTGTTCTGCAACTCCAGGGTCGCCTATGTGTTCCTAATGTCGATGTCTTGAGCGAGAGGATCCTAGAGAAGGCACAGTTCGCGGTATTCTATTCATCCAGGTGCTATGAAGATGTATCGTGACCTGTGACAGCATTATTGGCGGCGGCGAATGAATAAGGACATAGTGGAGTATGTAGCTAGGTGCCTAAATTGGCAGCAAGTCAAGTATGAGCACCAGAGGCCAAGTGGCCTACTTCAGCAGATGACTATACCTGAGTGGAAATGGGAGCGCATCACTATGGCCTTTGCAGTTGGATTGCCGCGGACCTTGTGGAAGTTTGATGCAGTTTGGGTCATTGTCGAGGTGTTGAGGCGAGTTGGGGAGGTTGCTTATGAGCTTGCTTTACCTCCCAGCTTATCAGGAGTTCATCTGGTTTTTCACGTGTCTGTGTTTCAGAGGTATCACGCTGACTTGTCTCATGTGTTAGACTTAAGTACTACTCAGCTAGATGAGAGCTTGGGTTATAAGGAGGAGCCAGTTGCTATTGTTGATAGACAGGATCGCCAGTTGAGATCGAAGAGGATTTCTGCGGTAAAGGTTTAGTTGAGAGGCCAACTAGTCGAGGAGGCGGCCTGGGAGTCCGAGGAGGACATGCAGAGTAGATATCCACACTTATTCAGTACTTCAGGTATGAATCTAAACCCGTTCGAGGACGAACGTTTGTTTAAGAGGTGGAGAATGTAACGACCCGAGTGGTAGTTTTTTCTTTCTAGAACCCCTTTCTAAATAAGACTTCCCGTACTTGCTTTTACTGATTTATAACTTGCGGGGATGGTTGGTTTGGGATTTGGAAGAGTTTAGGTTGAAATCGGAACACTTGGTTCCTTAAGGTTGGCTTAAAAGGCCAAGTTTGACTTCGGTCAATATTTTGAGTAAACGACCTCCGAATCGGGATTTAAATGTTCCAACAGGTTTGTATGATGATTTCGAACTTGGGAGTATGTCCGAATCGGGTTTTAGATAAACCAGGAGCGTTTTGGCGCCTAATAGTGAAAGTTGGTCCTTTAAGGATTTTGAAACTCTTTAAATTTGGTTTATAGCGGGTTTTTGTGATATCAAGGTCCTAACGGAATTCCGAGACCAAGGATAGTTCAATAATGTCATTTAAGACTTGCACGCAAAATTTGGTGTCATTCCGAATAATATAAGTACGTTTCGTCGTGTTGGAAGTAAATTGAAGAACTTGATGTTCAAAGTTTGATTCAATTTGGTTTTGGGGTATGATTCTTGGTTTCGTTGTTGTTTTTCACGTTTCGAGAATTCGAGCAAGTCCGTATTATGATTACAAACCTGTTTCTGCCTTTGGACCGGGTGCCGAGTTTCTCGGGTGAGTTTCGGACCCCTTGGAGCTAAATGCATTAAACCAGATTTGCCCAGTTCTGGTTTCCTTCTTCGCGAACGCGAAGGAACCATCGCGATTGTGTAGATGCAGTTGGGATGGGGGGGGGGGGGGGAATGCCCTTCGCGTTCACGATAGCTACTCCGTGTTCGCGAAGGTCTGGGCCAGTGACCTTCGCGTGCGCGTAGAGTAGAGTAGCTGGGCCGACCCATCATTGTTCTTCGCGTTCGCGATGAAGGGCCTTCAGAGGGCTTGAGCCAATGGCTTTCGCGAACGCGAGGCCCCTGTCGCGTTCGCGATGAAGGGAGCAGCTGGGCAGTGAGTTTAAAATCAGGACTTAGGCATATTTCGGGTCATTTATTACATTCTTGGGCGATTTGGAAGCTTCAAAAAGGGAGATTTCAACCTAGCTTTGTGTGGTAAGTAATTCCCACCTAATGTGAGTTTAATACATAGTTTATGGATAGATTACAATATGTAAATTAGTGAAAATTATGGGTTTAGAGTAAAACCTAGGTTTTTGATAAAAATGACATTTAACCACAAAATTTGTTATGAAATTTAGTAGAAATCATATACTTATGTTCCTTAGGTTATGGGTAACAACTTCGTTTAATCATTTTCGGAATACGAGTATATGGGCCCGGGGGTGAATTTTAGGAATCTTGTAATATGGGTTGGGTAATCACTCTAATAGTGGAAATATGAACTTTTGAGCCTATATTGATTAGTTTTTACGTTATTTGGATAGTTTCGGATTGTTCGACAGCAAATTGAGGGTTTGGGCTTAAGCTTGGACCGGAAAGTAGACCTTGAAGCGAGGTAAGTCTCTTTTCTAACCTTGTATGAGGGAAATATCTCCATAGGTGAACTAAATTAATATATGATTATTTGTGGGGGCTACGTATGCACGAAGTGACGAGAGTCCGTATGTAACTACTATTCTTGTTATGTCCGGGTAGTTTTAGGTTTATACCATGCGTTGTGGGTACCATTATCTGAACATATTTTGTTGGTCTGTGTGGAATAGAACTATGTTGAGAATTTTCAAGATTTCGAAGGTTTCAAGTAAATTATTATTTTGAAAAGAAATGAGAAGAATTTCATTACATTTATATTTAACCGCGTCGCAAGTATATTCCGCGAGCGGGGTGACAATTTTCACTACTCTCATGGAGCGGGTCGTTCGCCTCGGTGGAACTTATGTGTGATAATAGAACTGAAAGTCCCTTTCATAATTGGTATGATTTTACTGCTTTAGAGATCAATTGTTTAAAAGGAAGGAAATGTTTGGGTTCTTAAATATTACGGAAAAACTGTTCAGTTATTTCTTGTTTTGAGTTTATTGTTAGTTCTGTATATCATGCTTATTAGAATCACATATTATTATATTGTTTGCCCTAGTAAGTGTCGAAGTCGACCCCTCGTCACTACTTCTTCGAGGTTAGACTAGATACTTACTGGGTTCATATTTTTATGTACTCACGCTACACTTCTGTACTTGATTGTAAAGGATTTGAGGCAGGTGCATCTGGCCATCAGTCCGGCGCGTAGACTTGATTCCCTAGCTTGAGACTTCACAGTGAGCTGTCCTTTTGAGCCGTTCTGCAGCTGCTGGAGTCTCTTTTGTGTCTTCATTTTCTGTCTATTTCCTTTCAGACAGTAGGCTAGCATGGTTGTATATCCTACTAGATTGCCCACATACTTGTGACACCAGGTCTTGGCACACATGCTAGTAGACTCATTATTTTGGTTTATTTACATGATTACAATTTAGACTCATTGCTTCCATTTATTTATGTTATAATTTCAAACTCCTAAATCTCTTAACAAGAAAAGAGGAGCTATTACTTAATAATATATTTAAAACGGGAATTCACTAGTTGATGAGTGTTGGCTTGCCTAACAACGGCGTTGGGAGCCATCACGGCCTATAATGGGATTTGGGTCGTGACATTAGAGCACAGTACTTAGAAGTGAGTAATATTTGTCCAACCGTAAAATTATAAAATCTGAACCATACTATCTAATTTCCTCACACACACACACACACACACACACACACACATATATATATATATATATATATATATATATATATATATATATATATATATATATATATTCTTTTTCTTTTTCTTTGTTCTGAACTTTGAGTCTTTGTTTTCAAAATTCGAAACCATTAAAAATTTTAATTCCTTCGTGCGGATCCAAATCGAAAAATCAAATCAAATCAAATATATTAATTCGATTTGGTTTCTCGATTTAATTCGAATAATGCACACCTCTATTTATATTGGTTGAAATAAAATACAGACACACATACTATTCAACTTTTAAATATGAGCCGGATGTTAGCATAAGTAAATTAATTATCATGCTTCGTCTCTGTAATTGTCATGACCCAACACCACCCACCGATCGTAATGGTATCTAACTCACTTGCTAGACAAGCCAAACATAACAAAAAGGAACAAGATAACAGAATTGACGAAAATAAAGTAAAATCAAAGCCAACTGACATAAATAACTGCGTCAATACATTAAGTCCCCCACAAATAGTAATACAAAGTCAAAAGCTATAATATAGAAGTACAAGTTTGGAATGCAAAATGAAAATATTGTCTGAATGAAACAACAATACTGATATGAAAAGAGATGCAAAAGACTGTGGTTGAAATGCAGCTCTGCCTTGTCTCTCGCCAACTCACAGCAACAACCACATCGGCTCTCTGACGAGCTCTAAACACACACTTAAATTATGCTCGCTAATCAAATATAGTACAATATATCGTATCTACAGGGATTGGAGTTAAACAGTATTCTCGTAGTTTCTAGTTTGATTACTTTCCAAGATGATCAACAGTTGAAATTCATGTGATTAATACTAAAATTAACTAATAATCTAAAGCTATTGACTTGTGACAATCACAATAAGGAACAAGCAAAGAAGATTATCAATGGAAGAAGATAGGGTTTTGATAAGATATGTGCAAGATAATTATTTGAGATCTAACTCTAGATAGTTTACTTCTAATGTTTAAGTGAGTCTCTCGAATTCACTCGATTATTAGTTCAAACGTTACTAGAAACTCCTCTCTCGATTAAGTCTCAACCTCACGAGATGAACAAATTTAAGCTCGGTGAATATATGCAAGAATGCATAGTGGATTGGTCCTTAGGAGAACCTCTCTCGATTATCCTCCTAACTAGGTTTAATCAATGATTCATCTAGCCTCTTTCGATTACAAAGAAGAATTAATGAATTCAACCAACAATATAATGCAAAGATATCACAAGTTATACCTCTCTCGATTACATGAACAAGTGAATAGAGATGCAATAATTAAATATCCAAAAAATGCTTCAATACATAAAATTAGAGTTATAATCCACAAACAAATATCAATACATGTCACGACCCAAAATCCACTAGTCGTGATGGCACCTAACCCAACCCGCTAGGTAAGACAACTAATAACTATCCAATTTCAATAATATTAATAAGACAATTAACAGAGGATTTATCTGAATCTTATACATTTCCCAAGGACTAGTAGTACAAATCATGAGCTTCTAAGAATAGAATTTACAAAGCTGATATGAAGTAAATACATCTTCTATTTGAAAAGTACATAAACAGAGTTTTATAAATCTACGGCTACCATGAACAAGAGGCAACTACAACCGGAATGCAGGTACATCTTCAAATCCAGCTCCCATCGAACAGAACAACCTCAACAGCCAACATCTGCATGCAATGTGCAGAAGAGTAGTATGAGTACTACCGATCCCATGTACTAAATAAGTAACAAACCTAAACTTAGGTTGAAAGTAGTGACGAGCTGGAACATAGGTCGGGTCCAACACCAATAACCAACTGCAGTTCATAACAATGTAAAGTGAATAACAAAGAAGTAATCTCGGAATTTAACTGCTTAGCTTTTTCATAATTCTCGAAAATAGTTCTGCTTTTCAAGTATATTAGTGAAAACCCAAATCCTTTACCAAAATTGCCGAAAAATATGAGATAGTTTGAAAACTGTAATTTTCCTCAAAAACCTTTCATCTGGTAAATGTTTCGTTTTCAGATAGCAAGTGTAAAATATCTCCCTATACTCATATACCAACATGTGTGAGAAGTCATGAATGACGTGATACCGTATAGTATGAGGAAAAATGCATCTCTATGCATGTATGCCATGTGTGCATGCCAATGCCATGTATCTCAGAGATGAATCATATACTGACACTCTCAGAGTAATCAATCTCACTGTCTCGCATTTCTCTCTTATCGTGCTCAATACTCAGCACACTCAATCACTTAACACTGTACAATACTCGTTGTGGCTTGAAGACTCTGGAGGGGCTCCTACAGCCCAAGCACTATAATCCGCACGGACAATTCACGTGCTGGACGGACAACTCACGTGCTATAACATCAATATCTGGATTCGCACGGACAACTCATGTGCTTCACGGACAACTCACATGCCATAGTATCAAGATCAGAATCCGCACGGACAAATCACGTGCTATAGTATCAATAACCTCACAATTAGGCCCTCGGCCTCACTCAGCCATCAATCTCTATAGTCTCTCTCTCTCTCTGGCTCACAATGATATGAAACTAGCCCAAAAATAATGATATGATGTATCAATAAATAACAATAGAGACTGAGATATAATATGTATATGAACGCGTATGACTTATATATAAAGCAATGAAAGCAAATAACTCAACAACAGAAATGACCTCAGTGGGTCTCAACAGGATAAGCATGAAGCCTAGACATGGTGTCTAACATGGATCACAGCTCAATAGCTCAAGTATGTAGAAATTTCATGATTACAGGTAAGATCAGGTAACTACATAGTACCACAGGAATAGCGGTGTCACAAGTCACACGGTGCACGCCCACACGCCCGTCACCTAGCATGTGCATCACCTCAACACCAGTCACATAGCACGTAATTCGGGGTTTCATGCCCTCAACACTAAGTTTAGAAGAGTTACTTACCTTGAACAAGCCAATTCTAATATCGAGCAAGCCAAGCAATGCTCCAAAAATGCCATCTCGCGCGTTCCAACCTCCAAACGGCTCGAAACTAACAAAAAACAACTCAAATACATCAAACAATGCTAAAGGAACCAATCCCTATCGAAAAAGGTCAAATCTTTAATCAAAAGCCCAAAATCAGCCGAAAAGCCCAACCCGGGCCCATACTTCAGAACCCGAAAAAACTCACAAAAGTCGATAACCCATTCAATTATGAGTCCAACCATACTAATTTCGTCCAATTCCGACTCCGAATCAATGTTAAAAATTCAATTACTCACTTTAGAAAAAGTTTTGATAAAAATCCCCAATTCTCCAATCAAAATATGGATTAATTCAAAAAGTAAACTTCTGTGATCATATTAAAATACAAAAATTGTAGTTAGATACTGACTCCCATGAAAATACGAGAAGAACGCCGCAAAAATCACCTCAATCGGAGCTCTAGAACCCAAGATATGCTCAAAATACCGAAAGAACGCAGTCTGATTTTTTTATACACAAGGATTTTCGCTTTTGCGATAAAAACACTGCACCTGCGCATTTCCAGTTGTCAATTCCGCTTTTGCGGATCATTTTTCACACCCACGGGGCCGCAGATGCGGACCCAACTTCGCATCTACGAAACACCTGCACCAGCTCTCTTTTCCGACACTAAAATGAGCATAACTCCCTCATACGATGTTCAAATTCGACGATTCTTTTTGTTATGGCTCCGTAATTATGATACAGATCTAATGCTTCAAAAATCAGAAATTGGAGCTTATTTTCTTAATGTGGTACCATTTATGCTTGAAGAAACGACGTCGAAACATAAAAAACGAGCGCAATACAATCCAAACCTATTCGAAACTCATCCGAGCCCCCCGGACCCTGTTCGAACATACCAACAAGTCCCATATAATAACACGGACCTACTCGTGGCCTCAAAACACACATAACAATATCGAAACGACGAATCACACCTCAATTTGAAATCAATGAACTTGAAACTTTAAACTTCCACAACCGACGCCGAAACCTATCAAATCACGTCCGATTGACCTCAAATTTTGCACACAAGTCACATTTGGCATTACCGACCTGCTCCAACTTCCGGAATCCGAATTCGACCCCGATATCAAAAAGTCCACTCCCGGTCAAACTTTCCAAAATTTCAATTTTCACTATTTCAAGCCAAATTCTACCGCGGACCTCCAAATCACAATCCGTATGCGCTCCTAAGTCCAAAATCACCCAACGAAGCCAATGGAACCATCAAAATTCAAATCCGAGGTCAAATACTAAAAACTCAAATTTGGTCAAACCTTTCAAAATAAAAGTTGTAGCTCACAATCATTCTTCCAAATCAGTTTCGAATAACCTGAAAACCAAAACCGACGATTCACATAAGTCATAATACATCATATGGAGCTAATAATGCCCAAAAATTACCGAGCGAAGTGCAATTTCTCATAACGACCGGTCGGGTCGTTACATCCTTCCCCACTTAAACATACGTTTGTCCTCGAACGTGCCTAGAGTTGTTCTCAAAGCCATCAAACCGTAGTGTAACCTTACCATTGTTACAACCCATATTCACCTATGTTAGTTCATGCCGTAAGGTAGTCGACATAAATCCATGAAGTGATTCTTTAAGATGATATGAAGTTAATCCTATTGGTCTTAAATGATACAAGGGTTTATAAGGGGGGTAACAAGTATAAAAAGTTAAACGAATCAAGGATGTTGTAGCCCGTATTTTTGGGTAAATCTAGAGGTGCTTAGTATACTCAAAAGGTCGTGTTTTAAGGTATTTAAATCATATAATATCCGTATCATAAGTCTTGAAGTCAAACGAGTTATGAAACAAAAGTCGATAAAAATTGTCGCAACTTAGGTTCATAGTTTTACTTAACCTTTAGGTCAAATGTTACTAATCTTTCTCCCAATTTACTTGGAATTATGGGGTGATCTACCGACAAAATTGAAGATATGTGAGTCTAGTTTCCAACACATTTAACCGTTTTTCGATACAATCTTGGAGTAGAGACATATTCACGTTTTCGCGAGACTACGCCAAACAGCTCTCTATGGGGCCCACATAGGCGGTTTAAGACATATGGATATATATAAGATGCCTCAAACCCGTTTTAAGTCATCAGTTTTCAGTGTATTCAGACCTTAGAACCCTAAAAACATTCTCTCAAGTTTCTCTCATGATCCAAGATCCAAACAAAGGGCAAACAACACAAATCAAGTGTTGGGAATCCCGTGGCGCTAGTACGTTTCTTGTTCTTCTTGTTGTTGCTCATTTTTGTGTTGTTGCAGCTCGTGTGGGAGGTTTCTTTAAGTGGTATATGTTCTGTAAATACTCCCTCAAGTTCTTAATATCAACCCTAGGTGATTTCAAGTCTTCTAAAGTGATTCTAGTGCCGAAAAACCCTAATTGAATGCTAGCTTCACTTCCTTGTTCTTGTGGCAGCATTGGAGGGATATTTCGTGGAAAATTAATGTCAAATTGGAGTTTTTCTTTCTGTTTAAAGGTAAGTAACCTCTAACTCTACATTTTTTTTAAGATTATCCAAGTTGCGGCTAAGTCATTGAAGCTAGAACTTGTGAAATTTATATCGAAAGGCTTGGTAGTAATGTTGTTGGTTGGTGGACTGTTTTGAGAGGATCAATATGATTATTATTGATGTTTTCTGGGCTGTTTGGTGATTGTTTTAACTTGTGGAAAGTCATATAAATAGGATAGGTGCTGTCCGTTTCATTGTAAAATAGGTTGCGATCGATAATAATAGTTACACGCTTAAACAGTAAGGATAGTGTCATTTCTCCTATTGTAGACTAAGGACTCGTGACATCTGCATAGCTTGAGGTTGGGAAGTATATACAAGGTATGTGAGGCTATCCCTTTCCTTCTTTTGCACGACTCCAATTGTACATAATGTAATGAACGAGCTTCCAAAGATACTCTACTCTTAGAAGCTAGCAGTACTTACATTGTTTCCCTTCTTATGGAGCGATTGATGTTGATGTTGTTTCTCTTATTCTTATGTTATCAATGTTGTTGGTACTTCCTGATTCTTATAATATTCATAATGAAGAGTTAGTCCTAATAACATGTACAGAGGATACCGACCTTACGTCACTCCGAAAGGTTTACAATAATATTCTAATGAGTCCAGCATGCAATATATATATATATATATATATATATATATATATATATTAACTGTACCGAGCCGCGCCATAGACGGTCGGATATGGCACCTATTGTGCAACCACTAGTTAGTTGGGTTTTACTGAGCTCCACATGGCCGGGTATGATTCTACCGAGCCTTATGATGGCCAGGTACGTTTTAACCGAGCCTATTACGGCCGGGTACGATATGATGATGATGATGATACCCACAGAGGCGTATGTTTTAAAAATTTATGTATATATATATGTCTGTATCATTCGTTTCATGTCAGTAGCCCTCAGAGGTACCTAGATGTTACAGGTTGTATATTCTCTATCCCTATTTACATTACTATTCATACTTATGCTCTCCTGCCTTGCATACTCAGTACTTTATTCGTACTGACGTCCTTTTTATTTGTGGATGCTGCATGTCGTGCTGCAGGTCATGATAGACGGTTAGACGTAGCTCCCCTACCACAGTAGGCTTCCCAGGTCAACGGTTATTGGCGAGATCCCTTCTTCGGACTTGCCGTGGTCTTGGTAGGCATTTTGTTATAGACATTATGGGTATGTCGGGGCCCTGTTCTGGCAGTGTTGCAACACTTATGTTCCTTTAGAGGATCATACACAGGTGTCGACTCATGTATAGTTTGGTATGCCTTGTCGAATGATTTTTGTTGTATAGTCTTTCATGGCAGCGTGGTAGCTCGTACCTTATATATAGTTTCTTGATAGTCTTGTCATCCCATGTTATGTATGTTCATGCCATTATCTTTCATTGTTGGTTGTTTATGATCCATGTCTACCATTTATATTGATCTCGTCGGCCCTTAAAGATAATAAGGAAGGTTAGATAAAATGTACGTTGGTGCTCGACAAGTACGGTCCGGGTGCTAGTCATGACCTTCCAGTTTCGGTAGTGACAAACTTGGTAGAATCTTGATTATGGATGTGTAGCGCACCACATTTATAATCAGGAGGCTACATGACATCTAGGGTTGTTACCTTCTTCTTGAATCTAGATCGTGCGTAGAGTTGAGTCGTAAGTGTTCGTCTCTAATATTCACCTTGTTTTCTTTCCGCGATGTCTTCGACTAGGACGCAAGCGATTAATAGATGGCTTGATACAACTGCGGGAGAGGGTACCAGTCATGTGCCCCAAGCCAGAGCTGGCCAAAGTGAGGCTTAGAGTGAGATGCTGTCTCATACCTCATCTACTCCGTCTCCTCCAAAGGGTATTAGGAGGCACCCAACACCACCAGTTCCTCTGTATGGCACTACAGACCATGATATGCGGAGTGCGGTGCAGTTGTTGACTAGCTTGGTAGCTGCGCAGGCTCAAAGGCAGAATATCGGTGCTGTTGATAAATCGGTTTGTTTACCTTGAAAATGGTAATTACAATTTAATTTGATTTTGTGGTTCTATAAAACGTGATTTATTTTAATGCAGTTGTTAGATGATAAACGCTAGATGTGAGTTAGAAAAGTGAAATAAGAGCTTGAAGATAGTGTGATAAGCAAACCTAGTGGCCGAGAATCGGGGTTTCGAGCTAGCCTATGCCGGGCCTCGAGGTCCAGCTAAAGCGTTAGGCTGCGGATGACTGATGAAGGACTAATAGCTCCAAGAGCTTTGATGATGGCTCTTATGATCAATGATGAGCAATAAATGAAGAACAATCAACAAAACACAATAAATATAAGCAATGTAATAAATGTAAGCAATAAAATCAAGGGAGAATATGTTTAAGTTGGAGAGCAGAGAATGTTCTTGTTCTAGTATTGAATATCATCCCCCTTATAAAATGATAAGGGTCCCCTATATATAGGAGGCGGAGTCCCAACATGGTACATGTATAATTATACAAAGAAATATAGCTGGTACAACTATTTACTAGTATGGTACAAACACGTACTATTATTGCAGGTATTGTCAGCTTTGGTCACGTGCCTTGGGAACTTCCCGCTTGTCCATGGTAGCCACTGATGTATGGTGCCCGAGGTCGAGCACTAGGAACCCTTGGGGTTGAACCTCGAGCTGTGCCTCGAGACTTCTGGAGGTGGGCCGCGGAATGTCACAACGGTCATCAAATTGGGCTCTCCAATTTTAGGCGGATACGGATAGTCCCCGCGTTTCTTAGAGTGAAAGCGATAAGAAATGGTCTTGAATTCTTGCCTCTACGATACTTCTATCATGACGTCATCTACGCTATATCAAGCGATTGATGTGACCGAAAAGGTGTCTAAAAGTCGCATCCACACAGCCCTCGAAAAGCCTTTGAATCGGTTACAGCGGTTGTCTATCTCTTGGCCTGCTCCAACGTACACGATTGGCCTCTATAAATACTCTTTCCTTCGCCCCTTATTTCCCATTGTATCATCAAGCCTTCAAAAGAGTTCTTCTTATTTCTCTCTCGCGTTCTTTTTCTGATTACAATTTCTCCTCTGAAATCTTTTAACAAGAATGGCGAAGACTTCCATCTCTGTCCCTAAGGAAGATTTGCATTCCTCTTCTTCAAGCTTGTCTAGGGGAAAGGCCGTGGTACCCCCTCGTCTTGAGGAATGTATCCCAAGATCCTGCAAAACAACCTCCGATTTCAAGGTCGACAAGCCTTCATCGAAGCCGGGACGATGTGAACCCGTGTCCCGATATATTAGATTAGTAGCAGACGTCGAGAAGGTGAAGACCGACTGCCGCTGGGGGGACGTTGTGCTGGTGGAGATTCCTTCTCAGCGGGAGGACATAACGACATACAAGGCCGACTTCCTCAGTGTGTATACCTATCTATTTACTCTCGGCCCAGTGGAACCATCCTCGCCTTCAATAGACCTCGTGATCTCGACTTCTCCAAACGATATCGAGTGACCCTTGGCCAAATTCATCCGTCGTTTTGGCGCATTGTTTACATGATCAGATATTTTGCCAACTTGTTGAGGGGATGCCCTTCACCCTCGACCATCTGATCTGGATGTATAGCCCCCGACTCTTCCACGGGGGCCTGATTAAGCTCCAATGTCGGGCCTCAAAAGCCTTTTTTGCTTATGCTGACGAGGTCGGGAACGAATGGTGGATTAGCCGTTTTGTCCGAGGTCCTTCCGAGTTAGGACCTCGGACCTGATTCTGGTGGAGAAGATGTCGTTCCCCGAAAGGTGGAACACGAAATGTAAGTGGACACGCGATTTTAGGTATTTTATTTTCCTTTTGGATTAATCTCCTCATGGACTAACTTCCCCCGCTGATGCAGCTGCTGCGGTGTATCCTGACACGGTTAAGGATCTCTCAAGCTGGGTAAGCCATTTAGATTCGACTTGCCCATATGTTGAGCGCGTGTGGCGCGACCTGTCTAAGGCTCGACGGGAGGCCAAGAACCATGGTGAGCCCTCACTTCTGCTGTAACTGAATTTCTTAGAAGGACTATCACCAATCGCGCCCTCATTTCCCGTATTTATATTTTGTATTTGCGCAGGTCTGGGGGAGGCCTCCCGGATGAGAGAAGCACCGCTTGGAAGCGGATACCCTGAAACCTGACATAGAGAAGAAAAAATGAAGGAAATTATTGACTGAACCTCCGAGATCCAAGAAGGCCAAAGTAGAGGAACCTAAGGCTGATTCAGTAGCCTTAACTCCCGAAGTATCGGGGAGTCCCCGAGATGAAGGTGAGGAGAAAAATTACTCCTCGGTGGCATCAGAGGGAGGAGAAAACCCGACCGTCCCACATATTGCCGAGCTGGTGGATCCTAAATCGGCATTTGGTGCTGTTGTTGCCCTACCTCGGGCTGAAGAGGCCTTCGAGGATGCATCGGATAATATCCCCGAGCCCGTTGATGGCCAAAATATTTCTCGAGCTGAGGTGCATTCGGTCGGCGGTCCGAAGGAGCCTAGTTTTGAAGCTTTCCCGAAATAGGAGGCAACCTCGGTTGACCTGGTCGGGGTTATTGAAGTGAGCGATTCCCCTCCGGGACAAATTTTACCTCCGAGGTAGATGTAGGATACCCAAAATGAAGGATCTTTCGAGGTGGGGTCGCCCATCAGAGATAAAGATGTGTTTGATAGGCTTTTCGCTACGTCCGAGAAAAACCTTGAGGTTGATGCCTCACTTATTTTTAGTGAGATAAATTCTACTCGGCTCCCTGACCTTCATCTTTCTAACTTTGTTTCTTTCATGGTTTCAGGCCAGGGTGCTTTACAATCAGACTTTGGCCTGGTTTCGAGCCGAGTTGACTCGCTACGATGGTGAACGCAGGAAGCTTACCTCGGAAGACGATGAGCTTAGAGCCCTTTCTATCAAGAAGGAGGAGGAATTTCGTGGCCTTCGGGATCGTTTGGAGGTGGCATCTCGAGAGAGGACTCGTCTAATTGAGCAGGTTATATAGTTTCTGTTTGTTTTTGTCTGTATACTTACCCGGCTCCAGTGTTTTGACATCTTTGGGCTGATCTTTGCAGCTTGAGAAGAAAGATGTCCTAATGAGGGAGGAGCTGCGAGTCAGAGACTCTGAAATTCTCGAACTCAAATGGCACGTGAGTGAGGTAGTCTTTGAGAGAGATGCCCTCCAGGGGGAGGTGCTCTCATTCGGACATCAGCTTCATGATGCGAGGGCGGAGAGTGATAAGTATAAAGATCTTCATACTTGGTTGGTTGCTGCTCTATCCGGGGTCAGGGCTGCAGGTGAGGCGCTCATATTTTCGTACAAAGATGATGTTGTTGCTGCAAATGCTCAGGCCAGGAAGGTGTCCGAGGAGGCTGGGCAGCAATTGACCCGAGCCATAGAGCATGTCTGGTTAGAATCCCGTAGGCAGGCTCTTGAGGATATACATGCAGGGGCATCGATTTATCCGCCAAGATTGAGAGGGTGAAGACCCTAGAAGAAAAGGCTGCGGCCCTGCTTACTTCTGAAGATGAGTCGGGCAGTGGCTCGGAAGATGATGAAGATGAAGGCGCAATCCCTGAAGGGGAAGAGGCCATTGGAGACCCGGGGGCCATGGCCGGAGCTGTTGAAATCATAACCTTCGAGGGAGCCTTCAAAGGCACAGTCCCGGTGGCAGACTAGGGTTTTTATTTGCTCTCTCCCTTGTAAGGGCTTTAGGCATAGGCCCTGTAAATGCACCTTTGTGAAATTTTAATATATATGTAAGAAGCCTTTCGTTTTTCATCATTTCTCGTCTTTCCTTTGCTTTTAGGAATAAACTGTGATGTTTGTTGACAATTGGTCCGAAATTTTGGACCTCAAATTAAACCCTTAGGTTCCTGCTACTGCTGAGCGATATGTAACGGTCGAAAGTTGACCGTTTGGTGCTTAGTCTCCGATTCAAGTTTTGATTTAAGTTCATTGGCCTTTAGGTCTAAAGTTCGGCCCTGAGGCTATTCGAGCCGGCCCTTAGGTTCTTACTCGTTGGGCCGGAACGACCTTTAGACTGGCGCTTTGGCTCTTATGCGTTGGGTCAGTACGACCTTTAATATAGACTGGCGCTTTGGCTCTTACGCGTTGGGTCGGTACGACCTCTAATATAAGCTGGCGCTTTGGCTATCGGTCGTCCTCGGGTCGCATTAGTTTGGCCGGAGCCTTGTGACCGTAGTCATTGTGTTTGGACGTAGCCTTTTAGTCCCCGGGTGAGGTAGCCTCGGCATCTATATGGTGGGTATGCCTTTTTAGGGGTCTTATAAGTTCGAATATATAGCCTTGACTTTAAGATCAGGATTATGCCTTTTGTAAGGTCTTATAAATTTGAACATGCCTTACTTGAGGTCTTACTGATAGATTACTTGGTACAAGTATAATTCATGCCTCTCTTGATGTCTTACGGGTAGGTTACTTGGTACAAGTAAAATTCATGTCTCGCTTGAGGTCTTATAGATTTGATATTGCATTATGGAGGGTTTTTCGGGCTCGAGACTGCCCGCTTGGGGTCTTATGGCCTCGAGTTTTTGATAGCCCGACGGGTTGACAATCGGCGACAGTCCCCGAGATATCGAAAGTTTTTGGCTCTGGAGCCGTTCCTTGTAATCTTGATGTTGCCTCATCGAGGGCTTATGAGCTCAAAGTTTCTGGCCTGGAGGTCTTACGGCATTGAGTTTTTTATGTCAGATCCCATGTGTTCGGGAAATTTCTAGCCCTGGGGCAGTTTCTTGTAATAATAGCAAACTTCTTTGAAGCGCAAGGCGTTTTGATGGTAAAAGATACTCCTTTGATTACTTGGTACAAGTATACATGTTTTCGTAATCGAGGGTTCGATTATTCTATACGGACATGGTTCATTTTACCGTTTGGCCCATTACATCATTTTCCTATCGAGACCCTTTTTGGCTTATCTTGATTTCTCCGGGGAGGTGATCTCCTGGGGGGATGCCTCCCAGTGTTCGAGGTTGATTGAAGAGAAGCCTTGAATACTTGTTAAGTTCTCCTTGGGTAGCATATAAGCGTAGCCTCGTTAAAAACCTTGCCGGTAAAACCCTTTCGGGATAAAATCCGATCGAAGGAAAAGAGTGCACTGCATGCTTTAAAACCCAAGGTCTTTGAGTCGGAGGATGCTCCGGTGTCTTCTATCGGACACCTTAGCAGTAATAGCGTTTGAGCATTGATATGTTCCAATTGCTTGGAAGCTGTTCACCTTCCATGGTACCGAGCATGTAAGACCCTTTGCCGATTATTCCGAGGACGCGGTACGGTCCTTCCCAGGTCAGGCTTAGCTTTCATTCATTAGGGTTTCGAGTGTTTAGGGTGACTTTCCTTAGGACTACGTCCCCGACTACGAAATGTCGGAGATTTGCTCTCCTGTTATAGTACCTTTCGATTCTTTGTTTTTGGGCGGCCATTCGGACCAATGAAGCTTCCCGATTTTCATCTAACAGTTCGAGGGCTGCAGTCATGGCCTCGTTGTTTGAGCTCTCAATGGCATGTCGAAATCTGGCGCTCAGCTCTCTGACCTCGACCGACATTAAAGCCTCGGAGCCATATACCAGAGAGAAAGGCGTCTCTCCCGTACTCGATTTTGGAGTTGTTCGATATGCCCATAGTACCTCGAGCAACATTTCTTTCCATTTTCCTTTCGCATTTTCCATCTTTTTTTCAAGTTTTGAATGATGGTCTTGTTTGTGGACTCGGCCTGACCGTTTGCACATGGGTGGTAAGGTGTTGACAGGATCCTTTTGATTTTATGGTCTTCGAGGAACTTTGTTACTTTGCTTCGGATGAACTGTTTCCCGTTATCACTCGTTATCTCGGAGGGAATCCCGAATCGACACATGATATGGTCCCATATGAAGTTAATGACTTCTTTTTCTCTTATCTTCTTGAAGGCCTGCGCTTCCACCCACTTTGAGAAGTAGTCAGTCATAAATAAAATAAATCTAGATTTACCTGGTGCCGTTGGTAGGGGTCCAACGATGTCCATCCCCCACTTCATGAACGGCCATGGTGACAAGACTGAATGTAGCTGTTCACCGGGTTGGTGAATCATCGGTGCGAATTTCTGGAATTTGTCGCATTTTCGGACGAATTCTTTGGTGTCTTTCTCCATGTTGTCCCAATAGTAACCTGCTCTGATCACCTTTCGGACTAAGGAATCGGCACTGGAGTGATTTCCGCAGGTGCCCTCGTGGATTTCTCGGAGCACGTAATCTGGGACCCTAGTCCCAGGCATAGGCCCATCAAAGGTTCTTCTGTATAGAGTTCCATTTTCGTCGAGTGAGAATCAGGCTGCTTTGGTTCGCAGAGCCCTCGACTCTTTTTTGTCCGCGGGTAGCTTCCCATTTTCCAAATAATCGATATATTTGTTTCTCCAATCCCATGTCAGGCTAGTGGAGTTGATCTCGGCGTGGCCTTCCTCGATCACTGCTTTGGATAGCTGAACAACAGCCCCGGGGGGTATGTCATCTTCCTCGACGGATGATCCCAGGTTTGCGAGAGCATCAGCCTCACTATTCTATTCTCGAGGTATGTGGACCAGAGTCCATTATTTGAAGCGGGGCAATATGACTTGAATTTTGTCTAAGTACCTTTGCATCCTGTCTTCTCGAACCTCGAAGTTCCTGTTTACCTGGTTTACCACCAGAAGGGAATCACATTTGCTTCGATGACTTCCGTTCCTAGGCCTTTGGCCAATTCCAAACCTACAATCATAGCCTCATACTCGGTTTGGTTGTTAGTCAATTTTGTAGTTTTTATAGATTACCTAATGATGCCGCCTGTAGGTGGCTTCAGAACTATACCGAGTCCGGACCCTTTCACGTTTGAGGCGCCGTTGGTGAACAAGGTTCATACCCGCGAAGATGTGCCTGTTTTTAGTAGAAGTTCTTTCTCTACCTCAGACACGAGGGTGGGTGTAATGTCGGCCACAAAATCCGCCAGAATTTGGGACTTGATAGCCGTTCGGGGTTGGTATTTGATATCGTACCCCCTGAGCTCGATGGCCCATTTGGCCAGACAACCTAATAATTCGGGCTTATGCAATATGCTTCGAAGAGGATATGTTGTTAAAACACAAATACGATGGCATTGAAAATAAGGCTTTAATTTTCGAGATGCGCTTATTAATGCAAGAGCTAATTTTTCTAGGTGCGGATACCTGGTTTCGACATCTCCCAGGTTTCGCCTTACATAATAGAAAGGGAATTACGTACCTTTCTCTTCTTGAACTAGCACACCACTTACCATTACCTCGAACATAGCCAGGTACAAATACAGCGTTTCATCCTCCTTTGGGGTGTGGAGTAAAGGTGGGTTCGTCAGGTATCGCTTCAACTCCTCTAAGGCACGTTGACATTCCAGAGTCCATTCGAAGCTATTTTTTGTTTTGAGTAATAAGAAGAAATGATGACTCCTATCTGACGACCTCGATATGAATCGGCCCAGGGCTGCTATCTGCCCGGTCAGCCCTTGCACGGCCTTCACATTGTTTACCACTGTGATCTCTTCGATGGCTTTGATTTTATCGGGGTTGATCTCAATCCCCCTATTTGACACCATGAAGCCTAAGAATTTGCCCGAACCCACTTCGAAGGAACATTTCTCGGGATTGAGTTTCATGTTGTAGCTTCTGAGGATGTCGAATGTCTCTTGCAAATGAGTTAAATGGTCCTCTGCGTGCAGGGACTTAATTAGCATATCATCAATGTAAACTTCCATTGAATTGCCTATTTGGTGTTCGAACATCTTATTAATTAGGCATTGGTACGTGGCTCCCGCGTTTTTAGCCCGAAGGGCATCACATTGTAGCAATATGTACCGTACTTCGTGACGAACGAAGTTTTTTCCCTATCCTCGGGGTTAATCTGAATTTGATTATACCCCGAGTAGGCGTCAAGAAAGGTGAGGATCTCGTAGCCGGCCATGGCGTCGATCAAGCGGTCAGTGTTGGGCAACTGGAATGAATCTTTGGGGCACACTCTATTTAAGTCTTTATAATCTATGCACAATCTTAACTTATTCCCTTTCTTGGGAACTACCACCATATTGGCCAACCATTCGGGATATTTTACTTCCCTAATAGATCCTATTTTGAGGAGTTTTGTTACCTCATCCTTGATGAACGCGTGCTTTACCTCGGACTGAGGTCTTCTTTTTTGCTTCACCGGTTTGAACCTGAGGTTGACACTTAGTCGATGGATGGTTATTTCCGGCGGGATCCCTGTCATATCTAAATGGTACCACGCAATGCAATCGATGTTATTAATAAGGAATTGAATGAATTTTTTTCTGAGTTCGGGTGTTAATCCCGTTCCCAGGTATACCTTCCGATATGGGAGATGCTCGATCAAAACGGTTTGCTCCAGCTCTTCAACTGTCAATTTTGTTGCATCCGATTCTTCGGGGGCAACGAAGGTTCGGGGGGGCGAGAAAGTCTTTTTCATCGTTCTTGAGGGTCTATTTTCCCTCAGGCTCCTCCTAGGTGGAGGGTATTGAAGTTGGTGCATCCTCATGAACCCCAAACATCTCTTTCGTCGCATGCTGTTCTCCATATACCGTTTTTATACCGTCTTCTGTCGGAAACTTTATCTTCTAATGAAGAGTTGACGGTACTGCCCTCATGTTGTGTATCCATGGCCTTCCAAGCAATGCATTCTACCTCATGTCACCTTCGATGACATGAAACTTTGTGTTTCAAACTGTGTCGGACACGTTGACCGGGAGGGTGATCTCCCACTTTGTTGCTTCGCTGGCCATGTTGAAGCCGTTGAGGACTCGGGAGGTAGGTATGATTTGATCGAACAATTTGAGCTGCTCTACCACCTTCGACCTGATTACGTCGATCGAGCTACCTGGATCCACGAGCACACGTTTAATTTGAACGTTATTCAAGAGAAATGAAAATATCAGCGCATTCTTATGGGGATGAGACAAGGTCTCGAAGTCCTCTTCACTGAACGCAAGGATGTCCTCGGGCATGCCGCCCCGAATTTGCCCTTATGTTGCAGCAGAAACTTTTGCCCGCTTGATCACGGATCCTTGAGGAATGTCGTTTCCCCAATCATCATATGAATGATGTGCTGGGGGTTTCCCGTTCCGTTCCTCCTGTCTGCCCCTCTTTCCTCCCAGGCAGGAATTTTCGAGCTTCCTGTTGGTTTTCTTGGCGTATACTCCCGTTAGTGTGGGAGCTTATACTAACGTGTTGGGCGTTGCGTGAGCCCACATCCATGGGAATTGGTTCTGGCGCGCCCTCAGGGTTTCGCATTGGTACACCGGCGCCCGGAACAGCTATACCATTCTCTCCATGGTCCTCAGGACCGTTGTTTTCATGTGCATTTGCTGAGTTAGACATTTTGACCTGAATTCAAAGATTCTTGGACAAGAAAAGTGTGAGAAATAACTCGTGTTTGCAATAAACCAGCACGAAAACAATCACTATTAGTTTTAGCCCCACGGTGGGCGCCAAACTGTTTACCTTGAAAATGGTAATTGCCATTTAATTTGATTTTGTGGTTCTAAAAATACATGATTTATTTTAATGCCAATTGTTAGATGATAAACGCTAGATGTGAGTTAGAAAAGTGAGATAAGAGCTTGAAGATAGTGTGATAAGCAAACCTAGTGGCCGAGAATCGGGGTTCGGGCTAGCCTATGACGGGCCTCGAGGTCCAGCTAAAGCGTTAGGCTGCGGATGACCGATGAAGTACTAACGGTTACAAGAGCTTTATGATGGCTCTTATGATCAATGATGAGCTATAAATGAAGAACAATCAACAAAACACAATAAATATAAGCAATGTAATAAATGTAAGCAATAAAATCAAGGGAGAATATGTTTAAGTTGGAGAGCAGAGAATGTTCTTGTTCTAGTATTGAATATCATCCCCCTTACAAAATGATAAGTGTCCCCTTTATATAGGAGGTGGAGTCCCAACATGGTACATGTATAATTATTACAAAGAAAAATAGCTGGTACAACTATTTACTAATATGGTATAGGCTAGTACTATTATTGCAGGTATTGTTTGCTTTGGCCACGTGCCTTGGGATCTTCCCGCTTGTCCATGGTAGCCACTGATTTATGCTGCCCGAGGTCGAGCACTAGGAACCCTTGGGGTTCAACCTCGAACTATGCCTCGAAGCTTCTGGAGGTGGGCCGTGGAATGTCACAACGGCCATAAAATCGGGCTCCTTGATTTTAGCCGTATACACGGTTAGATGAGAGTTCATGATTTTATTAATCTAGACCCTCCGGTGTTTACCGGATCAGACCCCAAGGAGGACCACAGACTTTTATTGATGAGGTTCACCGTACACTGCGTGTTATGCATGCTAGTGATATAGAGGCAGTAGAGTTGGGTTCTTATCAGTTACGGGACTTAGCGGTTTTCTGGTATGATAGTTGGGAGAGATCCATGGCTCTAAACGCTCCTCCAGCTGTGTGGAAGGAAATTTTTGAGGCCTTTCTTCATCAGTAATTGCTAGTTGAGATACTCTGAGCTAGAGCTGATAAGTTCTTGAACCTTTGATAAGGTAATATGAGTGTGCGAGAGTATAGTTGCAGTTTGATTCTTTAGCAAGTTATGCTCCCCATATGCTGGCCAAGATGAGCAATAGGGTGCATCTGTTCATGAACGGGATGGGACCACATCTAATAAATGAGTGCATGGCAACCTCCTTGGTGGAGGGCATGGATATTTCCCACATTCATGCTTATGCCCAGACCCTAGAGGATCATATGCGCCAGCAAAGGGCAGATAGGGAGCAGGATAGGGGCCAGCATAAGAGGGCGAGATTTGCAGGGTATTTCGATGACATCAGAGGCAGTGTGAGGCCCCAGTTTTCAAGGAGGTCTTTTCAGATGGGTTTAGGCAAACAAGTGAATCTCAGCACTGCATTCTATCCGCAGACTGACGGACATGCTGAACCTACCATTAAGACAATTGAAGATATGCTACGAGCATGTGTTCTATATTTCAAGGGGAATTGGGATGACCATCTATCACTCATAGAATTTGCGTACAATAATAGCTACCATTCCAGTATTAAAATGGCCCCGTACGAGGCACTGTACGAGAGAAGATGTAGATCACCAAATGGATGGTTTAAGTCGGTGAAACAGAATTATATGGGCTAGATTTGATTCACCAAGCCATTGAGAAGGTGGAAGTGATACAAGAATGTCTGAACACGGTGCAAGGCAGGCAAAAGTCTTAGTCCGATGTACGACATTGTGATCTGGAGTTTGAGGTTGGTGATTGGTTTTTCCTGAGGATCTCGTGGATGAAGGGTGTTATGCATTTTGGGAAGAAGGGTAAGCTGATTCTGTGGAATATCGGTCCATATAAAATTGTTCGACAAATTAGACAAGTTGCTTATGAGTTAGAATTGCCATTCGAATAGGAATATGTCCACCCGGTATTCCATGTATCTGTGTTAAGGAAATGTATTGGAGACCCTTCTCGAGCCATCCCTATCAAAGATGTGCAAGTTACAGAGGATCTATCATATGATGAAGTGCCACTGGCTATATTAGATCGACAAGTCCGCAAGCTGAGAACAAAAGATGTAGCTTCCGTCAAAGCATTGTGGATCCACAAGAGTATGGAAGAAATGACATGGGAAGCAGGAGAGGAGATGAAGTCTAAATACCCTAACATGTTCCAGAATGAAGATAACGAGGAAGCCAGGGGAACGCAAGACGCATTAGAAGGTGGAAAAACTCTAAAAGGTAAGCAATAGCTTGAGAATACTCTTCCTTAATACAAAATGGTGATATGCAGATAATGCACATATCCATAATGCTTTGTGTTGCCTTGTGAGGCAATACGTTGGGTTTGACTGCTTGCAAGTTTGGCTAGTGTCCATATTATAGGGGAAACTTGGCCGGAAATTTCCGTTGGAATCCACGATGACTTAGACTCCCCATAAACCCTTACATTCGAGGACAAATGTTCCTGGGGAGGGGGGGGGGAGGGTGTTACAACCCATATTCACATACGTTAGTTCATGCCGTAAGGTAGTAGACGCAAATCCATGAAGAGATTTTTAAGATGATAAGACGTTAATCCTATTTGTCTTAAATGATACAAGGGCGTATAAGGGTGGTTAACAAGTATTAGAAATTAAACGAATCAAGGATGTTGTAACCCATATTTTCGAGTAAATGATGACGTCCAAATCCACTACTAAAGAGTAAATGGACACAGTCGCATGCAATATAATTTACCCAACTATGAGTCGGGGTCGAACCCCACAGAGAACAATATGTAGGCGATTAGGAATGTAAGAGAATTATCACTTGTTATGCAATGCCAAACACTTAGAATTATTTTGAGAAAATATTTCTAGCTAAATACAAAAATGTAAACTAACCTAGAAAGCATGTAAAGTGATCAATGGCTACAAGTGTGGATACATGGCGAATTACACTCAAGTAACGATCAATTGCATTTCACGATTTTACAAATATGAGCCAGTATATGTTAATTAGCCACGGGTAATAATTCTATATTAGCTTCTTCCAAAGACGAACAAGACTTCCCAATTGAATTATCCCTAAATCAATTAAGAGACTAAGCACACCTGGATATGGCTACAAGTAGTTCAACCCTATCCCTAGGTAAAATCTATATAATGAGGGTGAAAGCCTCAGGTTCTTGATAATTAATCTTTCCCAACCCCAAATAATCTTTCCCAAAATTAATTTGAAGTTACTGGGCGAGTCCTAAAGTAAGCTAATCCCTTTGGAAACATTAAAGAACAAGAATAATTAAAGAAACAATAACTCACTTCATTAAAGATAAAAAATCATTCAATATGTAAGCACAACAAGATATTTAATCCACACTTTAAACATGAATATCTCCATAAATAAAATTCAAGTATTGGAATAAATACTACACACTTAGATATACAATACAAAGCAAGGAAATGAAGAAATGAGCATAAATGAGTAAGAAATTCTCAACCAAATGCTTCAAATCTTCAAGACTCAAATGTGTGTGCAAGAACCCTAGCTCCAAAGCTTGTTTTCTTCTCACAAAATAGGTTCAAGACTGCCCAAAAATGTCCAAAGATATGTTTCCAATAGGCTAGGTCGTGTATTTGTGGGTTTTGAGTTGAAAAAATGTGAAATGTCATTCCAGCCCAGGTCTGAAGCCCGTTGATCACACATGCGGAAGAATCCTCGCAGGTGCGGCTCCGCCGATGCGGATTTCTTATCGCATATGTAGAAATTGAAGGGAACTTCTGGCTCCGCAGATGCGGACTCTCAAGCGCAGATGCACAACTACAGAAGCGGTTCTAGTCTCGCAGATGCGATCCCTGGCAAGGTGGATCAATTCCGCAGATGCAGACCATTTCCTCACAGATGCGAGGTCGCTTTTGCGACCAGTCTTTCGCAGATGCGGAATTACTAAAGAGTTTTGCATTGTTTAACCCTTTTTTGCTCAATTCCACTTTAATTGAATTCAACTCTCTTCATGGCATTATTTACCTGAAAATCTAACAATACACACCATAAACTCCCTCATATTATAATTAAAGGACATAAAAACTAAAGATAAGAGACTAGAATGAGTGGTAAAATCACCACTCATCAAAACCCCCAACTTATAGCTTTTGTTTGTCCTCAACCAAATCAAAACAAACAACTCAATGAGGATTCTACCACTTAAGCACAAGTAGTATCGTTATCATTTACAAATAGCATTCTCCAATTAAGCATCATACTTATGGATTTGGTTGGTACTAATAATTAGGCTCAAGCATGTGAGTCTTAACCAAATAACTCCCTCATTGAAAAACAACTTCAAGAAATGCAGAAGAGTTTCAAAATAATGAAGTGACAACAATAAGCCTCAAGAAGTGACTCAAAAGCACTACTCTACTACATATGCTCAATTTACTCATTTCCGGATACATCAATGTCACCAATCCATCCTAATTGATGTGCCCTCACAAGAAAGAAAGTCCCAAAATCACCATATTTACAATAATAACACAAGGGACAAATGCACAAAGATGATCACTCTCAACAAAAATTTCAAGTGTTACAAAATTTCATGCGATAAGCTTGCCCTTATTTTAATTTGCCGCATATTCAAGAACATTCGGTTGGAGATCCCATAAGGACTTTTTAAGATTGTAATGTAGGTTTAGGGTGGGTCCAATAAGGATTTGGGATACAAGTGACTACACCCTGCCTGAACACTACTCACACTTCTCTTTCTTTTTGCACTTTGCTTCTTTTTAAACCACATAACCCTTATTGGCATCTAGTTACCAACATAGAACCACCTTAAAGTACCTCCCTAATTTTCTCAAGACTCCATATTTATATATACATATTTTTTACTTTTTCTCTTTTTTTTATATAACTATTTTCTTTTGGAGCTTGAGTAACTTCATGTGAACAACTTTGAGGTATATGTTTCTATTCTCAATGTACAACCTTACCAATTTCCAACTTGACACCAACACCCCCAACTTAGGCTTTTAGCCTAATTCTCAATATTCAAGGAGGGACGAGTTCAAAAGAGGGAATTATTTCACAAAAGGGTAAATGTCTGTAATGAGGTGGCCAAAGAAAAGGTTAAAGGCTCAAACGGGGTAAACTAGTGATAGTATTTATGCAATGGTAGGCTTGAAAGGCTAAAGAGACTTTTTCAAAGATCACAAAGAATGCCTAAGGTCATCCCTCCAACCATACATAACTAACATTAGCATTGAAAGACCAACAGGGCAAGTTCTAGATGATAGAAGTAAACACAATAATTATTTATAACAAAAACTAACACTCATAGCACATGAATTAATCAAGACAGATCAATTTCACTTCTTAATAAGAGCATCTAGAGCAATATCATGCTAAATAGTAGGCAATGAGTCACCAAAAGAGCCAAAAAGTTATCACAAAAACTTTTCTTCCCCATGCAACTTGCTTTTTCGATTTAAAATCAAAATTCGGAGGGGTCTTCTTAATTCACATTTCACATACAAGAGATTAATTCTATTAGTACCAAATAATCCAAAAGTCTCCACATAAATAAATAAGACTAATTCCTTTAAGAAAATCATCATGTCATCCATCATAGGGAAAAGTCACCCGGTTCAACACAAAAATGTTCCTCGAGAAAGAACCGTAGCACAAAGAAAACTCAAGGAAATACTACTAAAGAATCAAAAAAGAAATAATGAAAACTACTAAAGGGACTAAATAACAAAAGCAACTAATACTAAAGGAGCAAAAATAACGTAAACTAGAAACTACTAAAGAATAAATAAAGGAAGAAAGAAAAATAAAATAGAACAACAAAAGTGACTAATCTGCACATATATAACTACTCACAACTATGCTCGACAAGAGCACATGATAAGCAATAACAAAACAAGCCCGGCAAGGGCACACAATATCCAAACAACAGAACAAGCCCGACAATGGCACAAGTTAAGTATGAATGTATCAACAAAGTGTACTCCCTAAAGCCACCCCCAACTAATCAACATTGCAGTGTTCTCACTGCACAATATCAAAATAAAAATACAAGTAGTTTGAGGGTCTCCCCGAGGTCTGCATCAGACTAGAAGACAACTGGAGGAAGGCTAATCACTGCCTTGATGAACTCTCGGCCTCATCATCATCTGTCTTATCAGCATCATCACCAGCAACATTTGACATGAAGGAATACTCCTCGTTATCATCATCATCCTCAACTGGTATCTTCCTGTTCGGCTGCCCCCAGTTGAAGATGGCCTTTATGCCTCTCCACATCTTGATCATAAACTTGCCCTTCTTCTTGTTCTTCACCTTCTCCTTTTGGAAGTCTGAATGAAGAGATGCATGTGCCTTGGCCAAGTTGCCATAGACTGTCTTGAGTATGCCAACAGATGTCGCTATTTTCTCCCGAGACTCTGCCTGCTTTTTGTGTGCATCTAAGTAGGTTTTCATGTCTTCCCTGGTGAAGTACTCAGGCCTAGGCTGGGAGGATGAGAGCCCATTGGGGAGCTGCGACACTAAGTCACGGATGGTGCCAACCTGGGAGTTTAGCATCCCAAATGGTCCCTCAAGCACAACTGCCTGTGAGGATGACTCTGGTCCGGCAACAGTAGTGATGACTTTCCTCTTCTTTCTCTTTACTGCACTACCCTCGCCCGTTACTCTCAATAGATGGAAGATTTTATCGGCCGGCAACCAGTGATCGGTGTTGCGCACCTCAACCTCTGCCCGCCTACACAACTCTGTGATCAATGAAGGAAACATCAACCCTGCGTTGTCGTCTAGAAAATACTCTCTCAGCTCCCACATGATATAATGGCTGATACACTCAAATTACACTTTAAATAAATAGTGTAAGGCGGTTGGTGTCAAATATAGTAACCAATAAGGTTGGGGTCGAATTCCACAGGGAATAGGTGTGAAAGGTTACTTGAGTAGTATGAAACTTGACTTAAGTCGTAATTCTATTCCTTTAGCTTAACAAGAGAATGATATAATTACAATTTAACAGGATAACTATTTTATTATGAGAATGTGATTAATATGATTAAGGAAACCAAGGTTGTTTTCCCATCAATGAAATGTAATGCCATCGGTGTTAATATGATATATTTCTAATGGTAGGTCCTTTGATATGCAAATGGTTTCTAAATGACTACCCAAAATTTTCCAATGGTCGGGTAGTATTTTCTCTTTATGATTTTCCGAAATTTAAAAGAGGTGCAACTAAGAACAACCAATTTATGCCAAGTAGAACCCACTTATTCCTAAGTGATTCTATTAAACAAGGTTTAAGTTCTTGAGTTCTTGATATTCACTTCTACCAAACCCTAACCCACTTTTCCAAGTAAAGAAAGAGTAAAATGGAATAAGTTAATGTTTGCGACCACCAACAATAAAAGAAGCACAAGAAATGTATAAATATCAACCAACCATTATATATATATATATATATATATATATATATATATATATATATATATATATATATATATATATATATATTCCATGTCAAACACCCATTAACATTACACCCATTTAGGGTCCACAACCTTAGTATTTAAAACTAGCCACTCATAAAAAAATACAAAAGCAAAGCAATAAACAAAGACATAAAGCTTACAAAAGTGCAAGATTCTATCTTCACAAGCTTCAAAATTAATGGAGTATTCAATGCCTTCAATGTTGTCCCTTTTTCAGACTTAATGACCCACAAAAACCCTAGTAAAACAATTTATAGTGGACTAAAAGTCGGGGTCAAGATCGGACAAAAATGCCCCTGCAGACACCTTCTGCGACCGCATAATGGTCGCAGACCATGTAGGCGGTCCGCATAATCTTCATCTGCGTCACAGAGTTGCAGATCGTCAGTCCCAGAAGTCCACCGCATTTGCATTATGCGGTCTGCATATGCGACCGCATTTTCCCATCGCAGAAGTGTTGAGCAGCTTCTTCAATTACAATTGTGCGGTCATTATGTGGCTCGCAGAAGTGTTATGCGACCGCATAATGGATCGCATAATCTTCTCTTCATTTTGCAAAATAGCTGCTTCAGTTTGCAGTGGTTATGCGGTTCCCATACCACTTCTGCGATCGCATACTTGCAACACTCCTACACTTTTGTGGCTTTTTGACTTCTTTTTCATGTGTTTGGGTCTTCAGGTCTTATGCACTACAAAACACCAAAACTTTATAAGATTTAACTACAAATGCATTGAAAGACGAACTAAAGTCCATGTAATTGGTATCAAATGAGCCGAAATTATACAGCACATCAACACCCCCAACATAAACTCTTGCTTGTCCTCAAGCAACTAAAACAAAATTATCTTATCCTATACTAATTCTATTTCCGACATGTCACAAAACATTAGTGACTGTAAATGGTTTTGACTGGCAGCTAACAAGAATGTTTTTTCCATTTCCTGGAGAACAACTATCATCTAACAATTCGACCAATCAACTTGTGAACTTCGAGCCTCAACCAAAATGACAAAATGCTATTCACAGCTAAGTGCACTTGTATTCTACTTCAAGAACCTAATTTCTGCTAAATCATGCAATTCATGCGCGCTCACAGCAAAGAAAATCCCCAACTCACATATATGTACAGGGGATGCAATCAAAGCACTCTTTCACTCGGAAAGAAAGCTACATGCTACAAGTATCAGTCCATATGCTTGCCCTTATTATAACTTGCTGCTATCTCAGGAATGATTGACTGTAGATCACTAAGGACTTTTCACAAGTCATAATGTAGGCTTCAGGACGGGTTGGATGAATATTTTGGAATGTAGTGGCTATACCCTCGTTGAACTCTACATACATTTTGCTTCTTTACTACATAGCACTTATTAACCTCGAGTTACCGACATAGAACCACCTTAAAGTATTTCTTCAGTTTCCACAAGACTCCACTCCTTTTTTTAGAATTGCTTTTATTTTTGGAGCTTGCATTTCGTTATATAAAAAACTTCGAGGTTGTTGTTTTTTTTCTCCACACACAGTCGTAAACCTTACCAATTTCCACTTTGTACCGACACCCCCAACTTAGGCTCTTAGCCTCATTCTTACCCGTTCAAGGAGGAATGGGTCCGAAAGAAGGAATTATTTCACAAAAGGGGTAAATGTTTGTAATGTGACAGCTAATAAAAGGTTAAAGGCTCAACGGTGGTAACTAGGGTAATTTATGTACCAGGGCGGTCGATTTAGGCAAAACTAGCTAGTAGTCACAAAGAGAGTCTAAGATTATTTTTGCATCCAATCATTAACCTGAGAGTTGCACTAAGAAACCAACCGGGAAAGTTCTAGACATCACAGGTTAAGCATATGCATTATTTATACAAATCCTCACTCACTCACAATGCATGAACTGTTCAACTCAACATAGTTTCAGCCCTCAAGTGAATGCAAGGCAACTCAAAACATTCATCTCAAGATATGTAAGATTCTAAATAAGTATAAACTCAAAAAGCGAGCCCCAAGTTTAGAAGAATGACAAACAAAAAATATTTTTTATATATATATGCAAAAGAAGGAAGGGTTCAATTTATTTACACAATTCATCACATACTTGGATCTAGAACAATCAACACAAATAAGTCAAAACATCATGCTATTGCCGTGGTTCTACTATTACACCTTGGAAAAGAACCCGGCGAAGAAAAACCAAGGGAATTCATTGCTAACTATGAAACTATACTACTAGAGTAAAGAGTTTCTGTACAATGTTTACAAAAAATATGACTACCCCACCCCCAGCAAAAAATCATGCATTGTCCCCAATGCATAGAGAATGTAAAAGTGAAGCTGAGGGACTTCCTGGGGCGCACTAGGCGCTCGGCGGAGCTGAAGCATCTGGGGCAACTATGGGGTCATCTGCTGGCACTGCGGCAGCAATAGGTGGAACCTCGGACTGTAAGGTGGCCTCCAAGGTTGGAGCAGGAAGCTCCACCTGCTCTGAGGTTAGAGCATAAAGCTCCACCTCCTGTGAGGCTGGGTTTGGGGCCTGGGAGCTGCTAGCCTCTCCTAGTGAAGGCTGAGTGGTCAATGGATGTGCCTTGGCGACCATGTCTGCTATAGAATGTGCAATTGCTGTCTGCACGACTGCTTTCTCTTCATCCCGTGCAATTCTAGAAGAAGCCACTTGCTTAGCCGTGTTGCCCCGATTACCCTCAGTTTCCTGTACTAGTGCATCTTCATCTGTTTCCTTATCTTCCGAATCTCCCTCGTCAGATTCCCCTTTTGTCTCTCCAGATCCTTCCTCTGAAGGAATTTCAATATGTACAGTGGGAGCTGGAGCCTTTGAGGTCTCAACATTCTGTGCCTCCGGATCTGTCATCATGTTTGTGAAATCAAATTCCAAGCCCGGAATGGAAGTTCCAGTACCCTGCTCGCCTTCTTTCGGGAGGAAGGGGGTCAAGTCGAACTCCAAATTCTGCATCTTCTGTAAGTCTGATTTCAGTTCATCAACATCTTTCCAAGCCGAGAAATATCTCCAATCTCACCCCGCTCGACCTTCTCAAGACGCACTTCAAAGTGCTTTAGGCGATCCTCATAAGATTTATGATGCTGTTGAAGAATGCTCATTGAAGCTTGGACGGGGATCAATGCTTGCCGGATGAGGTTTGGGATTTCTTTTGTCAACCGGCCTACCTTAGCATTGGCGTGCTGAGCTAGTAGACCCAGCTTGGAGAGAGCAGGTAAGGGAACCTGCGGCTATGAAGTGGTTGGCTTTGGAGAGGCTGTGGAGGTAGCTATGGCAGGAGAGGTGTCAGGTAATGTGGGGGCCCTAGGTGCTGCTAAGTCTGATGGATGAGGTAGTGAAGCCTCTAGTTGATTGTTTGTTTCCTTTTCTACTGCGTCACTGATCCGAGTGATGTCAATTTCTTTGAGAACTCTCTCAAGTCGATTATGCTTTGGCATAAGAGGCACACTCACAACTTTGCATAGAGCAGTGATCAAGCATGGGAAGGAAAGTGATGTTTGTTGTTGGTTTGATCTGATCCCCAGCTCCCTGAATATAATATGTTCCACAACAATATTTATGCCTATCATGATGTACGCGGTGAGGAGTTCCTTTTCAATGTTGATGTCAGTTTCATTCCTAGTCGTCATCAGTCGGAAGCAGACGAAACTGATCCAATATCGACCCTCCTGTGAGATCCTGCTTGTAAATCTTGTGGCGAGGGTCAATCCAGGAGGGTGTCCCCTTTGCTATGACAGATGCAATCCAGGCGTGCTCGTTGTCCTTGTTGGATACTTTAGCCTCATACTCACTGTGCCAGACCGCCAATCCTCAAAGTACATGTCATTAATGGTGGCGTCATCACAGAGTACTTGGACCCTTCGAACTTGGATAGATTGTGCAAATATCCTGTTTCTCTTTTGCTCAACAATCCTTGAGGCACCATAAGAAGCATAGAACTCCCGTACAAGTGTCTCATTATACTCATCTGGGACTTCAGTGAAGAACTCCCATTTTCTTTGCTGAATGTTCTCGATCACGTGAGGGTAGTGCTCCTTCATCCCGTTTAGACTCAAATGCTTCTCCTCGAGAATCTTTCTCCTTGTTAGCCCTTCTTTGTACAGGTTCATGGAGCTTGTCACTCCAAATCTCAGATTTAGATCCTCCCCCATCTTCCGTCGTGACTTAGCCTGTAGGTCAACAGATGGCCTGAGGTCACTTTGTGCCTCCTCCTCTTCAGATTGGGAGGAGTGCTCAGAAGTGCTGCGATTTGTCTGAGGCCGTGGACGTTTGGACTGTTGTGCTTGTTGGCTTAGAGTAGTAGCCCATTTCTTTCCACGAGCGTGCGCTGATCACGTTGAAAGAGACTTCTTTGGTGCCATTACTATTAATGAAATAGTGTGTGAGTGGGTGAAAGAGCATAGGAATCACATTGAGACAAATTTAATGTAGCAAGTATCTTGTGCGATGGGTTATCCAATCGCATAACAACTATGCGGACCGCAAACCCATCGCAGATTTTCAATAACCAGAAGGCAAAAATAGTTATGCAATTGCAAAAATCGCCGCATATTAGGTTATGCGACTGCAAAGTGGTCGCATTTCATCTCACCAGTTAGCAATTTAACTGACCATGTTTGCGTCACGTATGCGATCTGCAAAAATTGTTTGCGATCGTAAACCCTATCGCATAATCATTTTGTATCAGGCCACCTAGGGTTCTTTTTGCGACGACTTTGCAGACCGCAAACGAATTATGCGGGCCGCAAAGATAGTCTTCTTCATTTAAACGTGTTCCTTTCACTCAATATGCACACCGCACTCACATGCTCTCCTCAAATTAACTACCCAGATTCTCGTACCAATGTTTTG